>NC_072475.1:75347104-75719014 GCF_027574615.1 Eptesicus fuscus | reverse complement strand
GGTCAATTTGCATATTACTCTTTTATTAGATAGGACTAGAGGCCCGTTGCAGGAAGATTTATGCAAGAATAGGGCTTCCTGTGGCCACCTCCACCACCCCACCTGCTTCCCTCCCTTCTCCATTGCCCTGCTTGCTTCTCCGCAGCTTCGCTCCCTTCTGCAGTGCTTGGCTTCCTTCTACATTGTCTTCATTCTGTGCCTGGATATGCAAATTAACCACCATCTTGCTTGGGTTAATTTGCATACTCACTCCTGATTAGCTGGTGGGTGTGGCTTGTGGGAGTAGAGGTACGGTCAATTTGCATATTTCTCTTTTATTAGATAGGATATATATGTAGACAAAAACACTATATATGGAATTTGGTACAGTCCATATTTTGGTCATTGACTACAGGTCTTAGATGTATACTCCGTAGATAAAAAGGAGCTGCTATATATTAAAAAAATAATAACATGAATGGGTCTTCCAGTAAGAAATGAGATTATTAAAGGTTACTCTTCATTAGCACATGTATACACAATGCACATCCCTGCAGATTATTGTTTCAAAAGCTTAATAGACACAATTAGGAGATTACTTTATGCAGTCAAATATAGATAAATAAAGAGCCCCCTATTGTATAACCTATGCTAATTTACATTTTTATTTTTAATAATCTTAGGAATTTATGTTTATATAAATTTCAAACTGTTTATACATAATACTTTTACTGAATAGTTTTTTTAAATTAACTTGGTTTCAAATATTTGCATGATATTGAATTTAGATTCACCATTTTGCTAACTGTAGTACAAAAGTAAAAACTGCTTTTTTAGTTATTCAGAATATATTTATTATCAATATGACTAGCTTTTAGTATATTTTCAAAGTTGGATGTAATTAACTTATTACATATACTATCAATAGAATAGAGCCATTATTTAGTCTTGGACTCTTGCAAAATAACAAGTTAATCAATTATTTATTTGAGTCACAAATCATGTAAAATTACAAGACCTGTGTTTTCATGACCAAAATTTCTTTAAAAATCCTTTGTGAAATATCCTTGTATTTTATCATTTTGGTTCCTAGTTTTTTCTCTGAAATTTCTCTGCAAGAGTAATGGTGTTCTCTTGCCATCTGTCCCTGTATTTTTTCTAGAATGCCCTCAAATCACATCTGGAATGTTATATTGGTACAGGCACTGTAGTACTCTCTCACAATAATTCCACTAAGCCTTTTACTAACCCATATGATTTCTACAATGCATCCAAATCAAGCATGTCACATTCAAGCTTGTGATGTAAACATAGATTTGTTTCTTTGAACAACAAATTTTTCATTGTTCTATTCTAGTCTCAAACACCATTATCCTACATTCCGATTATAATACTTATAAAATCATATTCACCTCATTTTAAAATTCATACTTGCTTTTATCACTCACAATTAATATTCCTGGCCCCGCTTTTATGTTTTATATATTACTCCTAAAAATCATTGTGCTGCTTCTTCAGCCATGTATTCATTAAAGATTTTTGATCTGAGTATGTCTAAATGTTTTCCTTAAATATGTTTCTAATCTTTATAACACATAATCCAGGCTTTACCAAGAGCTCACTTTTTTGATATCAGAATCCATACAATCCAATCCTACATAATAAAAGGCTAATATGTAAATTACCATCACTCCACTACACCCACAATTCGGCCAGCGGGAGGCACAGGGGGCGGGACTCTGTGTGGCCGGGATGGCTGATCGGGCCGGCGGGACTCTGAGCTTGCGTTGCCAGTGGTGGTGTAAGCTCACTGTCTGCGCCATGGCCTCTGGGGCAGCGAGCCCATGTCCTGCTGTGGACCATCAAAAGCGGGGAGTGAAAGTGGGGGAGCTGGCTGTCTGTCCACTCCAGCATTAGGCCTTTGGAAAGCCTCCGCTGCGCCGGAGGCTTTCGAAAGGCCTGGTGCACCAGCGGAGAGACAGCCAGCTCCCCGTGATCGAAAGCCAAATGAAGGAGCTGGCTGTCTGTCCGCTCTGGCACCAGGACTTTGGAAATTCTCCGCCATGCCGGAGGCTTTCGAAAGGCCTGATGCACCAGCGGACAGACAGACAGCTCCCCCGCAATTGAAAGCAGTGAGCAGTGTGTCCGCTTCAGCAACAGCAGACCCCTTGCCATCAAAAGCGGGGAGCAGGCTGCTAGCGGTGTCTGCAGAGCGTGTTAGGCTTTGCAGGGTAGTGGATATGGCCTGGATGGCAGGTTAGGCCTAGGGGATCCTACACGGGCATGATTTAATCATGCACTGGGCCTCTAGTCTTATTTACAATATTATCTGTTGTGCCATTTATGTATTTTTTTTTTCTTTCTAAAAGGATCAACCAGAGAAGAGATGAAAATATCACATGGGTTTCAAAGTCTTTTGATCCATCAATAGGACTTCAAAGCTTGGCTCAGCATTTGTTCCTAAACAAAATAACAGAATACTTTTACTGGTTGTGTTCAATAAGTGTGATGAGCCTAAAGCTCTTCAGCCTTGTGTTTCTGATGTCTATGTTCCACATTACTGGGATATCTATCTTTCTAAAACAGAAGTCAGGTTATGCTATTGCTTGTAAAGACATGCATGTAACTCAAAGTACTTCATACATCTATTTCATTTTGCTCTAATTTTGTGCTTTAAGTTTTTCTTTACCAATTTATCTACATTATTACGTATTTTTGCAACCATTAACCGTGCCTTATCCTAATTTCTGTCACTCATACTTAGGGCACACTAGTTACTTTTAAAGTTCTGTGGGCCTTAAATATTTAATCAGTCTTTCAAGATTTCAAGCATTGCTTTATAATGTTTTTAGGATGTTTTCCTAAATGCATTTCCAAAATACCACATAAGAAAGGAAATCAATGCTGTCCAATTATATCTTAGTCATAGTCATAGTTAAATCATTCTATCTATATTAATTGTATTCCTAACAACAATTTCCTTCATAGCAGCTCTCTTTCTGTGACTGGGGCAGGGTAATATTGAATAAAGAAATGAATAAATGAAGTTTCTTTCCTTAGCAACTATATGATATAAAAATAATTAAAATGTGCTACAAAGGTTTTTTGGTTCATGTATGTAATTAAAGTATGACATAAACTTATAAGTGACAGCATAAATAGAAAGTTTTATGATATTAAAACATACTTAAGGAAGGCCAGGAAATGTTTCATAAAGTAGTATGTAAGTGGTATCATGATTAGGAACTGCCCAGGTGGTCCAACAGCAGCAGATATTCCATGCCGACCAAATAGCATGTTCAATGGAATAAAAAAAGGAGACATCCCAGGACTACATCAGTCTGAATTACTAGAACTAGACAGAAGTTTGTAGTAAGGGGAGTTGGGGTTCCACAGATGATAATGGGCCTGGTCGTAAAGAAACTAAAGATATTTAATATTACTTCAGGTGATGAGGGCCTATGAATATTTTCTAAGTGTGAGCTGAGATTATTAACTTCCTATTTTAGAAGATAACTCAAGGGCAGGTAAACATGATGGAATGAAGAGGTTGAATGTAGATTGCTCAGCCATGTATTCATTAGATATTTTTTTACTGTTACCAGTAAACAGTTCACTTACTCAGAAGTTAAAATTCCAGTCTTTGACAAGGACCAAGAAGCAATTAACACCTTTAGAGATTAAAGAGCCAAATAAGAGGCACACAGAGATTTGGAATGACCATGAAATCTGTGGGTCCTGGGATAAGGTTGGTGCCTGTGTCCTGTGTGCTGGCACAGATTAAAAGGGGCCATAATTTCATACCTGCCTAGGGTTACCAAATAAAGAATAACAAGCAGAGAGATGAAGATAAAAATAACATAAATGTGTGGCCATTTGTCCTGGTATTTTCCCCTATTATTAACCTTAATTCCCAGTCTCAGATGGATCCGGATAAGTACAGACCTTTTGAGCGCACAGCCAATCAAATAAGCTTACCATTCAGAGTGGAGAAGTTGGTATTGTGAGGACAAGGTAATTAAAAGGGGGGAAATATATTAATCTTTGAAAATTTGAGAATTTTTTTCACTTTGATTTTAAAATTATTGTTATTTTAAGTCTTTATTGTTGAAAGTATGACATATGTCCCTTTTTTTCCCCTGATTGGCCTCTTCCAGCTCACCCCAACCCCCACCCCAGGCCTTCACCACTCTATTGTCAGTGTTCATGAGTTATGCATATATGCATATAAGTTCATTGGTTGACCTCTTCCCGCCCTCCTACCCTCCCCTGCCTTCCCTCTGAGGTTCCATAGTCTGTTCGATGCTTCTATGCCTCTGGGTCTTTCTTTGTTCATCAGTTTATTTTGTTCATTAGATTGCACATGAGTGAGAAGTAGAAGTTATGTGGGCCACTTTATATCCAGTGGTTTTCAATCAGGACTTGCAATTCCATCACTCACAAGAAATTAGATAAATGCAATCTCAACTTTGAGTTGTCATTTGATGGATAATGCTATTGGCACTTGTTTTGTGAAATAAGAAATGCAGTATAAACTGACAAAATTAAAACTTGTCAAGGACCAGTTAAGTATACCTGAACTGAGAAACACAACTAGAATCCAATACTCTTAAGGGCCCTTTAGACCTCATTAAAGACTACACATTTTTTTTTTATTTTCTTCACAAAATGTTATATATTTGCAGCATCAAAATTTTTTCTCTATTTTGTGATATTTCAATTCTCTTCTTTGAACTAAATGTGCTATTGGAGATATTAAAGACTGTTTATTTAAAAGTGGCTTTACTGTATATCTAAAAGTAGGATCAATCATGTAAGATGATTCAGAAATTATGATTCTGAGACATGGAAGTTAATGTGAGCTGAATAGAGGATTAAATGTAATCTAAAAGAATTAAAAGGACAAACTCCCAAATGACTGTGATTATGGAGGACTTTGTACAGTCATTTTTGGCAAGAATCAGAACACTTGAAATTATCTGTGATCGGTTCTATTTCCAAATGCCTCACATAAAATTGTTTTGTATATATATTATTAAACCTGTATTAAACATAGATAAGTTGTTTTGAAAGTAACAATAATTTAAATTTTTTTAAAGAATTAATCTCCTCCATTGAGTACAGCTCATATAGTTAAATAACCTAAATTAAATTTTATTTCATTTTATTTTGTTAAGCTTTCAGTGCATTTGAGCACTTGCTTTTTTTTTTTTAATCTTTATTGTTGAAAATATTACATATATCCCTTTATTCCCCCCATTGCTTCTTTTTAATGTTTGTCTTTAATCTCTACTTTAGATGTTTTCTTAGATTAAAGAAGAGCCCTGTGGTCTCCACACAAACTTTAAAAATACACGCAAAAAAAATGAAACTAGACCACCGACTTACACCATTCACAAAAATAAACTCAAAATGGATAAAGGACTTAAACATAAGTTGGGAAACCACAAAAATCTTAGAAGAATCCATAGGCAGCAAAATATCAGACATATGTCATAGCAATATTTTTACTGATACAGCACCTAGGACAATGGAAAATAAGGGGAAAATAAACAAATGGGACTACATCAAAATAAAAAGCTTCTGCACAGCAAAAGAAATCATCAACAAAACAATAAGAAAGCCCACTGCATGGGAGAACATATTTGCCAATGTTATCTCAGATAACGAATTAATCTCCAAAATTTGTAGGGAACTCATATAACTTAACAAAAGTAAGATAAGTAATCCAATCAAAAAATGGGCAAAGGACCTAAATTGGCACTTTTGGAAAGAGGACATATAGAAGGCCAAGAAACATGAAAACATGCTCAGAGTCACTAATCATCTAAGAGATGCAAATCAAAACAACAATGAGGTACCATCTCACACCTGTCAGAATGGCTATCATCAACAAATCAACAAACAAGTGCTGGTGAGGACAGGGAGAAAAAGGAACCCTCATGCACTGCTGGTGGGAATGCAGACTGGTACAGCCACTGTGAAAAACAATATGGAGTTTCCTCAAAAAATTAAAAATGTAAATTCTATTTGACTGAGTAATCCCACTTCTAGGAACATATTCCAAGAAATCAGAAACACCAATCAGAGAGGACATACACACTTCTATGTTCATAGCAGCACAATTCACCATAGCTAAGATTTGGAAACAGCCTAAGTGCCCATCAGCAGATGAGTGGCTTAAAAAACTGTGGTACATCTACACAATGGAATTCTACACTGCTATAAAAAAGAAGGGACTCTTACCATTTGCAACAGTGTGGATGGAACTGGAGAGTATTATGCTAAGTGAAATTAAGTCAGTCAGAGAAAGTTACATATCACATGATCTCACTCATATGTGGAATATAATGAACAACATAAAATGATGAACTGAAATAAATCCAGAGCGGAAACCGTTTTGGCTCAGTGGATAGAGCGTTGGCCTGCGAACTCAAGGATCCCAGGTTCAATTCCGGTCAAGGGCATGTACCTTGGTTGCGGGCACATCCCCGGTAGAGGGTGTGCAGGAGGCAGCTGGTCAATGTTTCTCTCTCATCGATGTTTCTAGCTCTCTATCCCTCTCCCTTCCTCTCTGTAAAAAAAAAATCAATAAAATATATATTTTTTTTAAAAAAAAGGAAAAAGAAATAAATCCAGAGACTTAGAAGCATCAAACACACCACCCCATCTCAGGGGAAAGGGGCCGGGGGCGGGAGTGTGTGTGTGAGGAGAGAACAACCAAAGCACTTGTATGCATGCGTATAAGCATAACCCATGGACACAGTCAGTAGGCAGGGTGAGGGCATGTGTGGGGGATGGAGGTGGGGAACAGGCGGAGAGAGGTCATTGGGGGAAAAAGGATTCATATATAATACTTTAAACAATAAAAAATTAAAAAAGGAAAAATATATCTTCTATCCTTGTGTTTCAGAATTCTATTAATATTGCCTTCATAACTAGAATTAAAGATAATTTTAGGTGATCCGAAATTAAAATATCTACTGAACTTTAGGATTTGGGTAGAGAATTAATACATACCATATTTGGAAAGTCAGGAATTATTTTTAATTTGATAGATAATAGACAAGTGTGAAATATCTTTAGCATATTACTTGAAGAGAATAACAGTCAAGAAAACACCTTTAAGGTTAATGAGAAAGTTTCACCTGTCAATAATGAAAGCTACTTATCAAAGGCATTAACTATAAAAGCAGAAAAATAATTAAAAGGCATAGAGATGAAAGATGTAAAAATAACTAAGAAAAATACATAAAGTTTAAAAATATTTTATGAAATTAGAATACGTTATATAAATACATAAAAATTTAGTTTTCTGGAAGAGAATACTAAAATTTCTATAATCTTGTAAATTTATTTTCATTTTACTATGTAACTTTAAGCTGCTATACTAAAAAAATGAGAAAATAACAATAAAAAAGTAAAAATTACTATTCAAGTATATCACATATATTAAATTATATATATTACTAGAGGCCTGATGCATGAAATCCATGCACTGTGGGGGGTTCCTCAGGCTGGCCTGCGTCCTCTCGCAGTAAGGGGGCCCCTTGGGGGGGATGTCCATCTGCTGGCTTCTCACTGAGTGGCGCTCCCCCTGTGGGAGCACACTGACCACCAGGGGGAAGCTCCTGCATTGAGTGTCTGCCCCCTGGTGGTCAGTGCGCATCATAGCGACTGTTTGTTCTGCTGTTCGGTCAATTTGCATATTAGGGTTTTATTAGATAGGATAATATAACATATATATGACACATATGACATGTCATTGTATTTACCCAATAGTAAAGAATTGGTAAATCCAAAGGAATAAAGATTTGATAAAATTTACACAGAAAAAATTAATATAAAAAAAATAAAACTCTTGTGCATTTCCTACTGCTTAGTAACTTCTTGATTTACTGTTAGGATATAAAGTTACAATTCACCTGATTCTGATGAATTAATTAGGTAAGATAAATTTTGTTAGCCTCAAAAACAATTCTGTGAATAAAGCAAGCCCCACACTTATATACCCACATATTTTTTAGAAGTATATGAATTAGAGAAGTGGGCATCACTTCTAAGCATCAATAGTATTCATCAACATAAGTTCCTAAATGCAATATTATCAAGTATCTCCAAGAAATAAAGTCAGATATCTGTAGTTTATGTGCATTCTTAGGACTAAATTCTTCTGTTGATCTTCTGTGGGATCCTCGGAGATGTAAGCAGCAATGTGACTGTTCTACCCCAATGTGTACATTTTTCAGTGTATTAAGCATCATAGTTGAGGACTGTGTCAGACTCATTTTTACCTCTGTATCTATTCTGAGATCATTACTAGAAATGACAATGGTTATTAAGACTTCCAAATAACTAACAGTTACTCATAGCCTGTATTGTTTTTATTATAAAATAAAAGACAAAAAAGATCATTCATGTAAATGTCTATGACCAGAAAATTAAAAAACAATAAAACCACAATTTTTATAAAAATAAACCCTGTTTAAGCAATGTAATCTGTAATAGAGCAAAAAGCCTGAAAGCCTCAGGAGCAGTTACAGATTTAATCTAACAAGATGTGTTTATTTTGACTTTTAAAACTTAAACACCTCTGAGAAATACACTCCTCAGAAATACCATTGAAGCAGTAACTGATGGCCAAGCTCCACTGATATGTTGAAACGATTCACCCATCTGAATGTTCTTAAGCTTGTTTCTGCCACCTTTCTCAGTGGAAATGTTTTGACTAGGTTTCTTTTTACTTATGTAAGAGATTTAGGATATTCTTATATATTCATATTTTTTTACATCTTCACACTTGGAGAGGTACCTTTTCTATCGTATAATTTTAAAGGTATCTCCTTATTCCACAATCATAGAAAATTATTTTATATTTACTGTATAAGTTCACAGCCCTGGCATTGTCTTCCAGCTTCCAAAATCTGTTTTATATTTCTACTATAATCAGTGTAATCCAAAGTTCCTCATTACTTACCACCTTTGATATAGTTTGTTTCATAACAGAATAATTAAAAATCTTTTGGGGATACCAGTGATTATACACTGAGAACACTAGAATTTCTGTTAAAGAATTTCATGTGGTTTTAGAAGGTCCTTAGGTTTAACAGGTGCATGCACATCCTTTACTTATATTAAATGTCTTTAGCTATTGCTCTGCCACAGAACTTGAAAGGAGTTTGTTAGTTTAGATAAAAGAATCCTCTGAGACTAGGGCTATTCAAGGACCATCTGCTATTGTTTATTACCTGCCCCACATGGGATAAGTACAGGAAAAGTTACAGCAATATTTGACATATAATTAAACAGGTTACAAAACAGTTTAGTGATGTAAAACTTGAGTGGTGAGTTAAATTAGGTGCTGATTACTAGTGATGGTCAAGGAGAATACATATCTGTTGGCAATTAAACAGTAAAATGAAATACTGATAGTTTTCCACAAATAATTTCATAAGCGCTGATTATGATTATAGTGGCTTGATTTAGGGATGCCACACACAATTTCATGTCTAAATGTTTTAATTCTGTTTCCAAATAGAAATTAATAAAAAGAATAAAAAGAGTGGTGTGAGAAGAAGTTGAAAGGAGAAAGTAATCCAAATCTAAATATGATGTGTGAAATTTAGATAAAAATGATTTGCCTTAGGGGGCATATTTGAAGAGTTGTTAATATTTTAATGTTATGAAATAGTATAACAAATATTAAATATTTGTTGAATCTTTATAGCATATCCAAAATGGATTGAAGTCATATTTATTTTATCTTGCTCCTATATGGAACTTACTAAAAATGAGAAGTAGATGGGGCACATATACCATGTTTTTTAAAATTATGGATGGCCTGAAGCTAAGCATGTTACTTATTTTCTACAATTGTGATCTCAGTTGATCATTGTGCTATATTTTTTCATAACATTCAACATAAATCATTTAAAGATCCAGGTTTTGAGTTCATGAAAGAGTTAAACTCATTGCAGAGAGATGATAATAATATCCTTGTGTTTGGTACTTTAATAATAACAAACGACTTTTACATATGTCATTCCATGAGATCCTCACAAAATCTTGTAATACAGGAAAGTATTTCTTTCCACTTTATAGAGGGAGAAATCAGCACAAAGTAGATGAGATTGGAGTTGAAAAGGAAATTAGCCAAGAATCAACATATACATAACACTCCATCAACAATAGCAGAATACATATTTTAAGCCCTTATGGAAATAGGGAATATGTTAGACTAAAACATAGACCTTAAGACATTAAAAGTGAATGGACCTAGACAGTATTATGCTAAAAGAAATAAGCCTGTCAAGAAAAAGTGTCAATTGATCTCACTTATATGTGGAATCTAATGAACAAAATAAACTGATGAAAAAAAAAAAAAAGATCCAAAAACATTGAATCGTGCAACAGATTGACATATTTCAAAGGGAAGGGGGTGGGAGGAGATTAACCAATGAACTTGTATGCATATATGTATAACTCATGGACAGTTATGCTTATATGTATATGTGTGGGGAAGGCCTATGGAGAGAACAGGGGGGAATGGAGAGGGCCAATGGTGGGGGGAGGGTAGACAGATTTTCAACAATAAAGAAAAATTTTTAAAAAGTAAAACAAAAATTTAAAAAATAAATGAAAATAACTGAAATGACACATAATTGAATAATTTAAATCTGAACATGAACATAATTGAATGAAACTAGAAATTAATAACAAAGACCACAAATAATCTTTAAATGCTTGAAAAATTTAAAAAAATACAGGTCAAAGTGCATGTCATATAATTTATAATAAATTATAAAATATAAGGAACTGAATATACCAAAATACATGAAATCCAACTAAAGCAGTGCAGAGGGGAAAATACATCACACTAAACATTTACTCTTGAAAAGAGGAAAATATCATTTCAATAATCTAAGTTCCTACCTCAAGAAATTAAAAGAGAAAATAAACTCAAAGCAAACAGAAAAAAGGACAAAACAAATATAAGAGCAGAAATCAATTCCATTATATATAATTTCATTTACACAACATTCCTAAAATGTCTAAAAGCAATTGAGAAAAACACACATTCAAACAAAATGTTGGTTAATTTAAAAACTATCAATGAAATTGGTGAAGCCAGAATGACAAAATTAAAACAGAGAAAATAAGATATAGACCACCAGTATTAGATATGAAACCAGATATCACCAAAGATTTTGAAGCCATCCTATATAATAAAGAGGTAATATGCAAATTGACCATCACTCCAACACACAAGATGGCCCCCCATGTGGTTAAAGATGGCCGTCCCCATGTGGACACAAGATGGCCAGCAGGGGAGGGCAGTTAGGGGCGACCAGGCCTGCAGGGGAGGGCAGTTAGTGGTGGCCAGGCCAGCAGGGGAAGGCAGTTAGGGGAAACCAGGCTGGCAAGGGAGGGAAGTTAGAGATGACCAAGCCAGCAGGGGAGGGCTGTTGGGGGCAACCAGGCCTGCAGGGGAGGGCAGTTAGGAGCAATTAGGCTGGAAAGGGAACAGTTAGGCATTGATCAGGTTGGCAGGGGAGTGGTTAGGGGGTGATCAGGCTGACAGGAAGGTGAGAGGTTGGGAGCTAGCGGTCCCAAATTGGAGAGGGTGAAGGCCAGGATGAGGGATGCCCCCCCCATGCATGAATTTTGTGCACTGCACCTCTAGTGGTTATATATGACTAGAGGCCCAATGCATGAATTCATGCACGGGTGGGGTCTGGCCAGCCCTCCCCAATCAGGGCTAATCTGGCCAGGCCGGCCAGGAGGAGGGGACACAGGAGGTTAGCCAGCCAGCACTGCTCCCTGGTCAAACTCCCAGTAGAGGGGACATTTGCATATTAGCCTTTCATTATGTAGGATTACTTTGTATCACATATCACAAGTGCATGTGAATCTAAAATTACAACAAAATTAAAAGTTAACATATAAAGGAAATGGTTTTGTCAACTTTTGCATAGTTGGTAAGGGATAGAAGTAAGAATAAAAGCTATATTTTATCACTTCTATTTTGGGACTCTTTTTCCTTCACAATGACAAAAGCTCAAATTAAATGATGATCTAAAGTTAAAAACAATTATTTTTATTCCTAGTTATATGCCTGAACTGATGTTATTCTTATGAATTCCTCTAAGTAATTGAAAATAAAAGCCGTAAACAATATTATGCATGTGCAATCGTCAAGGAGACAAATGTATAGTGGAGCTACAGGAGAAAAGTTGAGTTAGCAAGTATTCTATGCTATGTATAAATATCTTAGAATGGGGACATATAACACTGAATATCATGTACAGAGATACTGTACTGACCACGTACCTGTATTTTTTTCTTTTCAGGATGACATAAAACTATAAGTGTGTTTTGTTGTTGTTGTTAATCCTCACCCAAGAATATATTTTCCATTGATATTTAGAGACAGTGGAAGGGAGGGAGAAAGAGAGAGAGAGAAACATCAATGTGAGAGGTTGCCTCTTACATGTTCCCTGACTGGGGCTGGGATTGAACCAGGTACTTGCCTTCCATAGGGAATTGAATCTGTGACTCTTTGGTTCACAGCCTGATGCTCTAACCACTGAGTGACACTGACCAGGACAAAGTATAAATGTTTTTTTGTGTTTTTTTTTTTTAATTATTGATAATTATGCTTAATTTAAAAATGAGAAGAGAGAAAATTATCTGGTATCTGGGTATATTCATTTCTTATTGCTGCTGTAACAAATTATCACAAACAGTGGGTTCAACATCACAAAGTTATTATCTTACCCTTCTAGTCATTGGAAATGGGTTTTACTGAATAAAATAAAGTCATTGATAGGCCTGTGTTTCTTCTAGAGGCTACAGGGAAGAATCTGTCCCTTGCCTTTTCTAGTTTATAATGGTTGCTGTGTCCCTGGGATCATGGTCTCTTCCAGAAATGCCATTACTCCAACCTCTGCTTCTGTCATCATGTCTCCTTTTATGACTCTGACACTCCTGTCTGCCTTTCTTTTATAAGGGCCCTTCTGGATAATCCAGGGCAATAATCCCATCTTAAGATTCTTAATAATAATAATGTATTCACAATTGTAAATGTCCTTGTCATTTAAAATAACATAGTCACAGGTTTTAGGGGTTAGCATTGGGACATCTTTTGGGAGCCATTATTGTGTGTACCACATGCGTAAATTGATACTCTATAAAATCTCACACACTTCAATGTAAAATGAAATGCCAGCCTGACCTGGTAGCTCAATTAGTTAGGGCATCATCCTGATAGACCAAGTTTTTAGATTTGATCCCTGTTAGGGCACATTCAAAAACTAACCAATGAATGTATATAAGTGGAATAACACTTTCTCTCTCTCAAATTAACAAAAATATGTATCTATATAAAAGCCTAAGCGACCATTAGAACCAGACAACCAAATGACCTGCCAATAGCTATGACATGCACTGACCACCAGAGGGCAGATGCTCAATGCATGAACTGCTCCCTGGTGGTCAGTGCACTCTCACAGCCAACCTTCCATGGCCAGCCAACCTCCCACAGTCCCTCCCCAAAGCTGGCTGGCCCCAATCAGGTGAAATGGCCCTGATGAACCTCAATTGCTGGCCAGGTTGAGGAAACCCACCCATGCACGAATTCCTGCACCAGGTCTCTAGCTAAAAAATAAAAATCCAGGTCACTGAGTTAACTAAATAAAATATTTCATGACTTAAAAGGCCGTCTTCATAATACTGAAGATGTTTTGCTCCACTCCATACAGGGTCTCCACTATAAAGCATATGAATCTGAAATGACAGACAATTCTTTCTCTAAGTAAAAAAATAAAATGAAATAGAATTATGATAAGATTCTTTCTTTCGAAGTGGATATATTGACAAGAATTCTCATATGCTGGATAATCAGCAGGAATTTTCATAATGTGAAGCATTTTATATTTATTTTTCAGAAAATAAAGTGCAAGACTGCATTTTCTAGCATAAATAAACATATGTAGACTAATATCCTTGCATAATACTTCATACAGGATAATTTCTCATTTAAATGCAATACTACTGCATAACATGTTTAATAATTGAATAATAAAATATTTCCAACCTGAATGATGAATGTGGTATCTACAGTCATTAAAATTCAAACTTTTATAAATGATTCATAATTTTAATGATAATTACTGAATTTCACCCACTCCCTGCTGCAAATAAAAGGAAACCATGGATCTTCAATGACAAATTATCCTACCATATTCCTATACATCTAAAAACAACTGATTGTTAACTCTCCTGTGATCATGTAGCTAAAAATTAATGATTTATGAAATATGGATTTTTCTTTTTTATTTCATTAATAATTAATAATGTGGACTGAAATAGCAAAAAGATAAAAAATAAATAAAAGAGTCTCTGATGTGCCAACTGTTCTGGTGTAAGATATTTGCATAACTAAAGGCTTGTTTTAGATGTAAAATGTATCTACTGGTAAGGCTTCAGGACTGCAAGCCATTTGATATTTCATTCTATCTCTTTAACCCCTTTACTTAAAATACTACAACATATTTGTTTAGTGAGGCTCATACTGTTATCAGCTTCTGTTTATAATTCTAATTGAAGTCAGAGAATTTACTGAAGGAAATTGGGTTTTGAACTGCATATACGGAAAATAACACATTTTGATAGCCTGTTCATGTATTAAATATTTTTATTAGAATAACAGTGGTAAATGATTTGGTACTACTTTAGAGTTTGGAGCCACACAGAGCCAAATTAGTTTATAATTTTGTATAAAATGATAGATATTTGCATAGGAAAATATTGGATGTAAACAAGAGACCTAAAATGATAAATGATCATTTAAGTCAAAATGACATTCAGAGAAACACTAAAATTATTCCTTTTGCCCTGACTTTTCTTTTTCATTTATCTCTTACAAGATAATAATGAAATTAGTTGTAAAATATTTTTTACTGTGGCACTTGCCTCAGACAACTAAATGAGCTTAGATATCTCTAATAAAAGCAAAGTGATTCCTCATTGGGCCACATAATTTAAATGTATCTTATTTTCTCAGGTCAGTTCATAATGCTTAGGGTTTTTATCACTTTGTATTTTCAAGAAAATAAAGAGTTACAAGATTATACAGTTGGTACCAGATAATAGCCATGGCTCTGTGTTTTAGAAATTGTACAAAAGATAAATGAATAATCCCACATCCATAAACATTTTAAATGATGAGTCTATAAATTGCACATACACATAAAAAAGCTAGCTTGGCAGAGAGAGGAAACAGCATGAAATAAAAAATGTCTCACCATGAGTTAGAACAATGCACATCCTAGAACACTTAAAATATTTGCACTAAAAGGAAAATTTCAATTTGCTGGGAAGTAAGCAACTCTCAGGAAAGACAACAGCAGCACTTAGTGTGTTCACTGCTGACTTGCCACACATTTGGCACTAACTTTTGGAGAACATATTTAGTATTCAAGTTAGTACTGCAAATGATTGATTAAATTGATTCTCTGTGGAGGGAGAATTTTGCATTACTCAAAAAGAATATAAATTGTGCCTCTTTTTTATGCTTTTTAAAAATTTTTAAAATATATATATATATATATATATATATATTTTAACTTTGCCAGCTAATATTTTGCCACATTTGATTTATCTTTTCTTTCTCACTTTATATAAACTGGGAAATATATATATGTAAGATATATACATATCTACACTAATAAAATAGAAAGATGCAAATTGACCGTACCTCCGTAATGCCCACCAGCCAATCAGGGGTGATTATGCAAATTAACCCAACAAAGATGGTGTATTAATTTGCATACACAGGTATGGAGTGGCCAGGGGCAGGGCGGGACACTTGAGTCATCGCCATGGCCAAGACACAGGTGTTCCACACTGCACTAGCTGCTCCAGGCCTCTGGGCAGTGTGAGAAGGCAGAAAGGTGGCTCTGGGCTGGAGCGAAGGTGGTGCCATCCGTCAACCAGGGGAAGGAAGACCCATTCTTGCCCGAATCTTTGTGCATTGGGCCTCTAATATATATATATATATATTATATATCTATATATATATATATATATTCCCACATGCATGTATGCCACATTTGTTTTCTGAGTGATTGGAAAGTGGTCACAGATATAACACTTAACACCCAAAAAGATAGCTTGTATTCCTTTAAAAAAAAGGCATTGTCTTTTATAACTTCAATCCCATGTTATACTCAAGAAAGTTAACATTAATTAAACAATGTGATATCCAAAATATATCTGAATTTCCTCAGCTGTCCTCTAGAAGTTCTTCATAGCTTTTTAGTTTTTGGTTTTTCTTTGTTTGTTTGTTTGTTTGTTTGTTTGTTTGTAATCCATGACACAGTCAGTGTTCACATGCTGCATTTGGTTGCCATTTCTTTTTAGTCTCCTTTAATTTGGAATAGTCCTCTTTTTTGCAAGGTGTGGCCGCTCTCCATTTCATTCAGGACTTTAACTTTAAGATGTTGGCAGAATGGAGAAAATAAAGCATAGTAAATTTGGCATTTCTGAGGATGTAGTACAGGGTTTTATAATGAAAATGATACCACTGTTTTGGGGGAAGGAGGGAATATCATCATTTTATAATTTTGTATAAGCACAACACAGATAGCTTCTGCAACAGAGTAATGATGCCACTATTATCTAAATCTAACAGAAGAAACATTTTTCTTGTGGTCTGGCATCTAAAGACTGAAATAAACTTTCCCTCCAACGGCAAATGTTGGCTTTTTGTTTTCTCCCTTCCTCCCTCCTTCCTTCTCCTCCTCCTCCTTCTTCTTTACCAAGAGGTTTTCTTTCCCTCAATGTTGCTAATATCTTTACTTTTAAAATTTGACTAAGTATAGTTGATAAATTTTCATTGTAAACACAACTCTTGTGGTGACTCAAGTAAACATAGGTAGGAAGATGATAATTTTATACATGAAGAAGGGAAATAATCTCTAATATATATTTAAATACATTTTTATTGATTTTAGAGAAGAAAGGAGAGGGAGAAAGTGATAGAAACCATCAATGATGAAAGAGAATCAATGATCAGTTGCCTCCTGAATGCCCCCATTGGGTATCCAGCCCACAACCCAAACCTGTGACCTGTCGGAGAATCAAACTAAGACCTTCTGGTTCATAGGTTCATGCTCAAACACTGAGCCGCACCGAGCAAGTTAAACTGTAATGTTTTTAAAACTACTTCAAATAATTTGGAGAAGAATACATTATATAAAACGCACATGTCAGAAGAACAATCAATACATGAACTTCCTGGGAAATTATTTGTGCATTACAGTTATAATGCTATATACAATTGTTATTTAAAATGTTATGACAGTTGGAAATAAATATTTGTATTTGTGATATCCGGATAAAATAAAACCTTTATAATTTAAGGAGGAATTGAGGAATTAGATATGCATATAGTTACTATTACCTGTCAGTAAGTATATGATTACAAACATCTATACAACTAATTGGAAAGAGATATTATATTGAAGATATATTATATTTCAAATTATCAAAGGTATATAGGTAACTAATTGCAACTCTCATAAGAAGACTGCTGTATTGGTTATCTAAAACTTTGATTGTATACACAATCTTACCTACCACATGTTTCAGATTTGTAGAATCTTATTAGTTTGTTCAGTAAATGCTAAGCAAGAGAAAAATCATTTCAGATATCTTAACCATAAAAGAGATCTCAGCCCTAACCGGTTTGGCTCAGTGGATAGAGCATCAGCCTGCGGACTCAAGGGTCCCAGGTTCGATTCGGGTCAAGGGCATGTACCTTGGTTGTGGGTACATCCCCAGTAGGGGGTGTGCAGGAGGCAGCTGATCGATGTTTCTCTCTCATCGATGTTTCTCTCTATCCCTCTCCCTTCCTCTCTGTAAAAAATCAATAAAATATATTTTAAAAAAAAGAGAGATCTCAGATAAAAGAGAATCTCGAAAAAAATAAAATGTGTCTGAAAAATTTTCTTAGGCATTATAATCCTATTAGGAAACAAAGGATAATACTGTGTGTAAACTTTAATTTTTAAAATTAAAATTTAGTTTTCTCATTAGAAAACTAAATAGCACAACACATTTAAGATTAAAAAATTCAATTGATCCTCTCATTATTTACCATTGACTTTATATGGGTAACTGAAGTCCCTTACTTCACAAAAGCACCTCTTTAAATGCTATTTACAATAAAATAAAGTTTCCTTAAATCAAAAAAATAGTGTTTGATATAAATATACAGCATCAATGTAACTATATAAAGGTTAATCTTTTGGACTGTTATAGATGATAGATAGAAAGAAAGAGAGATAGAGAGAAATGCATATATCTATATTCTCTCTCTCTCTTTTATATATATACTATCTAATAAAAGAGTAATGTGCAAATTGACCATCACTCCAATAAAAAAGATGGCTGCTCCCATGTGCTCAAATATGGCTGCCCTCATGTGGACACAAGGTGGCCACCACAAGATGGCTAGCAGGGGAGGGCAGTTGGGAGGGACTAGGCCTGCAAGGGAGGGCAGTTGGGGGCAATCAGGCCTGCAGGGGAGAGCAGTTAGGGGTGACCAGGCCAGCAGGAGAGGGCAGTTGTGGGGGGACCAGACCTGTAGGGGAGGGCAGTTAGGGTGACTAAGCCTGCAGGGGAGGACAGTTATGGGTGACCAGGCCAGCAGGGGAGGGAAGTTAGGGGTGACCAGGCTGGCAAGGGAGAGCAGTTAGGGGTTACCGGGCCAGCAGGGGAGGGCAGTTGGGGGCAACCAGGCCTGCAGGGGAAGAAAGTTAGGGGAAATCAGACTGGCAGGGAGGGCAGTTAGGGGTGACCAGGCTGGCAGGGGTGGGCAGTTAGGAGCAATAGGGCGAGCAGGGGAACAGTTAGGCGTCGATCAGACTGCAAGGGAGTGGTTAACGGGTGATCAGGCTGGCAGGCAGAAGCAGTTAGGGGCAATCAGGAAGGCAGGCAGGCAAGCAGTTAGAAGCCAGCAGTCCTGAATTGTGAGAGGGATATCTGACTGCCCGTTTAGAACCGATCCTGGTGGGATTGGGCCTAATCAGGCAGTCAGACATCCCTCGAGGGATCCCAGATTGGAGAGGGTACAAGCTGGGCTGAGTACCCTCGTGCATGAATATTATATATAATAACTTTGTCTTTAGGTTATTCAAAAAGAATAACAGGATTAATTTTCTTTTGAAAAGAATGAGATGATATGTCTTCCTTTTATATAATTTTATTTTCAATGTAGGTAAAACCTCCTTTCCATTTCTCCACTCTTATCAGTTTTTTTTTTTCTTCTTAGTCACACCTATATTCAGCTAAAAGAATAATTGATTAAATTATAACTATTCTTAAAGTCCTAAGACCAATGTCCATAAATTTAGTACCAATGTTTCCTTCTATATAATTTATTGTTTCAAATTTTATTTTAGGTTTTTGTTTCATTTTGAGTTAATTTTTGGGTAGGGTGACAAATAGAGCCTAGTTCCATTTTTTCTAATTTTCTAAGCACCATTTATTGAAGATGATTTCTTTTCTCCATTGTATATTGTTTTACTCCTTTGTTGAAATTTATTTGTTCATATGTAGGTGGGTTTATTTCTGGGCTCTCAATTCTGTTTCATTTGTTTGTGTGTCATTTTTACTGCCAATACCACGCTGCTTTGATTACTGTTGCCCTGTAGTATAATTTGAAGTGAGGGAGTATGAGACCTTCAGCTTTGTTTTTATTCTCAGGATTGCTTTGGCTATTCAAGGTCTTTTGTGTTTCCCTACAAATTTTATTATTTTTTGTTATATTTATTTTAAAAATGCCATTGGAGAGCATACAGATGGCCAATAGTCAGATGAGAAAATGATCAATGTCACTATTCATGAGATAAATGCAAATTAAAACTACAATGAGATATCACCTCACACTTGCTGAAACAATAATCAACAAATAACAAGTGCTGGTGAGGATGTGGAGAAAAGGGAATCCTAGTACACTACTGGTGGGAATGCAGACTACTGCAGCTGCTTTGGAAAACAGTGTGGAGTTTCCTCAAAAATTTAAAAACGGAATTGCCATTTGACCCAGTGATTCCACTTTTTGGAATGCATCCTAAGAATTCTGAAATACCAACTAGAATATACTCACCACTATGTTCATAGCAGTGTTATGTACAATAGCCAATATCTGGAAACAGTCCAAGTGCCTATCAGTAGATGAATGGAAAGAAAGCTTTGGTACATTTATACCATGGAATACTGTGCAGCTGTAAAAAAGGAGAAACTATTTTTTTGTGACAGCATGGATGGACCTGGAAATTATTATGTTGAGTGAAATAAGCCAGTTAGAGAAAGACAAATACCATATGATCTGACTTATATGTGGAATCTAAGGAACAAAATAAACTGACAAACAAAATAGAATCAGAGACATGGATATATGAGACAGACTGACAGGTCTCAGAAAGGAGGGATGTTGGGGACTAGATAAAAGAAGGTGAAGAGATTAGCCAAAAAAACATATATGCATAGTCAATGGACAACAGTGTAGTGAAGGCCAGAGAGGGTGGGGGTACTAGGGCAAAGGGATTGGGGGAATGAGGGACATCTGTAATAGTTTCAACAATAAAAAATAATAATAATTTGAATTAAGAACCAAACCTTTAAGGTGCTGTATCATAAAAACTTGCTTTTTAAAAAATAAAACATTTAAAAAATGAAATGGAATATCTTTCCATTCCTTTGTGTCTTATTCAGTGTCTTTAACTGTTGGTAGGAATGTAAACTAGTACATCCACTATGAAAAACAGTGTTGAGTATCCTAAAAACAACAACAACAATTACAACAACAACAAAAATAGAATTACCATATGACCCAGCAACCCCTGTTTTGGGTACCTAGCTAAACATTTCTTTGTATAGATACCATATATGTACCCCTATGTTCATCGCAACATTATTAATGGTGGCCAAAACATGAAAACAATCGGTGTCTTTTGATAGATAATTAAATAAAGAAGATGTGGTACATATATAGGGTGTCACCCCCAAAATGCACACATACTTTGAATAATTATAAAGGCAGTGTTTATTAAAATAAAGTTCATTTTCATTTAATAGCTACCAGCTGTTGAAGTGTGTATACATTTTTTGGGACACCCTGTATACAATGGAATACTACTCAGCCGTAAGAAAATATGAAATACTGCCATTTGCAACAACATGGATAAATCTTTAGAATATCATGCTAAGTGAAATAAGTCAGAAAGGAAAAGTCAAGAACCATATGACTTCACTCATATGAGAAATATAAAATTGAAAGCAACAAATGAACAAGCAAGACAAACAAAAATTCATAGAAACAGACAATAGTATGGTGGTTATGGAGGAAAAGGGGTATAGGGGATACCAATTGGGAAAGGGAGTCAAATAAATGGTGATGGAAGGAGATTTGGCTTTGGGTGGTGAACACACAATGCGATATACAGATATGTCATAGAATTGTACACTTGAAACCTATATAATTACATTAACTAATGTCACCCCAAAAATTTACTTTAAAAATTATAACTATTCCTAATTATTTTTGTATCATCTTCAGGAGTGGATTTTTAAAATCACAAACATTTAAGGGGAAAAATAAAAAGATTATATCTTTAACAAATGAAGAAAAAAGGAGTAAGAGGAGCAGGAAGATAAGGAAGAAAGAAAAAAATGCATAGTAAGCTACCTTCCTTTTCCTACGAAATGGAGCAAATCATTGTTTGTATTATTTCCACAATTTCAGCTTCTGTCATTTTAATTATAATGTAAAGTTCTTTTCCTCTGGAGGGCAGAACACAAGGTAAATGTGATGGCCATCACTGTCTTTTGGAAGACAAATGACATGAAAGTCAATCTATCCTAAAATATTTCCATGACCTAATTTCCAAAGTAACATAAATCTCACAGTGTGTTCAACCATTACAAGTAATTTTGAAACCTCAAAAATAATAGTGGCATGTTTTGCATTATCCATTGGAGATAAAGGCCTGTACAGCATGATAATACTGTGTTGTTGTATTTTAGTGGGCTAAATAGATAAGCTGTGTGATATGAAAAATGAGAGTACTGCAAAGAAAGCTTAACCTGTTTATTCCATAATAGTTATTAAGGGCTGATTGACATGAGTTAATAATCTTTTTTTAATATTCCTTGAAATAGAGTGAAAGATGAATATTTCTTATATTTTTAGATGAGAATGGGAATTGGAACACACATCTCATTACTTCTAGTCCAAATCTTTTGGTTTTTAGAAGTCTGGAGAGCATATAAGCTATAGCTGGCTTAAGACTTGAATTCCATGTTTCCTGGTGCCAAGGAAGCCTTTAGACCCTCAGCCATCAGCCACCTGGGGAACTGTTGATATGGAGTCCTTGCACCTGCCCTGCTGTGTGCTGCCTCACACTGATGTGATGACCCAAAGTACAATGTTCTTATTATTGCTTTTTAAAAAACCACTACACAGTTTGAATCCTTAAAAATCATAAATGATTACCCTGGAAGGTGTGGCTAATTGACTAGAGCATTCTCCCTGACACCTAAGGATCATAGGTTCTATTCCCCATCAAGGGCACATAATTGGGTTGCAAGTTCAATCCCCAGCCCTGGTCGGAGAGCAGATGGGCGGCAACCAATCGATGTGTCTGTCTCACATCTCTCTCTCTCTCTCTCTCTCTCTCTCTCTCTCTCTCTCTCTCTCTCTCTCTCCCTCTCTCTCACCCTTTTTCTCTCCCCTTCCCTCCCACTATCTCTAAAAATCAATAGGGAAAAAGTATCAATGAGTGAGGATTAACAACAATAAAAACCATTAATGATCTATTGGGAGAAACTTTGTGAGAGAATGATAGAAGAAATAACAGTATGCCTGTGAGTCTAGTAGTCTTGTTTTGAAGACAGTTACTAAAAGAATTTCTAAAATTATTTTGAGCAATGACATTACTATTAAAGTAAATGCTTGAACTCTGAAAGTGAATACTTCAAATGACAATTTGGTGGGTTCTTTCCTGTTAATTTATAAGTACATTGTTTTAAATGTATATTCCATATTTCACAAAGCAACCACTTCTCAGCTTTCTGGGCATCTATACTAATAAAAGAGAAACATGCAAATTAACCATCACTCCACTACACCCACCAGCCAATCAGGAGCGAGTATGCAAATTAACCCAACCAAGATGGTAGCCGGCCATGGAGCTGAAGCAAGCAGGAGGCTTGGGTTGCCCTGGTAATGGAGGAAGCTAAGCTGCCTGCCTGCCCTGGCTGGCCCTGGCCTCCACTCAAGGCTACAAAGTTTCAATTATAGAAGATAAATAAATCCTAGATACTTGCTTCCAGCCAGCCCTGGCCTCTGTTCAAGGAGGCTCTGGAAAAAAAAAAACGAAAAGAAAAGGAAAAAAAAGAGGGGCTGGGACCTTGGGTCACCGTGGGGGGAGGGGAATGATCAGGCCAGAATGGGATGGCAGGGGCTGTTGGGGGTAAGCAGACCAGCAGAGGGGCCAGTTGGGGGTGAGCAGGCTGTCAGTGGGTGTCAGTTGGAGGTGATCAGGACAGTGGGGGGACAGTTTGGAGTGAGCAGGCCAGCAGGGGGGCAGTTGGGGGTGAGCAGGCCAGTGGGGAGGGAAGATGGGGGCGAGCAGGCCAGCAGGTGACACAGTTGGGGGTGAGCAGGCTGGCACAGAGGGCAATTGAGGGTGATCTGGCTGGTGGGGGGGCATTTGGGGACGATCAGGCCAGCAGGCAGAGTGGTTAGGGGCAATCAGGCAGGCAGGCAGGCAGGTGAGCGGCTGGAGCCAGCAGTCCCGGATTGTGAGAGGGATGTCCAACTGCTGGTTTTGGCCCAATCCCTGTAAACCAGCAGTAGGACATCCGTCGAGGGGTCCCAGATTGGAGAGGGTGCAGGCTGGGCTGAGGAACACCCCTCCCTCCCGTGCACGAATTTCGTGCACTGGGCCACTAGTGTTTTTATAATAGCACTCCTAAGAAACCAAAAGATTATTGACATTTGATGAAAAATACAATGAAAAACTAGGGAATCAGAGAAAAAAATAAATATTTGTTTAATTACACTAAAGAATATGAAAATAAATTATCACCATATGGAGAGTATTAGCATAAGAGCATGTGGTCTATTACATCTGATAGATATCTATAATTGTACCCAAATATTGTGCATGTATACTGTATTTGATATGTTAATCACAATTTATCATAAGCATTTTATCATATCTTTTAGTTTTTGAAATATTACATATTTTAATGATTTTATTATACATCCCCAAACACTGTTATTTTAAACTGTAATATTTTCCTGACACATAATTTCTTAAAACAACAGATAGTGAATACCAAATACCTCTTAAGTGTAAAAAGATAAAGCCTATGCTTATTGGATAAGAGGAAAACATTTTAAGTAAAATGTGTAGCAAATATATAATACTGTGAGTCATAAAAGCCATGCAGAAAGAATATTTTTTGGAAAACCTTATCATAGCAACCTATAAGTGAATGAAACAGTCAATTTATGCTTACAGCTATATATCCTCATTTATCCATGTTCTGTGTTTGCTCTGTGAACATCTGGAACAAAAATGAGAAAGAATTTTCAAATAAAACAAACATTGGAGCAGAAATCAGACAGCTTTTAAATAAAAAGAAAATACTTCCTTGGAAATTTAGTTTCAAGCCATCCTAGGGCATTCAGACACTTATGTTAACATGTCTCTTTAGATTTAGATGACATTTAACATAAATATTAATGACAATTTCGTTAAAATTTTATTTCCTACACAAGTGGATTATTCTTTTATTCATTTCTGCAATTCGAAACTGCTGTTTTCTGTTTAATATGCACAGCATCATTCAAAATTGCAATGTGTGGCATATAGTTTATTACATGCATGAAAAAACAAACATTTTTCAAATTATAGGTACTTACAAGCAGGGAGAATAGAACAAATCCACATTTGAATATCATGAGTGTCAATACAGTATGTTCAGGCAATTCTAAAAGATATTGTCACAAGTAAAAGTGTCAGAACAGATGGGAGGTCAGATAACTTCTCAGGTAAGCATATCCAGGTCACATCTTTAGGAAAGTACTGCTCCTGATTTCCTTCCTCATTACATTAATTAATGGACATTAATGTTCAATATTCCCCAAATTACTCATGTAGCAGGAAACCTCCTGATTGTGTCAGTTTTAGTGACCGTGCTTCAGTCAGTATAATAGTCTTACTGTAAGTGATCCCTTTACAGAAAACATACAAATATGATGGTTCCCAGCATTATGATATCATAGCACCTATAAATACAGCGGGAAGAGAAATACATCCTTTTAAATTGAAAGTTTATAGTTCTCTCCTGGATTCCTTCCAGCTGAAGATGAACATCTATAATTCTTCTTTAACAGAATAAATTGGAAGCCCATGATTCCTACCAGGTATTGTAGTAAGGTCCAGATAGCCAAATACATATGAACTATCTGACCTAATTTTTATACCCTGGGGAAACTTCCAAACTATTGTTGGTAAATGCAAGTGATACTAACAAGATAATAAGCCTGACCCAGCAATCTCACTGGTGGTTACTGCCATCCAAATATACAATATTCTTATATTTGCTCATCCACAGAAATGGAAATCAAAGTTTGCCTTCAGGGTAAAGAGATAAAATAGTAAGGTCTGAAAATATGGCTATCACTAGTAGATAGTGTGTGTGTGTGTGTGTGTGTGTGTGTGTGTGTGTGTGTGTGTGTGTGTTTTAGAAGCTACACTGTACTATATGACATATGTCATTTCAAGCAAAATCATGTGGTGTATACAGCCATTTTCTCCACATTTTAGTAGGCCCCAACTTTCTTTCAGCTCCTCTTTTCCCCACCTGATAATTTACTCTTTATGCTAACCATTTCTGGTTTTAAAATGTCACATTAATAACCTGATGATGTCTTTAAAATGTCAAGCAGCTAAATATGATTTTTGCTGTATACCACATATCACTCTTTTGCATTATGAGTGCATAGTGGTTATTGACTAACCATATGAAAGGCCATTTCCACAGTAACCTGTTCCAGTTCATGAGTGATCCATGGATGCTCTGCTATTGTAAATATGCCATTATATTGTTCAGTTCCATTGGCAATAGGCAATATAAAACAGTTGCTGACACATATCACTAGTTGATCTTAAGTTTTACTGAAGCAACTCTTATTCCTAAAGGGAAAATACAGGAGGTTTATATCATTCTAGAAATTTAAAATTTAGGAAGCAAGCTCTGATTTTACAGGGATTAATTTGACAGTTATAAGATACAAATAGATTTGACTCCAGTTCACAGGATTAGGATGGACTTTAATATGGAGTGTGTGTGTGTGTGTGTGTGTGTGTGTGAGAGAGAGAGAGAGAGAGAGAGACAGAGAGAGAGAGAGAGAGAGAGAGAGAGAGAGAGAGAGAGAGAGAGAGAGAGAGAGAGAGAGAAACCTAGCTGCTTAATATCTCACATATAGTCATATTTATCCAGTTTTTCTTGAACTCTGTGCATTTTCTTTATTTCTAAATGTTTTTTTCCCAATTGTATTTTGTTAAAGAAATTGGAACTTTAAAAATAAGCAAGGATTTTTTACAGTCTCTTTCTACAAGGCTTTTTCCTCTGAGTTTTAATAAAAATTATGGTTAGACAAGGATCTTGTAAGAAAGAAAAATATACTGGCTTGCATTTAAAGTTATGATCATGTGTTTATGCTTATGCTTACGGCGATAAGTGAAAATATCAATTTCTCAAACACAGTTTTTGGGGAAGATGCCAAAATATCAATATCAATAGAAGTTTGGGCTATTGGTATAAATAATTCCATTTGCCTTTTGTATTAACCATTGGTTCGATGTCAATCCCCTTTTCATTTATATAGTCACCTAAATACTGCCACATCATCTTCCCCTCCTTAGCCCTCTAGATTGCCATTAACCAAAAGATTTCTACATTTATGACTTGGAGAGGCAGCTAAAAATAAACTTTATATAAATTATAAGTGTGAGAGAAGAGTATTACTTCTTAGCTACTATGATAAAGAGTGGTCTTCACAGCAAAGAGGATGAAAGTAATAGGAGGACTCAAGTATTTTCATCTTATTTTTCACAAGGGTGCTGATTTTCACATTGTTACTTTTTCTTAAATTTTTATTTCTAGATAATCTTATATTTTTAACCTATATTTAGCACAGCTTTCAATGATCCATCTCATTTTTTTTAAGGGATAAAAATGTAGACATGCAGACACACAAGACTGGATTCACATTTTCTAAGAAAGAAATTGCCACTTATTTATTGAGGTCCCTTTTGCAGGAGGCAGCCGATCAACGATTCTCTCTCATCCTCTCTCTCTCTCTCTCTCTCTCTCTCTCTCTCTCTCTCTCTCTCTCTCTCTCATATCTCTTCTTTCCTCTGTGACATCAATAAAAATGCATATAAAGTGTCCCATTTAGTTGGCACCTGAGTCCTTTCGATATGACCAGAGTGAATTTTGACAATTCTTTATTACTTGAATTGACAGTATGTTCCAGGTTTATTTTATATATATTTAATGTCCCAGAGTTGGAATCAAACATTTCTCCTACAAGCTCTAGTTCAGTTGAAAATATATGGTATTAATGACTTCAAATCTCTATTGCTTGTCCAAGGGAGAACCTTAGACTTATAGTAAAATAGTTTTTAAAAATCACATTGATATATGTTCAAAAGTGAATTGATCTTCTTATCCCCATGAAATTATAACAACACAACAACAAATATTTTTGTCTGTATTCCCAGTACTAACACCCAATCATTCATGCCAGAGTCTTTGAAATTATTCCAAGTAATTTTCCCTTCCTTGTATTTAGTCCTCAAATACCTTTAATTTTATTTCCAAAATGTTCATAATTCTACCCCTACCACATCACTTATTCTATCATGTTATCAATCTATTATTTGTATCACATTTATAGGTTTTGGGCTCCCCTTAACTGACCAGTATATACGGAACACTGCTTGCTATGTTAAAGAGCGGGGGCGTTTTTCTATAGAAATGGATATGTTCCTGAGTGCTATCCAGCTTCTAGTGTAACCCACTTTTAAATTCATTTCCACCTTGCAGGCAGACTATTCAGTCTAAAATACAGATATAGCAAAATCTTCTCACCATAGACCCCTGTTAATGACTCCTTATTCCAACAGAATTGTACCCCAGTTCCTAGTAGCCCTCTCCACACCATTCTTGATTCCGTGTGTCCTCAAAATGACAAATGTGCAAACACTTTTTGCTCTCCAGGAACAAATAGAGACATGTTTTGCTATTCTACTCCAGAGATGTTCCTAAGTGATAAAATCTCCTCAGCCCATATGTCAGTGCAAACTGGAAGTGTGAGAGGTCTTTGCTTAATGAGAGTGGAAGAGGGTAGAAATTTGGTCCAAATCCCTGCTATCTGAAGGGGCAATTCTAAGGTGCATTTGTCACAAATCCTCAGGTTTGAAGGAAAATTGATCCCCAGTTGTCCAGTGTAATAGCAGCTGACAGGTCTCTGACTTGTCTTCCCTCTTCATCCTATTACTTCTTCCCCATTACCCCCTATGAGCTTTATGCCCACCTCTCCACTATTTCTGTATGCTGTACAGACTATCTATATTGAAATTTAGATTCTGATATGGAGACTGAATGGATATATAGGTTAAGCTTTTGAGAGAACTGAAACTAAAGCAACAGTTTATCCACACAGGCACAATGTCAGTGGGCATTTCTTCCTCCTCTCTGATCATCCTGCTTTCCAAGGGGAGGTATCTATTGCAAGCCAAACCTTAAATTAATGGTCTATAAAAAGCATGTATAGCTGTTATTGAGGTATGAGCTCTTAATAAGGGAAGATTGGTGATTACCTATTTAAACTTAAAAAAAAATTATGAGTGATGAGTTATAAAATTAAGACAAGAAAAGGTTAAGTAAGATGGCACAATTAGGTATTGAAGATTGGATCTATTGGACAATATTATTTCTCTAATATGAAAATAGTTTTGACAAATAGATAAAATCAATAAATGAATCAAAGAAGTGATTAAATTATTAATAAATGAAAATGAATGAATAAAACAGAATTCACAGCTTCAAATCATCCAATGATTTTCCACTATCCTTAGCATATAATACCTAATCTCTACAGTGCACTATCAGAGCATTTGCTTTATGCATTTTCCACCTATCTTCTCACACCATTCACTGCTTTGCTCCCCTCATTAGAATTCTTCCATTTATTTGAACACAATATCCCACTAACATCTTAGGAAATCTCTCTCTATATATATAAAAGGCTAATATGCTAAGTGTCCTAACATCCAACCAGTTGCTATGATGTGTACTGACCACTATGGGGCAGACACTCAACATAGGAACTGCTGTGATGTGCACTATCCATTTACAGAGAAACGGCACTGAAGACCTGGTGCCCACAAAGCAACTCTTGGCTT
Source organism: Eptesicus fuscus (assembly GCF_027574615.1). NCBI lineage: Eukaryota > Metazoa > Chordata > Mammalia > Chiroptera > Vespertilionidae > Eptesicus > Eptesicus fuscus. Next base: position 75,689,480 of record NC_072475.1, on the reverse strand, counting down.
CGCCCAAGTGGGACACAGGCCCTACCACTACCCCAGAGAGACACCCTACCAAATTGCAGCCAATGCTGCCAAGACCCCATGGTGCAAAATGTGGCCCACAGCCTAGCCCAGCCCGGATAATGATATCATGTAGCAACACCCAGCTTCCTCTCCCTAGTGACTAGCCTCCGTGGAGTTTCTTCAGCCCAAGAACACAACTTGCTTTATAGCCAGGTGGAAACATTTTACACTTAAACCAAATGTCTGTGAAGCATTTTCCCATGCCTCATCTCATTTGATCCTCACAGTGGGTAGATAGGAGACTCAGTGGAATCCTATTTTCTTTTCATTATCCAGAAAATGGAGATTTAGAAAGTTTAGAAACTTGACCTGACTTAAAAGAAGTAAGAAATGGTGGTCCTTGAAAATGACTTCAGGTTTTCTCACTGTGCAAAATATAGTCAAGCAATGCTACAGAGTTTACCCTTTGTTCTCCATGAATGCTCTACAATAATAATCTGCTTCATGTTGATATTTACTGTTGTGTTGCTGACAATTACCTGAAAGAGAATTTGGGGTGCTTCATTGGGCTGGAAAAAGTTTAGCTAAATCAGAAAGCAGGTCTAATCAAGCAAGTTTATTCTTTATCTATAAAAGGCTAAGTTGACTTGTGCATAAGCAATACATATAAAGCTCCCACTGGCACCAATCACACGCGTATGTTTCCATCTTTCATTGTTGATCATGAATTTGGTTGACACTTCTATTATAGAGAAAGGTTGAATAGTGCTATTAAAATATTCCTTATAATTAATTTCCTTTCAATGTGCACAAATTCATGCACAGGGCCACTAGGTTTTTTTATAATGTTCTTCGGCTTGGCTGATATCTCACCTCTTTATTATTATTATTATTATTATTATTATTATTATTATTATTTTAGAGAGAATGAGAGAGAAGGATTGATTTGTTGCTCCACTTATTTATGAATTCATTGGTTGATTCTTGCATGTGCCCTAACCAGGGATCAAACCTGCAACCTTGGTGTATCAGGATGATACTCTAACCAACTGAGCTACCCAGCCATGGCCTCTCATCTTTCCTTACTTAGCTAACTTCTTCATAACTTTTAGCTTTGAATTTTAATGCTCTTTCTGCTGGGAAGTCATTCCTGGCCACACAGATCAGATTGCATTGAACTGAAGTACTTCACAGAACTCAAGTAGTGAGGAGTCATTCATAAGAATTTACTGAGTGCTTACTACATGTCTTGCACTGCTCTTGGTTATTGTCTATACAGCAATGTTTGAATTTAAATAGTTTATATATTGCTAAGTATTTGATTAAGGTGTATTTTTTGGCAAAACTCCAAGCTCTGGTAAACAAGATTATGTATACCTTACTAACACACTGAAGTTTCTCAATAGTTGCTGAGTTTTTTGATGTCCATAAAATGTTTTGAAAATGTGGGCAAGCTTCAGTAGCATTTGTATTCTGGAAGCTCTTTTTCTCTCTTGAGAATTTATAAAGATGCACCTACTTTAAAATATACATATCTAAACATACTTAAGCAAGTATCACATACAGGGCAGGACAAGTGTAAGCAAACAGCAAAATTCTTGAGGTGCATATTCATCGCCCTCAAAGGGAAGGTATTTACATTTGATATATGGTCTTGTTAGTGAGCTGTAGTTCTATTTGACTAAGATACTATTCTCGGAGGAGTTAGGTCTGAGTGTATCCCTGTCTGTGGGAGATAGGGTCGGGGAGTCATGCTGCAATAATCTGATGCCTAATACCACCTAATGCCCACACATGCCTCTCATTATTTTTTAATAATGGTTATTTTTTCATTCAACATTTTTTATGTATGTAATTTCCGGTATGACATAGCACCAACTTTATGTGGGGAAAAACAATTTTTAGATGGCAAATGGAAGATACAGTTTATGGGAAACACAACTAGTTGAGAAGTAAATTATATTACTATTAAGCAAATGCAATAGTAGAATATTTTAACTTTTTTTTTCTCAAGGCAATATTTTAACAAGATTAAATCTAGTTTTGATAACTTCTGAAATGTCATCTAAGACATTGTTTGATTCAGTTACTGGCTTCCTTGATCCCACATATATTGCCAACATAAAATAATACATAATAAAATTTAAAAGGAAAGTAACCTTAGCCTGCTTCACTTTGTGTTCTTAGTCTATAAGGAAAGATGTTAGGCTTATCAGAGTTTTACAGGCATTCTGGGAATTGACCTATTTTGCAACACTGGGTCTGTCCTTACCTGAAGTGTACTCTGGTGTATAGAAGAAGCTGCTGGATCACTCTCCTGAGTCCTGGAAGCAATTGGTGAGCCACCATTTGGTCACAAGCAATAACCTGACAAATGAAGTTTTCTCACTCATGTGCCACTTCTCTTGTGGGTGTGGAGCTTTAGAAATCCCAGGACACCTAATACTCCTAAATAGTTCTGGGTGGGCCACACTGATCTCATCACTGAGGAGCCACGCTCCTCTGAGTTGGCTGCTGTACTGCTGTTGCTTCATGGCCTCTGAACTATTAAATACTTGCACATGGCTGTCTTAGCCGGCTGTGCTAAAAGACTCGCACTGATTTCACAACCCACCTTGCCATCAGACTCTTCCTGAAGGGCATACACTTCCAAGGAATTTTATAATTGTGTTATGTGATTGATTCAATAGTTGTTAATGTTTATAAATCATTAAACTTGATCAGTAAACTTTCTTTATCAAATAAAGAACAGAAACAAGTCCTACAAGTAGACATCTAGTCTGAGTCTGTTTATTTTTATTCTAAAAATAGACTTATTATTTCGGTTATATTACACAAATTCATTTCTTGTTTGGTAAATATCTTTGAATTTCTTTTTAATGTTGTCATGGAGAAGTCCTACAAGTTCACTCTACTATTTTTCTTGTTTCACACAGACAAAAAGGTAGAATGTATTTTTTATTGAATGACAACACAGCTTAAAGCATTTCATGAATGTCTCAGAAATTCCAGAATTACAAAAATGGGTATGCCATGACCTTAGCTCCATTTTTACACCTTTGAGATTGGGTATTTATTATGAGGTTACCTTTTCTGCACTTGTAAAGTTTCTGTAGCATAAGAGAAAGAACAAGGACTTTTAGGATCCTTGAGATCTGAGTAAAATTCCATTCCACACCTACAATCTATTGGATGCTTGAACTTGTTCATGTTGCTTATCTTCTAGTCTTTCTTCTCTCTATAGCACAGGGTTGTTTAGGATATAAACAGTATAAGAAAATACTGGCTTATTCTAAGTTCTTTTTTTTTTTTTTTTGTAAATCTTTATTATAGATATCCTCTTTTGTTCTCCCTATAGCCTGCTTCTACTCAGTTCCTGACTTGTCAGAGGCCTTCACCATCCTATTGTCTGAGTCCAGAGGTAATGCATATATGCATATAAGATCTTTGGTTAATCTCTTCTGCCCCTTCACTCCCTCTAAGATTCATCAGTCTGTTCCATGTTTCCATGCCTCTGGTTCTATTTTATTCATCAATTTATTTTGTTCATTAGATTTCCTGTCTATTTTGATTTTTAGATTCAATTGTTGATAGATATATATTTATTGCCATTTTATTGTTCATATTTTTGTTCTTTTCTTCTTCATCATCATCTTATTTATTTATTTATTTATTTATTTAATCTTTATTGTTGAAAGTATTACATATATTCCCCTTTTTCCCACGATGACCTCTTCTAACCCTCTCCTGTCCTCCACGCCAAGCCTTCACCACCCTATTGTCTGTGTCTATGGGATATGCATATATGTTCTTACAAGTTCTTTGGTGATCTCTTCCCACCTACAAATCCTCCCCTGCTTTCCCTCTGAGGTTTAACAGTCTTCCATGTTTCTATGTCTCTGTATCTATTTAGTTCATCAGTTTATTTTGGTCATTAGATTCCATATATGAGTGAGTTAATGTGATACTTGTCTTTCTCTGACTGACTTATTTCACTTAGCATGATATTCTCTACATATGCTGTCTCAAAGGGTAAGAGATCCCTCTCTTTTACTGCTGCATAGTGTTCCATGGTATAAATGTACCACAGCTTCTTTATCCACTCATCGACTGATGGGCACTTGAGCTATTTCCAGATCTTAGCTATTGCAAATTGTGCTGCTATGAACATAGGGGAGCATACATTCTTTCTGATTGGTGATTTGGGTTTCTTAGTATATATTCCTAAAAGTGGGTCACTGGGTCAAATGGCAGTTCCATATTTTATATTTTGAGGACACTCTATACTGTTTTCCATAATGGCTGCACCCGGTCTGCATTCCCCCTAACAGTGTACTAGGGTTCCCTTTTCTCCACATCCTCACCAGCACTTGTCAATTGTTGATTTGTTGGTGGTAGCCATTCTGACAGGTGTGAAGTGATACCTCATTGTCATTTTAATTTGCATCTCTTTGATGCAAATTATAACGTAGAGCATTTTTTCATATGTCTCTTGGTCATCTGTATGTCCACTTTAGAGAAGTGTCTATTTAGGTCCTTTGTACATTTTTAAATTGAATTGTTTGTCTTTTGTTAAGTTGTATGAGTTCTTCATATACTTTGGATATTAACCCTTATCAGATGTATCATTGCCAAATATATTCTTCCATACAGTGGGCTCCCTTTACATTTTGTTGATGGTTTCTTTTGCAGAAGCTTTTTATTTTGATGTAGTCTCATTTGTTTTATTTTCTCCTTAGTTTCCTTTTCCCTAGGAGATATATCCCCAAATATATTGCTACGAGAGGTGTCTGAGATTTTGCTGCCTATGGTTTCTCCTAGGATTTTTATGGTTTCACGATTTACATTTAACTCCTTTCTCCATTTTGAGTTTATACTTGTGTATGGTGTAAGTTGGTGGTCTAGTTTCATTTTTTTTTTTTTGCATTTATCTGACCAATTTTCCCAACACCATTTATTGAAGAGACTGTCTTGACTCTATTTTATTCTCTTGCCTCTTTTGTCAAATATTAATTGAGCATAGTGGCTTGGGCCGATTTCTGGGGTCGCTGTTCTGTTCCACTGATCTATATGCCTGTTCTTGTTCCAGTAGCAGGCTGTTTTGATTACAGTGGCTTTGTATTATAACTTGATATCTGGTATTAAGATTTCTCCAACTTTGTTCTTCTTTCTCAGGATTGCTGCAGCTATTTGGGGTCTTTTGTGGTTCCATGTAAATTTGTATGTAAGTTTTATCCTTCAGAACTTAAATTCATCTTTCTTTACATTCATTGCAGGGCTTCACACAGTGTTAAGCACTTTGCAGAACTCAGCAACTACTCACTGATCAGTCTAAAACCATGTATCTAGCATATCCTAAGACTTCTAGATTGAAGGGTACTATTATAAGTTGTTGATGATCAGCAGCCGTTATGATCATCACATATTATAAACTTCTCTGGAATTTTTTTTTTATAATCCTCACCTGAGGATATTTTTCCTTTAATTTATTTTTATTTATTTATTTTTTTTTAGAGATAGTGGAAGAGAGAGGGAAAGACAGAGAGAGATATCTACGTGAGAGAAAAAAAAAATTCTTGGTTGCCTCCTTAACACCCTGACCAGGGCCCAGGAAAGGGGAGGAGCCTGCAATGAGGTCCGTGCCCTAGACCAGGATCAAACCTGGGACCCTTTGGTCCACAGGTCCACACCCTACCCACTGAGACAAACCAGCTAGAGCTGGGAAGATTTATATATATATATATATATATATATATATATATATATATATATATATATATATACATATATATATATATGTATATATGTATATATATATTATATATATATATAAATTTTAAAGAGGAAGGGAGAGAGAAACATTGTTGTGAGAGAGAAATACCTATGGGTTGCTTCCCATATGCACCTTGAGACACAGGATCAAACCTGCAACCTGGGTATGTGCCCTGACTGGGAATCAATCCCACCACCTTTTGGTGAACAGACACAGCTCCAACCAACTGAGCCACACTGGCCAACGTGGAAAGATTTTGGTAATTTTTTCTAACAAGACCACAGAATATAATGGCTTAAACAAGGCAAAGTAAGTAACAGTGGAAAGGCAAGCATATTAGAGCTGTTTCGGCTACTCTGACATTTTTGCCATTCAAGTGTCAAATGTGCTATTCCATTTTCTGTCATCTTTTTACATTGAATGGGAGAAAGAACAGGTAGAAAATAAATACCTAATTAATTTATGAACAAGTCCTAGAATCAGAAATCATTTTATATTACATATCAGATTGGGCTGGAATTGATTTACATGACATATCTAGCAAAGAGAAAGATAAAGAGATTCAAATTTAGCTAAGAGGCCACATGCCAGTCCAAGCTCTATCAGTAAGACAAGAATGGATATTGGCACACTTGGATTTTTCCTGATTTTATTTCCTTCCTTTCATTATTTTCCATTGTTCTCTAAAAATACATTCTGATTTGTAGATTATAGTTTTCTCCTTTCTGTAGTGGTCTTGGGCTTAGGAAAATAATCAATATTATGATTTTATTATCGTGCTACATATATCATCTGTTATTAATGTTGACTTAAGTTACAGTTTGCACACTGGAAATGTGTAGCCTTAACCACTTATAGAAATGTCTTACACACTTGAACATCTTATTCTAGTCTACTTTTGACAGCAGAATTGGCACTGGTATAATGATAGGTATGTCATACTTATTAAAAGTAATGATGAAAATAAAGTCTCATGAGCTCCATTTCATAAACCTGCATATTTATTTCTGCTCATCTATTTCTACCCAATAATATAAGGGAAAGAAAATAACAGTTTAACCTTGGTCAAATGACTACCGCACTTTAGATAACATTTAAAGAAATATGGTCTTTATTATAAGCTCATAGCTTCAGAACCCTTTTCACATTATATATATATATCATCTTTTATCCTGAAATCTTTTTCACTTCCTCTAGTATTCCCTCCCACATTATGATATATAAATCTTTATTGATATTGCAAATGGTGTATAATGTGTATAATAATTAACCCTCAGCTCTCTACGAAAACTACATTATAGCTTTGCTCTTTTATCAAATTTTCCTTTCTTTGCAAGGTTTTTATTTCACTGAAGAGTGGAATGTTCTCATTTGTCACCTTAAATTTTTAGTCCACTTATACGTACACTAGAGGCCTGGTGCACAAATATGTTCATGGGTGGGGTCCCTAGGCCCTGCCAGCTGATGGGTCCTGCCAGCCAGGGGGAGAAGTGGGGGGAGGGACCACATGACGATTGGGGCCTGCTGGCCAGGGGGAGGGACAGGGTGTTGGAGGTTGGCCCTCGGCCCCCCTGGGAAAGGAGCCACATCCGCCACCACCCACCCCTAGTTCCCTGTTCCATCCCAGGGCCCCAAAGCCCTGGTGGGCTCTGGAGAGGAGGCAATGGTCACCGGGCTGGGCATAGAAGGAACGGACGCCAACACCAGTGCCCTGCCACTGCATGGTTCCCTGTCTCCCCCTCCTCCTCCTTCCCTCGCTGCCGCGTTGCCAGCATAGTGGGTGAGTGATGGGCCAATCAGAGCCTGCCAGCTGGGAGGAGGGACGGAGCACAGGAGCTTGGCTGCTGGTCCCGAGGAGGGAACTGGCCTTTGGCCCCCCTTGGAAAAGGGCCAAGTCTGCTGCCACCCACCCCCAGTTCCCCATCCCAGCCCGGGGCCAAAGGCCTTGGTGGGGTCAAGTGAGGAGGCAACGGCACCGGATACCAACGCCTCTGGCATTGGTGTCCTGCATTGAGCATCTGCCCCCTGGAGGTCAGTGTGTGTCCTAGCAACTGGTTGACCGGCCATTAGAGTCCTTTGCTCATTTGGTCTCAATGGTCGCTTAAGATATATATGTATATATATGTATATATATGTATATATATATGTACATATATATACATATATATATATATATATATATATATACACATATATATATATATATCATCACTTATTTTACAATGAAATAATTTTTCTTACTTTGATGATAATCTTTCTACTTTTGTTGTTAACTCAACTTTGTCTTGCCTTAAGATTTCTCTCTTTAAATTCTCCTCTATGCCCTATAATCAATATTGGATTCTCTACTGGCTCATACTTAATGACATTCAAATGTATTTCCCTATAGGTACTGCCATTTTGTATATTTTTAATTTTATTAACAATAATAGCAATATAATTGACATGCAATCTTACCTAATAAAATGGTAATATGCAAGTTAGCATCACTCCACTACGCCCACGATTGGGCCGTTGGGAGGCTGGGGGCAGGACTCGGGGTGGCCAATTAGGCTGGCGGGGGGCGGGGACTCACGAGTCTCCGCCCCCTCTTCCTCCTGCCGGCCCCAAGGGCCCCTGGAGCTGCGGGAGGACCCATGGTGGCTGATTGCGTGGCTGCCAGCACCAGTTTTCCACCAGCACCAGTTTTCCTCTGGCCACCTGCCGATCGGAGCGCCACCCACCAGTGCGATCAGCCACCCAGAGTTCCTCCACTGGCGGTGCTGGAGGAACTCAGGGTGGCCGAACGTGCTGGCGGGAGGCGCTCCGATCGGCGGGTGGCCAGAGGAAAACTGGTGCTTGTGGAAAACTGGTGCCAGCAGCCAGGTGAAGGAAGGTCTTTTGCACGAAACTTTGTGCAGGGCTGCTTTGCAAACCTGGAGGCAGGTTCAGAAGGTTTGAGGAACCAGCTACAGCTTCCCATTGCTACCTGGTTGCAAGTCTCCTGGGGTCCCTCAGAGGTTAGTAAACCCAGGCGTGTGGGGAAGGAGATGGGGAAGGGGAAAGTTTGGGACTATTCCTGAGAGGAAAAACACACTCTTGGACTTTTCCTTTGAGTCAGTTTTAAAGGCTGGGAGTTTAGGAAAGATCTTAAGGGAGGATCTCAATAGAAAATTAATCAATTGTATGCTGATGTGTCAAACTGAGATTTACTCCCCTAACTTCATCTGTCTTTGGTGTGGTTGGCACAAATGGCACTAATTGGATTTTGCTACCTATCTCCCCAAGTAGAGTGATTTAAGCTATTTATCCTGGTGGATTAGGGAGAAGTGAAAACCATTTACTCTTAAGTGTCCTTGTTTTAGGGAGAACAGGATTTACTAGGTGACTACAAACTGCTTGGTATTTAGATTTATTAGATGGCTGCAAACTACTCATTTAACTATCTGTCTCAGTTTTCTTATTTCACTTGGCTTGGTTTACTAGCTTGTCTCACAACTATTGAAACTATATATCCTGTATAATAAAGGGCTAATATGCAAATAGACCAAATATTGGAACAACTGATTCCTATGAGAGGGCGCAGGCCAGGCTGAGGGACCCCTCTCTCCCTTGCCCCGAGTTCACAAATTTCTTGCACACAGCCTCTAGGATATATATATATATATATATATATATATATATATATATATATATATTCTATTGGAGTTCTTTTCATTATCTATTTTCTTTTTTCTCTTTTTGTTTGCCTTCCTCCCTCCCTCCCTTCCTCCCTACCTCCCTTCCTCCCTTCCTCCCTCTCTCCTTTCCTCCCTTACTTCCTTCTTGTGCTTGCTAATTTTTTAGCAAATGAATAGTATTTTTAAATAATTGTTGAGCCTTTGGATTGTAATACCTTTCACCATAAATGATTCACAAAATCTTTTTCCAAGGAGCTACAGCAAGGGTAGATCACATTGCTCTACTTAGGTTCTAAGCTAATTACAGATTTGGTTATAAATTGTGTTAAGTTTGGTCTGTTTTGGTTCCACCAGGGATTCTTCTCACTTGGCAGGCCTTAATTGTAATTGATGTTTTGCCACTACTAAGAGGTTTCATTTCTGAACTTTCCACCTATTTCTGCTGACCTTATTGGCCACTTGATTATTATAAGCTTAAATCAGTGGTCGGCAAACATCGGCTCATGAGCCACATGCGGCTCTTTGGCCCCTTGAGTCTGGCTCTTCCACAAAATACCATGGCCTGGGCAAGTCTATTTTGAAGAAGTGGCATTAGAAGAAGTTAAAGTTTAAAAAATTTGGCTCTCAAAAGAAATTTCAATCGTCGTACTGTTGATATTTGGCTCTGTTGACTAATGAGTTTGCAGACCACTGGCTTAAATAATTGCTAAATGCCTCAAGGATAAAACCAGGCTCACTTCTTTATAGTTCTTCTTTTTAGGAGACTTTGAACCTGAAGGCCTGGCTTCCATGAGAGGTCTAAAATTTATGATTTATATGAAAATGTTATATAAAACAGAATTCTGTTAGTGGCATTGGGAGGTCACTTATCCCCTAGGATACATGAGCTTCTGAAAGATGTGACTAAGAGTCTAAGAAACTCAGCAGACTTTAGATTCTACTTGTACTGGTAGAAATAATGACTCTGTTCCCATTCTCTCTGTCTCTCCTTTTTCTGAGACTCCAAATCCTATATAATAAAGAGGTAATATGCAAATTGATGGTCACTCCAAAACACAAGATGGCCGCCCCCATGTGGTCAAAGATGGCTGCCCCCATGTGAAGACAAGATGGCCACCACAAGATGACTGGCAGGGGATGGCAGTTGAGAGGGACAAGGCCTGCAGGGGAGGGTAGTTGGGGGTGACCAGACTGGCAAGGAAGGGCAGTTAGGGGGGGAAAAGGCCTGCAGGGGAGGGCAGTTGGAGGCGACTAGGCCTGCAGGGGAGGACAGTTAGGGGCAATCGGGCCAGCAGGGGAGCAGTTAGGCATTGATCAGGCTGGCAGCAGAGTGGTTAGGAGCAATTAGGCAGGCAGGCAAGGCGATTGGTTGGGAGCAAGTAGTCCTTGATTTTGAGAGGGATGTCTGACTGCCCATTTAGGCATGATCCCGGTGGGATTGGGCCTAAATGGGCAGTTGAACATCCCTCGAGGGGTCCCAGATTAGAGAGGGTGCAGGCTGGGCTGAGGGACACCCTCCCCCATGCACGAATTTTGTGCACTGGGCCTCTAGTGTTTGTATATTAATCATCCCAATTTTATCTGCTTATATCTCTATTGAATTTCTTTTATTTTTCATCCCTTTGACCATTCTGAATGCTTTCATCTTTAACTTCTCTGATTTCTTAAATTTATTTTTTTGCTATTTCATTTAGTTGTTGAAGTTTTATTTATAGACTTTCTATATGTTTCTTTATGTAATATATTGTTCTTTGTTATAATTCTAAGTGTTAAAAATATTCTTAAACATAATGTGGACTTTCCAAAACTGAAGATACATGAAAACCACAAATTCAAAATGGATAAATAAAGAAACTCATACATAAACAAATAATGGCTAAACTGCTGAAAACCAACACAAAGGAAATATTAAAGGTAGCAACATCCCAGAGGAAAGGCCATGGTGGGTAGGTGGGTAAAAAGAGATCAATCAAAGAACTTGTATGCATATATGCATAACATGTTCACAGACCTGGGGTGGTGTCAGGGGCAGGGTAGAAGGGGTCAATAAGAGAAAAAAAGGAGGCATATGTAATACTTTCAACAATAAAGATAAAAACAAAAGAAGAAACAACAAAAAATCTCCAATGGTTCAACACTTAGACTAGACTGGCTTAAAAAAAATTAGGTATTAAAAGAAGAAAAGTAGATGCTCTATTGGGAAAATGCTAACATTAATATGTTCTGCAAGATGTAGTCAAATAGGATGACACTTAAAAGTGCCTATCCTAGAAGAAGTTTAAAGACTCAATTTCAGAGCACACTGTAACAGTAAAGTTATAGGTTCATTACAGAGATCAGATTTTGATAGTTATGACAACAGTAATAACTGAACATATAAGAAGGCCAAATGGAAAGACTGACAAAAATCATACCTAAGATTATTTTTGTCAAATTTTACACTTAAAATATATGCCTCTTCACAGAAAATATCTTTGGACTGTGATAAATAAGAAATATGATTTTCAATATCATCTACCTTGGCCACCAGCTAAAACATTCTATAGTGTTAATATAAGGTGTATATGATGCTTTGGATATGACATATGATTCTAAATACAAAAGCAATTGAGATCAGAGAAGTTTACTTTTCACATATGAATTCTTTAAGAAAATCCTGTTTTCAACTATATTTACCAAGTTTTAAAGTTGTATAACTTTTCTGTATAATTAAGTGCACACTTTCGATGGTGAGATGCATAATTATAACATGAAATATGTATGTAATGTGGAGTAATGTACAAGGATCATTAGTTACATAATGAGGCAGATACGCTTTAAATTAAACTCTATGATGTACAGTTTATGACCACAAAAATTAAGCTTTAAATATCCAATTCTGTAAACAGTCATAAAACGCATTATATAAGTAAGTGCCTATAAATCATTCCCTTGAACACTCCTTAAAGTGGAATGAAAGAGAGACTTGTTTTTAACATTAATTTTATGCTATAATTTTATTTTGGTTTTAAAGAATGCAACAGTTGTGCATTTCCCTAAGAACACAGTAAACTACTGATAATAAATAAGAAGGCAGGGGTGATCTAACTCTCCATCTGCTGACTAACATACTGTTCCTGGCATTATGGAATGAAAGCATAATAAATGAAAGAAACACACTTTTTAGTCCTAGATTTAGGTATTGGAAAAAGCTTTATCTGCACACAGTGAAGGACATCTGCTGTTGATGCCTATGGACAAGCTCATAGTCATTTCCAGGTGTGATTCAAGATGCTAACCACACAGGGTGCCATAGCTGTTTACAGAAGCAATTTTCAGACTCTAGCATGAGTAACAATGATACAAAGTCAGCTTCAGTATGGAGGACTCTCTGGGACTAAAAATCGGAATGTTAGCAAGCCACCAGGTGGCTCTGCTGTAACTGACACAATAGGTCAGAACCTTTGCTGAGGTTTAGCCCATTTTTACATAGTTGGTCAATAATGCAGGGCCAGCAGACAGATTGTACATTGGGACACATTATGGCTCTTGCCTCTTCTATTTTCCCTTATTTTGAAAAAGGATGTTATGTGACAGCTTATTAAAAAATAAAATTGGTCCTGGCTGAGTGGCTCAATCAATTGGAGCATCGTCCCATACACTGAAAGGTTGTGGGTTCGATTCCCATTAGAACACATATCTAAGCTGCAGGTTTGATTCTCAGTTGGGGTGCATTTATTCTTGTGTGTTTTTATATAAAATTTAGTGTCAACTATTATCTTAAAAAATTGTAATAAAAAGTTTACTGTGATCAACTTAAATTTTTAAAGTAACTTATAAAGAATTCATATATCCTAAGAAGAGGGTTGTGTTGCCATTTCTTTAAGTCTACTTCTATGTTTGTAGGAGCAATTTAATTATTTTTATAGAACCTTCAAAAATATCTTGTTATGTTTATTCTTAAGAATGTTACCTTTTTTTTGGTTGCTATTTTAGTTTTTAGATATATTTTATTGGTTTTTACAGAGAGGAATGGAGAAGGATAGAAAGTAAGTAACATTGATGAGAGAAATACATCGATAAGCTGCCTCCTGCAAAACCCCTACTGGGGATGTGCTTGCAACCAAGGTACATCCCTTGACTGGAATTGAACCTGGAACCCTTCAGTCCACAAGCTGATGCTCTATCCAATGAGCCAAACCAGTTATGGCTTGGTTGCTATTTTAAATAAGGTCTTCTCTTTCATATCTTTTAAGTGTTTGCAATTTGAATGTTTTGCATTCAAACTTTATATAGTATTAACTTGCTGAATTGTTACTTGACTTAGTTTCATTAATCCTTTATTTTTATTCAGGTATTGAATATTGACATCTTCATATAAATTACATTTCAAATGGTTATTTCTCAATATATTTAATATTGTCTGATTTAATGGAGTAGTTAATATATATAGTACAATAATAAATATTACTGGAAATGTTGGGCATCCTTGCCTTGTTCATGACCACAGTGAGAATACCTCTGTTATTACTTTGTTAAATAGAATGTTGGGTTTGCAAACATAAGAAGAAAATGTAGTGGTGATCAGAGAGGCAGACATTGCAGTAGTGATGTTATCAGAAACCAAGGGTAGCCAGCAAACTTCAGAAGCATGAAGGAAAATGTTATTGTCCAAGGGCCATTCCTGGAGCACCCAAGTTCAGGTGATCAAGGACACTGGGCCATGGGGGTCTTACATAAGGTCACTCTATCAAGACTGGGAATCAAAGAAGATCTACCTAGCCCTAGCTGGTTTGGCTCATTGGATAGAGCATCAGCCTGTGGAATGAAGGGTCCCAGGTTTAATTCTGGTCAAGGGCATATTCCCAGGTTGTGGGCTCAATCCAAGTAGGGGGCATGCAGGAAGCAGCTGGTCAATGGTTCTCTCTCATCATTGATGTTTCTTTCCATGCCCCCCTCTCTCCCTTCCTCTCTGAAATCAATCAATATATATATATATCCTACCTAATAATAGAGTAATATGCAAATTGACCGTATCTTTGCTACAAGCCACGCCCACCAGCCACGCCCACCAGCAAACCATGGATCTGCCGGAGGCTTTTCCGGCCTTGGGCACCAGCGGGGAGCCTGCCACGGATGGCAAGCAACCAGGGGTCGGCTGCTGCGATCTGTGGCAAGCAGGCTGGAGTCCGGCCGATCCCAAGGCCAGGAAAGCCTCCACCATAGGCTTTTCTGGTCTTGGGCACCAGCGGGGAGCCTGCCATGGATCGCAGGCAACTGGGGGTCGGCTCCTGTAATCCGTGGCAGGCAGGCTGGGGTGCGGCTGAGCCCAAGGCCAGGAAAGCCTCTGCCAGAGGCTTTTCCCAACCTTGGGCACCAGTGGGAAGCCTGCTATGGATTGCAGGCAGCTGGTGGTCTGCTTCTGTGAGGGGTTCTGCTCCTGTGGTGGATTGCAGGGAGCTGGGGTCCCCTGCCCAATGGGTGGTGTCTGTAATCACAGGTAGCTGGAGGTCCCCTTCCCAGGCCTAAAGCTTTGGCCAGAGGCTTTAGGCCTGGGCAGGGCACAGCCGATGATTGGTGTGAACTATAGAGGAAACACCTTTTCTGACTGCCCATTGGCTAAGCTTCCTGTATGCCACTGGTAATGTTCTTAGTAACTTGGGTAATAAGAATCCAAAGAGGTGATCTAAGGTTTTTCCACCACACTTCTGGAGAAAAAAACGAAGGTCCACTGCTGGAGGGCTAAGAAATGTCATATCCTGCCCTAGCCAGTTTGACTCAGTGGATAGAGCCTCGGCTTGCCAACAGCAGGGTCTGGGTTGATTCTGATCAAGGGCATGCAGGCTCCTCCCTGGCTGGGGCCCAGATCAGGGCTCATGCAGGAGGCAACCAATCAAAGTGTTCCTCTCACTTTGATGTTTCTCTCTGTCTTTCCCTTATCTTCCACATTCTGTAAAAATCAATGGAAACATCCTCAGGTGAGGAGAAAGAAAGAAAGAAAGAAAGAAAGAAAGAAAGAAAGAAAGAAAGAAAGAAAGAAAGAAAGAAAGAAAGAAAGAAAGAAAGAAAGAAAGAAAGAAAGAAATGTTATATCCTATGAAAGAGACATCTTGAAAATGCCTGAAGAAAGTTGTCACTTTTTTTCTTGATGAAGGGACTGGAGTCATGCTGATGAAAACACGTTGGTGGCTGTGGTGACTAGCAGTGGCTGCAGCAGCAGGGTGGTGGGGCTGGTGCCTTCCCCTGACCAACCCAGTTGCCTCCCACAAAGGGAGGCCAGACTGCGGCTTAGGCCCGCTTCCCGTGGGGATCAGGCCTAAGCCATCAGTAGGACATCCCCTGAGGGCTCCCAGTATGTGAGAGGGGGCAGGTTGGGCTGAGGGACCCCCCACCTCCAGTGCACGAATTTTGTGCACCGGGCCCCTAGTATATATATATTTATGTATATATATTAAAAGGAGATCTACCTAATACATAGAAGCAAATACAAAGAGGCAGCCAAAACAGGGAGACAAAGAAACATATACTCCACATGAAAGAACAGGAGATATCTCCAGAAAAAAAGAGTTAAAAGAAACGGAGGCAAGTGATTTACCAGTATAGAGTTCACAAAAGTGTAAGGAGGTAAAAGAAACTTAGTGATAACTACTAGGAACTTAGTGAGAACTATAACAACATATAAAAGGACATAGTACCCATAAAAAAGAACCCTTCAGAAATGAAGATTACAATATTTGAAATGAAGAATACACTAAAGGGAATAAAGAGTAGGTTGAATGAAGCAGAGGATAAAATCAGCGATTTGAAAGATAAGGTATCAGTACACACTCAATCAGAACAACAAAAAGAAAAAAGAATTTTAAAAAATGAGGCTAGTTTAAGGGTCTTTTAGGACAACATGAAGTCAACCAACATTCGCATCTTAGAGGTACCAGAAAGAGAAGAGAACAAGCAAAGGATTGAGAACTTTTTGAACAAATAATTACTGAATACTTCTCTAACCTGGTGACAGAAAACAAAACATAAATCCAGGAAGCACATGGAGCCCCAAAGAAGAAGAACCCAAAGATACCCACACCATGGCATATAATTAAAATGCCAAATATTAAAGACAAAAAGATAATCTTAAAAGCTACATGAGAAAGCAGAAACCGGTTTGGCTCAGTGGGTAGAGCGTCGGCTTGGGGACTGAAGGGTCCCAGGTTCGATTCCAGTCAAGGGCATGTACCTTGGTTGCAGGCACATCCCCGGTGGGGGCTGTGCAGGAGGCAGCTGGTCGATGTTTCTCTCTCATTGATGTTTCTAGCTCTCTATCCCTCTCCCTTCCTCTCTGTAAAAAATCAATAAATATATATATATATATATATATATATATATATATATATATATATATATAAAAGCTACATGAGAAAATCAGTTAACTACAGGAAAGTTCTCATAAGACTCTCAGCTGATTTCTCAACAGAAACATTTCAGGCCCGAAGGGATCAGCATGAAATATTCAAAGTGATGAAAAGCAAGTACCTACAACCAATTCTATTTTACCCATTGAGGCTATAATTTAAAATTGAAGGAAAATAAAGGAGTTTCACTGACAAGAAAAAGCTAAAGAAGTTTGTTACCATAAAACTAGTATTACAGGAAATGTAAAAGGGATGCATTAAGAAGAAGAAACATTTAAAAAAAATAAGGGAAACGTAGTTAAAAGGATAAAATGGCAATAACTTGTAAATATTAATAATCACTTTAAATATGAATGGCTTAAATGCTGCAATTAAAAGATATAGGTTGGAAAATCAAGATGGCGGCATAGGTGAAACACCTAACCTGCAGCCGGGCACAACAATTTCAAAGGCACAACTAGAGGTCAGAACGGACATCGTCCAGAACCACAGGAGAGCTGGCGGACTGAAATGCCCACAGCTGGGGGGAAGGAGAAGGCCACGGGGACAATCGGGGGAGCCGTAAAAGCCTGAGGTATGGAGAAACTGGCGGAGACACGAGCACGCGCGCCTGCGGGGAGGATGGAGCCGGAGAGGAAGGGGCAGCTGGCGGCCTGACCGGCTTTCACTGGCAGGAAGGAGATAAAGGCTCCGGAGTGCGCTAAGCGCCGGCTCCGACTGCACTGAGCACCAGTTCCGGGCGAAACCCTGGGAAGCCAGGCGCAGGCTGGGGGAATGAATTTGGGCTGTGGTGGCGGAGGCACAGAGAAGCGGCGGCTCCAGACGCGCACACTGGAAGGTGCGCAGAGGATGGACTTTTGCCTGCGCCACTGGGTGGCCCTGCTGGGAAGGAGACAGGGACGCCAGACGGCGCTGAGACCCAGTTCCAACTACACTGAAACCCAGTTCCAGGCGAGAATCTGGGAGTCCAGATTCATTAGGGGAGGGACTGGACTGTTTGGCAGTGGGCGAAACTCCAGGGCGTGTTTCTCTCAGAGGTGTTTGCAAGGAATACAGAGGGACACAGACACAGGAGCCTCATAGGGCGGGGCTGGCAGGAAGCCAAGGTTGTAGGCTCCACCCTGTAGCTCCGCCCCAGCCAAGCTGAGCAGAAGCTTTTTCCTGCTGAGTGCCTCAGGTAGTGGCTGACCCACACTACATTGGAGACCCAGAAACGAGGGCATCTAGTGGTTGGTGGGAGATGACACCAGATTTCAATCACTTGCATAAGGGAGGCATTCTAGAGGCAGACTCAGTGAGCGCCAAGGCATTGCTGCATCAAGACCCGGCCCACAAACATGTCTCCTGCACAGCAACTCTTCCTATATAGACAAAGAGGGTCCTCACGGCCAATTGGCCTGGAGGACAATTCCTCCCAGTGACACCAACAACAATCAAGACTTAACTGTACAAAGGAGGACCAAGATGGAGACATAGGGCGGCAGCCTGATCGTTGCCTACCACAACAATATTGAGACTACGACGGGAGAGCAGAGCAGACACCAGCCAGAAAGACCGGGGGGCTGGCTGAGCAGATGCTCTACAACTAGAATAAAAGAGAGGGGTACGCAGGATGATGCTGATGCCGGTGACCCAAAGTCCACACTTTAAGAACTATGGCTCAGGCGACACAATGGCGGCCTGGAACGTGCTCGGCGCAGTTCCCCCGGCGGTCTCCGGCTGAGGGGACGGCTCCACTCACTGCCGAGCACGGACAGACGAGCCCCTGGGAGACATGGGGTGGGAGACTCCGTGCTTGCTGACCTCCGAGTCCTTCAAGAATCTCAATGCCCCGAAG
This sequence comes from Eptesicus fuscus, assembly GCF_027574615.1. Lineage (NCBI taxonomy): Eukaryota > Metazoa > Chordata > Mammalia > Chiroptera > Vespertilionidae > Eptesicus > Eptesicus fuscus. The sequence continues at coordinate 75,670,829 of NC_072475.1, read as the reverse complement.
TGGCGAGGTGCGCACGCTCAGCGACTGGCCACCGTTGCAGACCCAAGGGCCGACGCAGCGACACCGGACCAGCCCACCGCCGTGCACCGGGCACACCGGAGCCTTGCCGAGCCCGCCGCCCAACGAGTTCTGCGGCAGCCGCCCTGGAGCTCTGAGAAAATGACCGAAGGAATTGCTGAGAGGGAATTGACCAACAGGAATTGGGATCAAGAAGACAAAACCCCGCTGAGACCCGAGTCCAGGTGAGCCTGCGAGCCTCTGGGCTCAGATGTGGTCACACGCCTCTGGGTCTAGGTGAGGCCTCACGCCCCTGGGTTTGGGTGAGGCCACGCGCCCCTGGGTCCAGGTGAAGCTGGATTCCGGGTTCGGGTGAGGCCATGTGCCCCTGGGTCCGGGCGAATCTGAACCCTGGGTCCGGGTGAGGCCGTGGGCCCCTGGATCCGGGTAAGGCTGGGTCCCGAGTACGGGTGAGGCCGTGAGCCCCTGGATTCGGGTGAGACCACCGACCAGGGGTCTGAGAGAGGTAACGCGCCCCTGGGTCCGGGTGGCTTCGTGCACCTAGGTCCAGGTGAGGCCACGTGCCCCTGGGTCTGAGAGAGACCACGCACCCCTAGGTCCGGGCGAGACCATGTGTCCCTGGATCCGGGTGGGGCCTCGTGCACCTAGGCCCGGGTGGGGCCGCGTGCCCCTGGGTCTGGGGGAGGCCAGGCGTCCCTGGGTCCGGGTGAGACCGTGTGTCCCTGGATCCGGGTGAGGCCTCGTGCGCCTAGGCCCGGGTGAGGCCGCGTGCCCCTGGGTCTGGGGGAGGCCAGGCGTCCCTGGGTCCGGGTGAGACTGTGTGTCCCTGGATCCGGGTGAGGCCTCGTGCACCTAGGCCCGGGTGAGGCCACGTGCCCCTGGGTCTGGGGGAGGCCAGGAGTCCCTGGGTCCGGGTGAGACCGTGTGTCCCTGGATCCGGGTGAGACCTCGTGCACCTAGGCATGGGTCAGGTCACGTGCCCCGGGGTCTGAGAGGCCAAGCGTCCCTGGGTCCGGGTGAGACCATGTGTCCCTGGATCCGGGTGAGGCCGCGTGCACCTAGACCCGGGTGAGCCCAAGTGGCCCTGGGTCTGGGAGAGGCCAAGCGTCCCTGGGTCCGGGTGCGACCATGTGTCCCTGGAGCCAGATGAGGCCTCGTGCACCTAGGCCTGGGTGAGGCCACGTGCCCCTGGGTCTGGGAGAGGCCAAGCGTCCCTGGGTCCGGGTGAGACCATGTGTCCCAGGATCCGGGTGAGGCCTCGTGCACCTAGGCCTGGGTGAGCCCAAGTGGCCCTGGGTCTGGGAGAGGCCAAGCGTCCCTGGATCTGGGTGAGACCATGTGTCCCTGGATCCGGGTGAGGCCTCGTGCACCTAGGCCCGGGTGAGCCCAAGTGGCCCTGGGTCTGGGAGAGGCCAAGCGTCCCTGGGTCCGGGTGAGACCATGTGTCCCAGGATCCGGGTGAGGCCTCGTGCAGCTAGGCCCGGGTGAGCCCAAGTGGCCCTGGGTCTGGGAGAGACCAAGCGTCCCTCAGTCCGGGTGAGACCATGTGTCCCTGGATCCGGGTGAGGCCTCGTGCACCTAGGCCCGGGTGAGCCCAAGTGGCCCTGGGTCTGGGAGAGGCCAAGCATCCCTGGGTCCGGGTGAGACCATGCGTCCCTGGATCCGGATGAGGCCTTGTGCACCTAGGCCCGGGTGAGCCCAAGTGGCCCTGGGTCTGGGAGAGGCCAAGCGTCCCTGGGTCCGGGTGAGACCATGTGTCCCTGGACCCGGGTGAGGCCTCGTGCACCTAGGCCCGGGTGAGCCCAAGTGGCCCTGGGTCTGGGAGAGGCCAAGCGTCCCTGGGTCTGGGTGCGACCATGTGTCCCTGGATCCGGATGAGGCCTCGTGCACCTAGGCCCGGGTGAGGCCACGTGCCCCTGGGTCTGGGAGAGGCTAAGCGTCCCTGGGTCCGGGTGAGACCATGCGTCCCTGGATCCGGATGAGGCCTCGTGCACTTAGGCCCGGGTGAGCCCAAGTGGCCCTGGGTCTGGGAGAGGCCAAGCGTCCCTGGGTCTGGGAGAGACCATGTGTCCCTGGAACCAGGTGAGGCCTTGTGCAACTAAGCCCGGGTGAGGCCACGTGCCCCTGGGTCTGGGAGAGGCCAAGCGTCCCTGGGTACGGGTGAAGCCAGATCCTGGGTCCGGGTGAGGCCGTGCGCCCCTGGATCCATCCGGGTGAGGCTGGGTCCCAGGCCCGGGTGAGACCACGCGCCCCTTGGGTATGGGTGAGGCCACGTGCCCCTTAGTCCGGGTGACGCCGTGCCCCTGGGTTCGGCCGAGATCAAACCAGAGGGAGTCGGACCTCCATTACCACCATTTGTCCACCATCCAGAGCTGAGGGGTCAGTGCTGACATGTACACATAAGGAACTACTGGACATTGAAATTGGGTCTCAAAAGAACTGTTGGTCCAGGGGGAAGCTCGCTACAGATTGATTCATTTGCCTGTCAGCATAACTATTATTGCTCGTCTCACATTCAGTTCTTATTAGTATATATCTAGTGACATATGATCTCGCTCATCTAGGGGAAATGATGAACAACATAGACTGAGGAACAAGAACAGAACCAGAAGCAAGGAGGCATCGATCGGACTATCGGGCCTCAGAGGGAGGATAGGGGAGGGTAGGGGGAGGGTGGGGGGGAGGGGGAGAGTTCAACCAAAGGACCTGTATGCATGCATATAAGCCTATCCAACGGTTAAGTTCAACAGGGGATTGGGGCATGCGTGGGGAGAGGTGTGGGATGGGAATGGGGGGATGAGGACAAATATGTGACACCTTAATCAATAAAGAAATTTTAAAAAAATAAAATAAAATAAAAAATTAAAAGATATAAGTTAGCTGAATGCATAAGATAATAATACCGATACATATTCTATTTACAATAGACCCACCTCATTAAAAAATATACATACATAGGAAAAGAAAGGGGAGAGAAAAAGTTATTTCATGCAAATCAGAAAAAATAAATAAAACAAAAACCCTGGGTAGCAATACTTACAGCTGACAAAATAGACTTTAAAACAAATACTATAGTCAGGGGTGGTTCAGTGGTTAAGCATCAACCTATGAACCAGGAGGTCATGGTTCGATTCCCAGTCAGAGCACATGCCTGGGTTGCAGTCTCAATCCCCAGTAGGAGGCATGCAGGAGGCAGCCAGTGATGATTTTCTCTCATCATTGATGTTTCTATCTCTCTCTCCCTCTCCCTTCCTTTCTGAAATCAATGGCAATATGTTAAAAAAAGAAAAGAAAAGAAAAATGTAAAGTATATAATACAATCTGACTTTATAGTTAAAGGGAGTAGAAAAAGAACATCAAACAAAACTGAAGGTGAGTAAAGATCAGAGCAGAAATAAATGAGTCTAAAAAAATAAAAAAAAGATCAATCAGCCCTAACTGGTTTGGCTCAGTGGATAGAGCGTCGGCCTGTGAACTAAAGGGTCCCAGGTTCCATTCTGGTCAAGGGCATGTACCTTGGTGGCAGGCACATCCCCAGTAGGGGGTGTGCAGGAGGCAGCTGATCAATGTTTCTCTCTCATCGATGTTTCTAACTCTCTATCCCTCTTCCTTCTTCTCTGTAAAAAAAAAATAATATATATATATATTTTATAAAAGATCAATCAATCAAAAGTTTGTTCTTTGACAAGATAAACAAAATTGACAATAGTTTAAATATAGTTATAAAGATAAAAAAAGAGAGAGAGAAGACTCAAAATCAGAAATGAAAGGGGAGAAGTGACAACTGACTCCACAGAAGTACAAGGGATTTTAAGAAAATATTACAAACAACTACCTGTCAACAAAGTGGACAATCTAGATGAAATGGATAAATTTCCAGAAAGATACAATCTTCTAAAACTGAGTCAGGAAGAATAAGATAATTTGAATAGATAGATTACAATCAGTGAAATTGAAGGAGTAATCAAAAATCTCCTAATAAATATATTCTTGGCCTGGATCACTTCACAGGAGAATTTTACCAAACTTTCAAAGAAGAGCTAATACCTATCATTCTCAAACTATTTCAAAAAATTTAAGAGTAGGAAAAACTCCCAAGATCATTTCATAAGGCAAAGATGAACTTAATACCAAAACCAGACAAAGACACCACAAGAAAAGAAAATTATAGGCCAATATCTTTGATGCACTTAGAAACTAAAATCCTCAACAAAATATCAGCAAACCTGACCCAGCAATACATTAAAAAGGTAAATAAATGTGATATACCACATAGACAAAATGAAGGTTAAAAATTACATATCAATAGATCAGAAAAAGCATTTGATAAAATCCAGCATCCATTTATGTAAAAACTAACAAACAAACAACTCTCAGCAAAGTGGGAATAGAGGGATCGTACCTTAGAATAATAAAAGCCATACATGACAAATCAACAGCCAACATCATACTAAATATGCAACAACTAAAAGCATTTCCCTTAAGACACAACAGGGATGTCACATTCACTACTTTTTTTTAAAAATATATTTTATTGATTTTTCACAGAGAGAAAGGGAGAGGGATAGAGAGCTAGAAACATCGATGAGAGAGATACATCGACCAGCTGCCTCCTGCACACCCCCCAACGGGGATGTGCCCGCAACCAATGTACATGCCCTTGACCGGAATCGAACCTGGGACCCCTCAGTCCGCAGACCGACGCTCTATTCACTGAGCCAAACCGGTTTCGGCTACTTTTTTTTTTTTTTAATCGTCATCTGAGGATATTTTTTGCATTGATTTTTAGTGGAATGGAGAGGGAGAGACAGAGTGAAACACCAACATGAGAGAGACACATCAATTGGTTGCCTCTTGCATACCCCGACCAGGGCTGGGAGCATCCAACTTAAGTACATGTCCTTGACCTAAATTGAACCTGAGAACCTTCAGTCTGCAGTCTGACACTCTATCCACTAAGCCAAAACAACTAGGGCCACATTCAGTACTTTTATTTAACTTACAGTACAGGAAGTCCTATCCACAGCAATTAGACAATAAGAAAAAATAAAAAGGATTCAAATTGGAAAAAAATAAAATTGTCATTATTTGCAGATGATATGATATTGTATATAAAGTGCCCTAAAGATTCTACACAAAAAGACTAGTAGAACTGATAAGTTCAATAATGTTCCAAGATACAACATAATTATCCAGAAATCAACAATTAACTATCAGAAAGAGATACTAAAAAAAAAAAAATCTCATTTACAATTGAATAAAAATGCCTAAGAATTTTACATCCTTGGTTTAATAACCAAGAATGTAAAATACCTTTACTTGAAAAATTATAGGATACTAAAGAAAGAAATTGGGGAAGATATAAATAAGTAGAAGTATATACTGTGTTCATGAATAGAAAAAGTAAACAAAATTAAATTGGCCATACTACCTAAAGCAATCCACTAGTATATAGTCAGCACAATTCCTATGAAGATATGAATGTCATATTTCACAGGATTAGAATAAAAATTCCAAAAATTTATATGGAACCACAAAAGACCCCACATAGCCACAGTAATCTTACTAAAGAAGAACAAAGTTGTAGGAATCTCACTGCCTGATATTAAACTATCCTATGAGGTCATAGTTATCAATACAGCAAGGACTGATATAAAAACAAACATATAGATCAATGGAACAGAATAGAACCCAGAAATAAACCCATACCATATGGTCAATTAATATTTGACAGAGGAGGCAAGAGTATACAATGGGGTAAAGATAGTCTATTCAATAAAAGGTGTTGGAAAATTTGGACAGATACAAGCAAAAAAAAAAAAAAAAAAGAAAAAAGAAAAAGAAATTAGACCACCTCCTTACACCATACACAAGATTAGAATCAAATAGATTAAAAAAAAAAACGTAAATGTTAGATTTGAAACCATAAAAATCCTAGAGGAAAACAGGGGCATTAAAATGTAAAACATTTCTTTTTTTTAAATTACTTTATTGATTAAGGTATCACATATTTGTCATCAACTCCCCCCTCCCCATTCCCATCCCAAATCCCCCAAGACATTTCTTGTAACAATACTTTTTTTCTGATATATCGTCTCAGGCAAGGGAAACAAAAGAAAAATGAAACAAAAAGGACTACATAAAACTAAAATGTTTTGCACAGCAAAGGACACCATCAACAACAATAACAACAACAAGACAACCCACTGAAGGAGGAATATATCTGCCAATGATACATCTAATAAGGGTTTAATGTCCAAAACTCATAAAGAACTTATACAACTCAACACCAAAACAATCCAATTAAAAAATGGGCAAAGACCTGAATAGACACTTGTCCAAAGAGGACATACAAATGGCCAATAGATATATGAAAAGATGTTCAATGTCATTGATCATCATAGATATGCAAACTAAAACCACAATGAGATATCATTTCATACTTGTGAGATTGGCTATCATCAGTAAATCAACAAACAGTGTTGATGAGGATGTGGAGGACTGGGAACCCTCATGTACTGTTTGTGGGAATACAGACTGGTGCAGCCACTGTGGAAAGCAGTATGAGCTACCTCAAAAAATTAAAAATGTAACTGCCTATGATCCAATGATTCTGCTTCTGGAAATATTTCCAAAGAAACCTGAAACACTAATTCAAAAGAATGTATGTACCCCTAGGTTAATTGCAGTGTTATTTATAATAGCCAAAACTGGAAACAGCCTAAGTTCCCATCAGTAGATGAGTGGATAAAAAAGCTGTGGTACATTTACAGAATGGATTACTACTTGGCCATACAAAAGAAGGAACTCTTATTTTCTGGAACAGCATGGATGGCCCTGGAGAGTATAATGCTAAGTAAAATAAGCCAGTCAGAGAAGATAATTACTGTAAGATTTTACTCGTATGTGGAATATAATGAACAAAAAGAACAAACAAATCAGAAAAAGACTCCTAGATACAGAGAACATACCGACAGCTGTCAGAGGGGAGGATGGATGAGAGTTGGGTATAAAATGTAAAGGAATTAAAAAACAACTCATAAATAGACAACTGTATGATGATTACCATTTGTAAAGAGGTATGGAGGGAACTACCAGGGGGTAAAAGGAGATAAATGGTGATAGAAGGAAACTTGACTTCTGGAAGTGAAGATACAATATAATATGCAGATGATGCATTATAGAATTATACCCCAAAACCTACACAACTTTATTAGCCAGTGGTACCCCAATTAATTCAATAAAAAATAGAATGCTGGTTTAAAATTCAATAAAAAATAGAATGCTGGTTTAAAATTCAATAAAAAATAGAATGCTGGTTTAATAAAATAAAATTTATTTTATTACATTTTATTTTATTTTATTTTATTTTATTTTATTTTATTTCCTACTTTCCTAAGTTTAATATTATGTGTTGCACAAAGTCAAAACGGTTTTTGCCTCTATGAAGATCTCTATTTTCTTGAGAATATTATCATAATACATTGTATTAAGATATTTCACACTGTAAAGTTACATTTGCATTTCTAATATAAACCCACTTGGTCATGTTTTTTTTTAATGTGATATTAAATAATTTTATTCAGATTTTTCTGCCAATATTTTTGCATAATCTTGTTCTTTCCTGTGCTATTTTTACCATCTTTAAGTATGAATTTTATACTTAGTAGCATCATATGAAAATTTATTTATTTATTTATTTAATTTAAAACGATTTATGTAGTATTGACATTTCATGTATATAAAAGATTTACTGTATTTGTTTGTAAAACCATACGGCTGTGTGTGTGTGTGTCTGTGTATTTATCACTACTAGGTTCAATTCTTGTCAAATGTCTTTTCCTATGAAGTAATTCATATTATAAACATTTTGAAGTATATTTGTGTAGAGCAATGTAAAATTATTTGTTATGATTTATTCTTTAATTTCTATTTTGGGAAATTTGTTGTTTATTCTTCATTTCTGAGGGTGTGTTTTTTTTTATTTTGTTGTCCAGGAGGGAGCTCCGCACAGGCGCACTGGGCCTACTGCCAGGCGTGGGAGAGCAGTCCGGGTGGGAGTGGCCCGAGTGCATGAGGCCAGGCGGTCACAGGGGCCATGCAGATGGACGGACCGTGCTGGATGGACAGCACTGGACAATGCTGGCAGGCTGCATGGAGGGTCGCAGAGGTATGAAGTTGTTAGGACATTGGCCCTCGGCGTCAGCAAGGCTGAAGTGCCAGGTAGGCCCCAGGTCCTCGGGCACTGCTGGGGGAGCAGAGCGTGGCCATCCACAGTGGGATAGAAATCCCTTCTTTCCGGAAGAATGCGGATAGTTAAACATGCATAGAGAAACTGCGGCGGTACCGACATGGCTATGTCAGTTCCCCGAGCCACCTGTTGGTGCCCAACCGCAGGCCTCACTGTGGGGCATAGGCCCAGACATGGCCCAGGACGTGACGTTGGCAGTCGGACTCACCCCTGGCATCGTCTCAGCATCATGACTTCAAGACATCACCCTCAAGTGGCCACCGCTGCTGGTCTGTGGGCCCAGTGAGCGGGCACCGTGCGTGCTCAGGGCAGCGCTCTCTGTGTTTCCGTGGAAAGGACACCGTACGTGATGGGTGCCATTGGTTCCATAAGGTTGAAATGGGGCAGCCTGAACTTACTTGCGACACGATCTTTTCTCCGTATTTTACCGCACAGTCTTCTCGGGCTCAGGGAACCGGCAGCCACTGAGCGCCAGCTTGGCCATCCCACACAGCCAGGCGCCACCAGGAAGCACAGAAATGCCAAAGCCTCAACGGGACCCATGGCAAAACAGACCCCAGTTCACATACTGGAGCGGAAACAAGAAAACAGTGGCACCTGTTGGACCTCAGCTGGGACTGTGCATGGTTCTGTCTGCAGGGTTCCTGCACCCTGGCCATGGCCCAATGGCTGAGGAAGCTCTGCAAGCCTTGATTCTGGAGTTACATATCTTAGAAAGTAGGCAGGTGCTCAAAAGTAAAGTCGAAAATAGCAAGGTTAGACTGTCTGTGTGTGTGTGTGTGTGTGTGTGTGTGTGTGCATTTATACACTTACTAGAGGCCCGGTGCATGAAAATTCATGCACTGGAGGGGGTGTCCCTCAGCCCAGCCTGTCCTCTCTCACAGTCTGGGAGCCCTCATGGCAGGAGGCGACCCTGGCGATCAGGGGAAGGTGATGCCCCCATCACACCTCTACTGCTGCCACTGTCAGCAGCACAAGCCTCGGCTGGCCCTGGTTACCTGAGCCTCAGGCAGCCGCCATTTGAGGCTTGCCTGCGCCTTGGGTTGGTCCTGGGTGGCTGGGGGGATGAGGGGACTGGGGGACTCCAGAGGCAGGTGCGTGGAGTGGCCGGGCGCCTGCCGCCCCAGTGGGGCTGAGGGGACTGGGTGCCACCATCTTATGGTTGTGGTGCCGCCATCTTTGAGGGTGTGGCAGTCAATTAGTATATTCCTTCCTTATTGGCTGTGGGCACCATCATCTTTGTGAGGGTGTGACAGTCAATTAGCACATTCCCTCTTTATTAGATAGGATATGCCCATTTCCCCCAGTCTTTTTCTGAGCTGTTTGAGAGCATGCTCTACACATGACATGATGCCCGGATATTCCCCTGTGTATTTCTCAAAAGCAGATACTCCTACATAACAATTCTCCACCCAACCACATGAGGAAATCTCCATTCAAATGGTATTAAGGTTCAATCCACAGACCCCATTTGAATTCTGACAACTGTGTCAACAGCATTCCCCACTCCCCACCCAAGGATCCCATCCACCTAGGATGGATCCTCTGTCATTCCTGTCCCTGACAGTTTTTCAGTTTTAATTAAAAATCATAGACTTTTGCCCTAAAAAAAAAATAAAATAAATAAATGAAATAAGGAAAGACCCGCTGGCGCTTTGAGTTAGGAGCCAGCAGTCCCGATTGTGAGAGGGATGTCCGATGGCTGGTTTAGGTCTGATCTCACAGGGATCAGGCCTAAACCGGCAGTCAGACATCCCTTGAAGGGTCCCATATTGGAGAGGGTGCAGGCCAGGCTGAGGGACATCCCCCTTGTGCACAAATTTCATGCACCAGGCCACTAGTATATATATAATATCAACCTGGGTTGTGTGCCCTGAATGGAAATTTAACCAGAGACCTCGTGGTTCATGGGTCCATGCTCAACCACTGAGCCACACCCGTTGGGCTGTTGAGATATATTTGATATATAACATTATGTCAGTTTTAGGTATACAAGATTATGATTCAATATATGCATATATTATAAAATGATCACTACAATAAGTTTAGTTAACTTCTTTCATTACACATAGTTACAAATTGGTTTATTTTCTTGTAATGATAATTTTTTATCAACTATTCTCTTAGCATCCCCCCATTCCCATCCCACACCCCTTCCCACACCTGCTCCCAACCCCCTGTTGTCCTGCCTATATGTGACCATGTTTGACAACCCTGACTGGTTAGGTCACTAGGTCAAGTTAGTAAAGCCAATGTGTTTTTTGGGAGGGAGGAGGTGCTGGTGTCACAATCAAAACTTCCAACAGCAGAATGTGATTGGAAATGATCTCGTTAGCCTGAGCAGAGCTGATAGGAACATATACAATGCAGTATTGTTAAATATATTCACCAGGATTAATTCACCTGATAACTAGAAGTTTGTATATTTTAATCACCTTCATTCATTTCACATGCCCTCTACCCTAAACTTTTTTAGTTTGATAAACTTTCAATGTATTGTGTTTTGTCTGTATTTTTCAGACTTATTTTTTTAGTTTAGTTTTTTGTGTTGTTTTGTTTGTTTTTTTACATTGGTTCAAATACTTGTTTGAGTATGTTGAATTTGGTTGAAATGTTATGTTTTCATTTTCTTCTGCTTTGTGGGTGACTTTGAGAGGGAAGGCATTTCCATCAGCTGAAATATCTAGATTATATTTGCTCTTTTTTTCTTAAAGTAGTTTCTTATGGAATTCACTATTTCATTTTCTATGTATTTCTCTGGCATTCTCACAAGTTCAAGGTTATTCTCTTTATTATATTAGGACTTGAGGCCCAGTGCACGAAAATTCGTGCACTCAAGGGCAGGAGGCGTCCCTCAGCCTGGCCTGTGCCCTCTCATAGTCCGGGATCCCTCAAGGGATGTCCTACTGACAGCTTAGGTCCACTCACCTCTGCTAGAGGCAATCAGATTGGCCAATCAAAGGAAGGCACCATCCCCATCACCCCACCATTGCTGCCACCTGCATCCCTCTGCAGGAGACAACTGGGTGGCCAATCAGGGGATGGTGCCAGCTGGCGCAGCCCTACCCCCCCCCATTGCCCCTCTGCCACTGCTGATTGCTGCCACCTCCCACCCACCCCCATTGCCATCCCCTTCCTCTGCCCATTGGCACATGCCTTGGCTGTCCTGGCACCGCCTGCTCACTGGCCCCTCCCCCCACTGACTGGTCATTCCACCATTGGATCTATTTGCATTTTATGCTTTTATTATGTAGGATACCATGGAGGTGGAAATCTGGTTGACATGTAGTTTTGTAGAAAAGCTGTATTTACAAAAATAATATTATGTAGACTGTAAAATAAAAAGTGTGATGATTCTTAATATCATTTTGATTTATAATCACAATTGTTTTTTATTATTTATAGTTATGTTTATATTTAATTGTTGGAGTGTTTCTGAAAAAGTAAAAAAAAAAAAAAACTCTCAAAGGTGCTATTCTTTTTGCATTGTCCTGCATACTATGTATGCTGTATGGTGAAGTAGAACAGTGTGTATGTGTGTGTGTGTGTGTGTGTGTGTGTGTGTGTGTGTGTGTGTGTGTGTGTGTGTGTAGAGTTACAGAAAAGAGAGAAAGAGAGAGGCTGACAGACACGTGGGTGAGGTCGGTGAGAGGGAGAGAGGAAGAGAGAGGATTATATGATTTTTAGATTCTTTATATTGTCTAGTAAAAGCTTTATGTGGTCCACAATCTCCCATTCTCTTTAATGGGATTTAGGAAGGAAACAGTCTATAGTAAATGTCAACGGCATGGTCTCTCCTCAGTTTATACAAAGCCAGGGTGCTTCCACTCTGCTTTGGCAGGTGCTTTCTTTTCCATGAGATGACAAGAGAACAGGAAGGTATACACTACCCCTGAAGTCTCTGTAAGTCTGTGCACTGAAACACACTACTTGATATTTACTGTGTGACAGTTTGATCATTACGGGGTTAACTCAACTCTACTGGTGCCAATCCACCTGAAAGTTATTCTCCTCTGTTTTTCAAGCAGGTGACTGGGAGTGCCACTCACTATCTGCCTATATGTTACCATGTTTGACAACCCTGACTGGTTAGGTCACTAGGTCAAGTTAGTAAAGCCAATGTGTTTTTTGGGAGGGAGGAGGTGCTGGTGTCAAAATCAAAACTTCCAACAGCAGAATGTGATTGGAAATGATCTCGTTAGCCTGAGCAGAGCTGATAGGAACATTCCATGCTTCTATTTCCTTTTTTTTCTTTTTTTAAATTTATTTATTGATTAAGGTATCACATATTTGTCCTCATCCCCCCATTCCCATCCCACAGCCCTTCCCACACATGCCCCCACCCCCCTGTTGTCCTTAACCGCTGGTTAGGCTCATATGCTTGCACACAAGTCCTTTGGTTGATCTCTCCCCTTTACCCCCTCCCTCCTCTTCTCTCCCTCTGAGGCCCAACTGTCTGATCCATGCCTCCTTGTTTCTGGGTCTGTTCTTGTTCATCCGTCTATGTTGTTCATTATTTCCCCTAGATGAGTGAGATCATGTGCTATTAGAAATACACTTATAAGAACGAAAATGAGACAAGCAATAATGGTCATGGTTACAGGCAAATAAATCAGTCTGTAGTGAGTTTCTTTCTGGGCCAACAGTTCTTTTGAGACCCAATTTCAATGTCCAACAGTTCCTTATGTGTACATGTCAGCACTGACATTACAGTTCTGGATGGTGGACAAATGGTGGTAATGCAGGTCCGACTCTCTCTGGTTTGGTCCTGGGCAACCTGCAGTGATGCACAGCTGCTAACTGCTAGTATGGGAAGGCCACATCAGTGTCTTCCATCTCTGGACTGCTTCTCTTCTGTCCTGATGGCTGGAGTAGTCCTGTCAATTCCTCTCTGTTGCTGGAATCCACATGGTCTCGGAGTTGTTTTCTGAAAGTATACAAACATATTCTCGACCAAAAGTTAATAAAGGAATATTTTCTAAAAATTTGACTTGGGATCCTATTTCATTTTTTGCCCAAATGATTTTCCTCTGGCTTGTTTTGACACCTTGTGTATTTTTCATGGGTTTAGCCTTACAATTAATTTTCTAAAGTATTCATTTTTTAGATGTAATTTACTTACAGGATATTTTTCCTTACATGATATTCTTCTACTATCCCCTCCTTTTTTGATTTAACTGTTAGGAGGCTTTTGAAAATTTTATAATGTAGTCTGATGGCTTTTAAATTTTAATTTTTTGCACTATAATATTACTGTTTTAGGTTCATTACATGGTGCACAATTTTATCATGAGATGAAGCACCAATAAAAATTTTAGTTAACACTTTAGGAACACCTTTTTGTCCAGTACAATTAATTTTTCTAGAATATTCGCTTGTTTCAGCTAGCCAATTTAAATTTGCCTGAAAACTTGACTACTATTTTACTGTCAAATTTATTACTCTAACAACAATCTTATTTTAGCCTGTAAGTATTAGTGGAAGGGATTATTTTCCTTCTTGAGTAGGTCCTGAGCATTCCTGGTGGTAGGCTGGATTTAGATATCGTAAACCCACTTCCCCACACCATGGGTACAAGACAACTCAAACAATTCTTGTTGGAGTGAGAGGGCATCTGCTGTCGGCCAAGTCTCTGTCAGTCACCTGGGTCCTGATCTGAGCTGGGCATGGGAAGCACGAAGCAGCCATGGGGGCAGGAGACCTCCCTCAGAAGGGGAAAGGGTTCAGGCCCCTGCAATGTTGGGGGGGGTGAGGGTATGTGCCCCACCTCTGTTGATCCCCAAATTCTCTCCTGATGGCCCCTCTGCGACTGTGCCTGTCTTAGGTTCTTCCTTCCTTGAGGAATGCTTCTATTTCCTTTAATGGAAAATTTAAATAGATCTACAGTAATTATCAAATGGCCTTGATTTCTAATTGCAGAACTTTTTTAAATATAGACTAGGCAGACATTATTTGAAGAAGATTCGTGCTAATCATCATTAAGAACTTTTAACAAAATGGTTCTTCATATGTTGAACTTTGATTTATCTTCATAATGGTTCTTCACATGTTGAACTTTGATTTATCTTCATAAACATCTTTGAGAAAACTGTTAAAATATATATACTATATAGAGAGAGCCATGTTCAATATACTTCAATGAAAAGCAATTTTTAAGAACTTGAGCAGATGGAGTTTAAGAATGAAAGAGCTGTTGCTGAGTACAACTGAATTTTATCTGATATATACTAGTATAGCAAACTATAAAGACGCTTTAAGGCAATATGTATTATAAAGTCACTGTACCAACATTTCCAAATGTATAGAATTTCTCACATTTTAAAAATTATTTACAAAAAGGTATATAAATTCATGAATATTTTTTACCACAACTTCACATCTACTGTGGAAATACTTATTATTGAACAGATATGTTTGAAGTATTGGTGAGGTGCCTAGAGCCTTTCTGAGATATTACAGATGCAAGTTTCTATTTACTTCTTATATTTCTTTTTATCCTGCTTTCTTAAACATATATAATGAATGTATAACTGGCCAGCTTCTGGCAAAGAGAGGTTATTGTTGTTGTTGTTGTTTTTTCTTTTCCACAGCAGGGACATTCAAGAAATTCTGTTTATATTGGAATCAGGACACTCAGAAATAACACACACACACACACACACACACACACACACACAGAGAAGTTTTATCATGTCTCTGAGAAGGTTAAATTTGGTTCCTCAGTCAGGGAGGCATTAAGCACAGAGCAGCACCATGGGCAAAGCAAAAATAACTGTTATGTGGGGGCTGTTAGACTGGCAGTCGATTGCTTTCTAGGGATCTCACTCTCTGCTAAGTTCCTTCTCACACTGTGTGGGAAATGGCAGGAAGAGATATTTTGGTTGAGATACCAAAGAAGACATACATTTCTCACAGTTAAAGGCAAATAAAAGCAATCAATTCTTTAAAATCCCCTTTGAAAGCTCAAAGACAACTTCAACCTTCCGAATGTTCTATTAGAACTGTCCCAGCCACAGCTTATGGTCAAACCCCCTCTGCACTTGAGTTTCTTCGAGAATAAATGCAGTAAGAGTATATATTCCTGGCCTCTACAAGTTGAAGGATATCTTTCTTTGCTGATGATGAAGATAAGAGTCATTTTATCATATGTGCCTTATCTCTGATTGTTCATATATATTGATTATAGAATGGTTGAATTGTATCTTAGAATGATATTGGATGAAATTTTGCAGGACCATTATGTTCAAACTTGATGCTGTTAGAGAACAAAATAGGAGCTATTAGTACTTACATTTATTACAACAGTAGTAAACTGGGCCTTTCTTGGGAAAACCAGGATATATGATCATCTTAATCATAAGGAATGATTTAGATATATGGTATGTTAATCAAGAATAATTAAACCTCATAGTATCTGTCAAGTCTGCCTAGTGAATCAGTTTAGAATCAATAAGAATTCTCTAAAAAATAATTATAATTGGGTGGAGCAAAGCTGAGGGTTTAATGTTTTACTGTAAAATGAAGTTTTCTCCAGTAGCTGACATTTAAGCTTGAATACAACAAGGTGTATAAATCTGTTTAAAAAATAGACTGTCAACTAGTACGTTAGTATGAAATCTGTAGTGAAATCAGGAAGTCTTAGTGTCTAGTAATATTTGAACTCTTATTTTCAATTTATAAATTGAAAATTCAATTTTATATATTTGGATATATTTATCTAAAAAATGAAGGGTTTAATATATCACCTTTAAGATTCCTTTCAGAGGTCCACATTTTAATATTTCATCTAACTCTATTTTTCTGGGTATAAAAAAAGATCTTATGAGACACAGGGGCTTCTAAGACACGAGGAACTTATTCGGAAGGAACACAGGTAAAGTGAAAAAGGAAAGTTCAAAGCACTGTGGGATCCTTTATATTCTTCTATTGCATCATATTCACTCTTCAATTCAGGAATCTTGAACTATTTGAAATTCTCAACACATCCCTTATTCCTTCATGCAACCTGTTTCCTGTTTTAAGAATATTCTCAGCTTCTTATTCCCTTCAGCTTTAGCTATATCTAACTCCGATTCATTCTTCGAACATTAATCCTCTAATCTCAGTTTGAGCCCTTTCACTGCAGTATCGTAGCACTCTGGGCATTTCTCCATCATAACAATTTTCACAAACCTTCGTATTTGTCCATTCATTCTACTTCCACACTAAACTCTGAGCTTCATGTCATTTCCACTGCTGCATCTTTAGCAACAAACCTAGCCCTTCTCAAACAAAATGTGTTCAATAAACCATTAACTGAATTATGAAAAACAATGATTCCTCCTTGTAAAATAAATGAACATGTAACAGCAACAAAAAATATTCCTGTAGATGCCTCACTAATATATCTATCACATATGTTATCATATAAAATTCCAGGTGAAAATAAGTTAGGTTTGGACTGCATCTTATATTAGTTTACAAAAAATCTTTGAGTTTTATGTCTTTGGAGCTATTGCAAAGAAAACACTCCATAAAGGCAAAAATGTACTTGTGATGACCAAGACACTGTGTTATATAGAATAATTTAGAGACTAAATTGACATGAATGGCTTCCAAGATGGGTCTACTGCACACTAAATTTTTCTCTATAGTGTTTTAGAGATGTTTCATAGAATAAAAAACAATGTATTTCATTTCTTGCTATGTCCTCATAGCCTTAAATAAACATTCCATTTACTTTATCACTTTTTAAAATGCTCATACTTCCTCTCTAGTATATATACTTTCATATGCACATGTAAGCTAATTTTAAATAGGCTTAAAAGAAACTTTCTTTAAACAATATATAAACACACTAAAAATATTATCTATCTCGAATACTTCTTCTCACAAAATCATAGGGAATCAACATCTTCTTAGTAACTAATGCTCACAAATTTCTATAATTTTTAACCTCACCCTCTTCCTAACCATTGATCTTTAATCATTTTCCATAGTTGATGAATTGTGAATCAATAATACTTCTCAAACTATTTCTTGCTTCCCACTGCTTACAACTATGAATTACATATTGATTAGCCAATGTTTTTCTAACTGATATCAAGTTTTTTCTATTTAATAACTCTGAACACTATCAGATTAATTATCTTCAAATACTACTTTAGCTTCCTGAAAGGATACTTAAAGAAGAATAACCTAATACCCACAAAACATAGCCTAAATTCCGTTATCTGGCCTTTTAAACACCTTCCAAAATCTGGCTCCAGCCTTGTTGCAACTTTCACCCTGCTGTGTCACATAAAGTCCCCTCCTGAGGAATCACTGACCTCAAATTTTGATTTGTCAGATTAGATTTTCCCTTTTTCAACTCTTACCATAAATTTTCTCATTATACCTCTTTAGCTCTCTACATTTTATTTCTTCCTCTAAAATTGACATTAATGTTCTGTCAGTACCCAAACTGAGATGCTTATCACTCATCTCCAGTGGCCATTCATCAACAGTCACTGCTGTCATAATTGTTCCTACTAATTAGGTTGCTTCCAAAGTCATGAGGACCTGCGTCTTAAATTTAAACAGCTTTATACTCTTTGTTTGTTTGTTTGTTTGAGAGATGATTGTAACATTTATGGGAAAGTGTGTTAATAAAAAAATACAAAACAATTGTTGAAAGAACATTTTTTTAACTATTAGATTACACTTGGTTTATTCTTAAAAGATTACTACACTAGCAAGGGGATGAGGAGTCAGGCATTCTTTTTTTAAAAATAAATCTTTATTGCTGAAAGTATTACATATGTCCCTTTTTGCCCATATTGCCCTCTCCCCCACTCCAAGCCTTCACCACCCTATTGTCTGTGTCTGTGGTTTGTGCATACATGCATGTATATGAGCACATTGGTTGATCTCCCTTTCCCCACAACCTCCCATTCCTTCCCTCTGAGGTTTGACAGTCTATTCAATATTTCTATGTCTCTAAGTGTATTTTTCTTCATCAGTTCATTTGTTCATTAGATTCCACAAATGAGTGAGATCATGTGATACTTATATTTCTCTGACTGATTTATTTTACTTAGCATAATGCTCTCCAGGTCCATCCATGCTATTGCAAATGGTAAGAGTTCTTTTTTTACAGCAGTGTAATATTTTATTGCATATCAGTGATGGGCAACCTTTTGAGCTTGGTGTGTCAAACTTCGCCAAAAAACTGAGCATAATTCGGGCAGTGTGCCACTTTGAGGAAAAAACATTATTTCTCAAATGTTTCCTCCTCGGCATGCGGCAGCCTCAGCGGCCGCGTGTCATCAGAAATGGCTGCGCGTGTCAGTGCTGACACGCATGTCATAGGTTACCATCACTGGCATTGATATACCAAGCCTCATTGTATCATTGGCAAATATGTTCTCCCATGGAGTGGATTATCTTGTTATTTTATTGATGGTTTATTTTGCTATGCAGGGGCTCTTTATTTTGATATAGTCCCACTTATTTATTTGTTCTTAATTTCCACTATCTTAGGAGATGTATCTGTAATCATATTGTTATGAGAGATGTCTGAGATTTTGCTGCCAATGGTTTCCTCTAGGATTTTTATGGTTTCACATCTTACATTTAAGTCTTGTACTGCCACAAGAACAGGCATATAGACCAATGGAACAGAAAAGATAACCCTGAAATCAACCCAAGTCATTATGATCAATTAATATTTGACAAAGAAGGCAAGAGCATACAATGGAGTCAAGACAGTCTCTTCAATAAATGGTATTGGGAAAATTGGACAGATACATGCAAAAAAAAAAAATGAAACTAGACCACCAACTTACACTATATACAAACATAAACTAAAAATTGATAAATCAGCTTTATACTCTTAACATAAAAGTGTTTATAACTGTGTTCCCTTCAGGCATCTTGATGCCTGAAAACGCATACCATAAGAACAAATAGGTAGGGTCATTGCTTCCATATTAAATTATCTCTCTCAATGGTTAGCAAATCAGTACCTTATTCTCCAGGAAATCTTACCTTTCTTAAGTGCTAAATTTAAAATAAGTGTCCCTGAAGAATAGTAAGACTATTCTTATTACTTTTATTTTCAAGTGTATAAATCTTGGCTCTTCTAGTAAATTAAGGAGCGTCTTGAGAATAAGGGTGAGCTAAAAGGCAGTGAATCATTTCTTACTTACATCTCTGTAGTCTTCTATCTTCCTGTTCTTGGTTGTAAAAGTCCTTACTTCTCTTCACAGTTGAATCCTAATATCCTAATATATAAAGAGCCAGGGTCCATAATGTTCAAAACAACTGAACGGTCGACCAAACGCCAGACTGTGTGTGCAGCAGGCACAGGTGGGCGGGCGGGGACTGGTGAGTGGGCTGAACTGCTGACCTCTCAGTTCCTCCTGGATTTCAGATGCCACAGCGACCCAGCACTGACTGCCGCCGCCAAGGAGGGTGCAATGCAATTGGAAAGGGGGCCTTGCCATCTCCCCGTGATTGCCCCAAAGAAGGAGGCCCAGGCTACCCCGCTGGTGGTGGTGGACAGGGCCTCCCTCTGTAGAGTGATCAATAGTGGGGCTCCTGGACTGCAAGAGGGCACAGGCCAGCCTGAAGGACCGCCCCCAGTGCACAGATTTCATGCACCAGGCCTCTAGTAATTAATAAAATAAAAGTAATAATTTGGCATAATGATAAATTAAGTATTAAGAGATCAGTGTTTGAATTTCATCCATACCATAAAATTAAATTGAGCACTCATATTCTCTGAGCTGAATATTATTTTTCATTTTAATAGGAATAATGATTTACACCTCATACCCTGTTCACCTGTGAGTTTATATTATTACTAGGGACCTGGTGCATGAAATTCATGCATGGGGGGGGGGTCCTTCATCCTGGCTTGCACACTTTCCAATTTAGGACCCCTCGGGGGATGTCTGACTGCCAGTTTAGGCCCAATACTAGCAGTCAGACATCCTTCTTGCAATCCGGGACCACTGGTTCCTAACTGCTCACCTGCCTGCCTACCTGATTGCTCCTATCCCCTCTGATCACCCCTAACCACCATCCCCTGCCAGCCTGATCAACCCTAACCACCCTCCCCTACCAGCCTGATCGCCAATAACTGTCTCTGCCTCGGCCCCCGCCACTGTGGCTTTGTCCGGAAGGTGGACCAGATGACCGGAAGATGTCTGGTTGACCCGGTCTAATTAGCATATTAACCTTTTATTAGTATAGATCCCACAGCTATTTGCTTTCTTTTCTGTTAAATATCTTGAGAGGACTACATTTCCCCACTATATTAACTTTATGCTGGGCCAAATAATTTGTTTCAGCAAAAGAGATGTGGAAAGATATAAATATGTCAGTTCCAAGTTTCTACTGGCTTTCTTACCCTCCTACAATCCATCATAACAAGGGTTTGTGACTACCTCAGGGAGTTATTACTCTTTACCTTATTCTTCAAAAGGCAGAAGCAAGGAGCTCCTTAAAACCAAACCTAATCAACCTTAGTTGAGCCAAGAAGCACTCCAGACAACCTACTTACCAATGAGTAAAAACTTAATGTTTGTTTTAAGGTAATGAATTTTTGGATTTGTTGTTTACGTAGAATTTTTGCATCAAAATCTGAGGCATTTCTTCCATAGCTATGATCATCAAATGGGTTTCATATATAAGTATGATTTATAAATGCTATAATATAAAAATATCTGATAGCCAATATGCTGAGCAAATAAATGAAAGATTATAAAAACACTGCATAATTATACCTTTATGAAATGGTAGGATAGGCACAATAAGTCCCTGGTGATAGAAAGTAATTGCCTCAGAGGTGAAGTTGAAGGAGTTTTAGCTATAAAATACTAGTACAAAGACTGAGGAACTTTTTGGAGTAATGGGAAATTTTTAAAATTTGTATGGATCTTATTTATTTACTAGTGGCCTGGTGCATGGATTCATGAACATTGAAAGAAAATTAATTAGAAGAAATATTTTAATATCGCTATGCACCCTTTCTCTATAATAGAAGTGTTAACCAAATTATGATTGACAATGACAGATGGAAACACAGGTGCATGATTGGCGCCAGCGAGAGCTTTATGTGTATTGATTATGCTAGAGTCAACTTAGCCTTTTATACATATAGAATAAACTTGCTTAATTAGACCTTCTTTCTAATTTAGCTAAACTTTTTCCAGCCCAATGAAACACCCCAACTTCTCTTTTAGGTAATTGTCAGCAACACAGCAGTAAATTTCAACATGAACCAGATTATTATTGTAGATCACAAAGGGAAAAAAAAAAGGGTAAAATATTTAACTGCAGCAGTGTTTGACTATATTCTGAACAATGATAAAACCTGAGGTCATTTTCAAGTCCACAATTTCTTACTTCTTTTCAGTTGGGTCAAGTTTCTAATCTTTCTAAATCTCCATTTTCTGGATAATGAAAAGAAAATAGGATTCCACCAAGTTTCCTATCTAACTACTCCAGGACTTCTGTGAAGATCATATGAGATGAGGCAAGGGAAAATGCTTCACAGACATTTGGTGAAGTGTAAAATGTTTCCACATGGCTATAAAGCAAGTCATGTCCCTGGGCTGAAGAAACTGCAAGAAAGCTAGTCATCACTAGGGAGCGGAAGCTGGACCTTGCTATGTGACGTCATTACCCAGCATCCACAGCCACCGTTTCCAGGCTGGGCTGGGCTGTGGGTCCATTTTGCACCATGGGGTATTGGCAGTGTTGGCTAAGATTTGGTGGGGTATTGCTCCGGGGTGATGGTGGGTCCTGTGTCCCATTTGGGGGAAGCCAAGTATTACTTTTTTAAAAAATATATTTTTATTGATTTCAGAGAAGAAGGGAGAGGGAGAGAGAGATAGAAACATCAATGATGAGAGAGAATCATTGATTGGCTTGCTCCTGCATGCCACCCACTGGGAATTGAGCCCGCAACCTGAGCGCCTTGCCCAGAAATAGAACCGGTGACCTCTTGGTTCCTGGGTCGATGCTCAATCACTGAGCTACACCTGGCTGGGCCCAAGTGTTACTTTGTGGGCGCAAGGTCTGCAGTGCTGTTTCTCTGTAAATGGCCAGTGCGCATCATGGCAGTTCCTGCATTGAACGTCTGCCCCCTGGTGGTCAGTGAGCATCATAGTGATTGGTTGGATAGACACTTAGCATATTAGCCTTTTATCTATAACTACAGGCCCAGTGCATGAGAATTCATGGAGGTGGGTTCCCTCAGCCCAGGCTGCCCCCTCTCATAGTCTAGGAGCCCTCAGGGGTGGCAGGTGACCCAGCAATCAGGGGAAGGCAATGCCTCCATCATACCTCTGCTGCTGCCACTGCCGGCAGTGCAAGCCTTGGTCAGCTCTGGTTACCTGAGCCTCGGGCAGCCCTGGGCAGCCGACATCCAAGGCTTGCCTGAGTCTTGGGCATCAGCTGGGAGCCAACATCTGGGGCTTTCCTAGGTCTCAGGCCAGCCCTGGGCAGCTGGTGGGCTGAGGGCAGGTCTGGCCACACTATGCACCTGCCACCACCCCAACAGGGCTGAAAGGACTGTGAGACTCTGACGGGGCTGAGGGAACTGGGTGCTGCCATCTTGTGGCTATGGGAGCTGCCATCTTTGTGATGGTATGACAGTCAATTTGCACATTCCCTCGTTATTAGATAGGATAATAAAAGCATAATAATAAAAGATGCAGACAGTCCTAGGGTTACATCAGACTCAACACGTCATTTCATGGTTATGTCGCCATCTCCCATTTATTTATTTAAAAAAAAAAGGTTCCGTCATTTCGATGTATGTACATATGTGCTTTATGTTTTTTATTATTTATTTACCACAAGTAAAGGTCAGGAATTGTTATCTTTCTTTTAATTTTTTTTTTACTCTTTCACTTCATTTCTGCTATGTATGTGCTCCATGTGAATGACGTAGGTGCTTATGTAGGTGGGTTCCAACTTATGTCTAAACTTGCATTACATTGCGCTATAGGAACGGATCTCTAACATAACCTGAGGACCTACTGTATAATAATAAAAGTGGAACGACCGTCCAGATGACCTTCCAGACAACCTCTGGACAAAGCCAGGTGCCACGGCTGTGAGGGCCGAGCCTCTTGCATGAATCCCGTGCGTTGGGCCTCTAGTATATATAGATTTATTTATTTATTTATTTGTTTGTTTGTTTGTTTGTTTGTTTCAGAGTGGAAAGGAGGAGAGATAGACATATCAATGATGAGAAAGAATAATTCATCAGCTCCCTCCTGCACACCCATCACTGAGGACTGAGCTCACAGCCCTGACCAGGAATCAAACCATGACCTCCTCATTCACATAGGTCAATGACCCACCACTGAGCAACACTTTCTGGGCTATTATGGATTTTGATAACACAGATACATACAGTTGTGAAGACTCAACAAAAATTGTTCATCTTATTATATGTTCATTGTAACTCAATAAAAGAAAACCAATTTAATATTGCTGATTCCCCCCTGAACTTGACCCATCCCTGAGTACACACTCAACATTTTCACTTGAAGTTAATAGGAACCTGACATTTAATGTACTCAAAACCAAACTCCTACTTGCTCCCACCCCTTAAGAAAATCATTTTTAAAAACATCTGCCTCATTCAGTAAATTACAGCTCCATTTTCTTAGTTCTTCAGGTTGAAATGTTAAAAACAAACATTGATTTATATTTCTCACATACTGAGTCCAACGCATTGGACACCTCACTACTCCCTCTGCAGATATTCTGGTCCAAGTCATAGTTAACTTTCCCTTATCATTTATAATGCTCCCAACTTCTATCTTTGACATTATGCTGTTTTATTTTCTTAATGCAGTAGCAGAGTTATCTTTTCTAAAGTGTGTCAAAGCATGCATTGTTTTCTGCACAAAACCATTCAATATCATCCATCTAAATAAAGGGGAGGAAAAGGAGTTTTCAACATATACTTTCAAAACCCTGCACAATATGTACTTTTATTTTCCTGAACAAATTTCCTCCTTACTTAGTTCAAATCACACTTATCGCTTTGCCTTTTCTGAATATAAAAGAAAGCTATCACTTCTAGGACTTTGCATGGATACTCTTTCCTCAAATAACCAGAGTGCACATTCTAGGCTCTCAATTGCTATTTGCTAAAATGATGAATGAATGGAAATGCCTTTTGCATCCTATTGTTTTCCATTTAGTTTCATCCATAAGCATCATCATCCCACAGGAATTGGTCTGGCATAAACACCAGCTCTGCAAGCACTTGATGCTTGTTCAACCTCATTAGCATTACTTACAAAGGAAATGTAGAGCAGCCAGTGCAAGTGTAAAGAAAGCATTAATCAACCTGAGTGCAAAGCTTAAAAACAAGATAGTAACAGAACCTATTTCCCTACTTCTTTAATTATTCTGGCAGCCACAAACAAAACAGAATGATGAGAGAGGATGGAGACACTAAAGAGAGCACTGCCATGATTCTGTCCCAGGGAAGTCATTCTTTCTCCCATTTTCTTCCAGGTTTCTGGCATCTCAGTCCTATCCAATTCCTCCAACCCCACCGCTGCATCTAAATAAATAGGTCTACATCTTTATAAAGTGAACTTAATCACTCTAGAGGGGAACGTGGCTGCATTCTAAAATGTAAAAGCATGGCTTATATCAGTTAAATGGAAACAATCTCTTTTTCAGTACTTTAACACAGAGATAATGGAACAGCCATGAGCCAAAAATAATAGAATAATGATAACCAGAGTATTTTGAACACATGTTAAGACTAATTTTCCTTCTTTGACTTTATACTGTCTGGTTATCCCACTCATTAATTCACTTAATAATAGCAGTAAAGTGTAATTTTCAAGAAAGGTAAATTTATGATTTACACACAAATATAAAATGAACACTTGTCAAAGATTTTAGTCAACTCTTTAATTAATGAGCCAATATTCATTAAAACCAGATCAAATGAGAGTTTAATTACAGAGATTTATATTCTCTATATAACAAAATTCATTTACATCATCATGAACTAGAATCATTTTCACTGTCATCAACATTACTCTTTTCTACACTTTAACATCTATCTCCAGAGTTGATCAAACACTAGTCTAAGATAAAGTTACACAACCCTATGGAATCCTATAATGACCAGTGAGTTTGCTAAACAATGCAAGCATGTCACTCAAAACACAAGAATTCAATTTTGCCCATTTCCAAGTCATTGGCATTTTTCCTGACATTAAAATTTAAAAAAAAGGAATTGCCTTATTGCACTCTAATAACTTTTATAAAACAAGTTGTACTGAAAAGTCTCCTGAACAGTGAAATAGTTTTGATATCTTTATTATATCAAAACAACAATATGTACAGGTTTTCTTTTCAAGTCTTTGATGTGTGACTTAAAAATTTACTCTCCACAGGACTGATTTAAAAAACATACACACACACACACACATACACACACACACACAAACAATTGCATTTCTATTGCTTCAGTGAAACTATCATTTGTCATCAGTGTGTGACTGTAAAAATGGTGAGAAAGCAACAAGCAAAGGCTATAGCAATGCTTTATTTACATTTATTGTTTTCCATTTTTCATTTTCATGTGTCTGTATCCTGAGTGCTCCTGCTGGCAAGAGAAAGGCTCTTTTCTGTTTGGCAAAAGTGAACTCTTTGAAGAATGCCACATACATTGTATAATACTCTTCTCACAGTTGCACTAAGACACATAAACATAAATAGCTCCATTCTTAAGAGATTGAACTTTCAATATTTTACATACAGGTTGCCAGTAAGCATTTGGATTTTATGGTTCTTTATGCTCTCAAGAAAGGTTTAGAATTTTACATGTACTTTAAAGGCCTTCTCACCAAGATGGCTTAGAGAATGACTTCATTTAATATAAATAGATAGATAATAGATGATTAGATAGATGATGATAGATATCTATATAGATAGAGAGATAGATAGATAGATAGATAGATAGATAGATAGATAGATAGACAGATGATAGATAGATATATAGATAGATAGATAATAAAAATGTTAATCATTTAAAAAATTTGAATTTGGTTGGCCAATGGTACCACCACCATAGACAACATCAACAAAGTGATATGAGATTTATATCAATAGCATAGCAAATAATAATGATTTCTAAACCCTTTCCAATATTTGATAGTCAAATAATTATCTAGAACTAAATTGTAAAACTATAATTTATAGCACACACTTATATTCCTCTTTTATTATTCTAAATTCAGTCACCTTCTTTCTATGTTATACTCTCTTATGGATAAATTCATATATTCTATTATTTTATGGAAAATTTTCCTTTGCATAACATGTAACTTTATGATTATTTTCCTATTTCAGTTTGGTATAATGAAAACTGTATATATGGTTCATATAAACTTATAGCCAAATCATCTACTAGAATTAAAAGCCAGTGTTTGTTTGTTTTTAATGCTAACATCAGTCTTATTTTTTATGAACCTAACATCTTACTGGTTGTATTTTGCTTTTAGTTTTTCAATTGTGTGCTTGTGTTTAGTAGTCTTATGACAAAATTACTTTTTCAATTTAATACTGACAGATGTTTTTGTATTACTGAATAAATATTGAATGCATCATTTATTATTTCTTAATATGCCAACAATCCATGGTAATAAATATTTAAATATAAGACAGCATATTTAAAAATTTTTATGGTTACAAACACACATTCTCATGTAAGCAAAAACAGATGTCCACAGAAAGATGAGGCATTTCAACTGTGAATGTCAGTGACCATAAAATCTATACTATATTTATATTATTCCTTATATAAAAATAAGAGATGTATATGATTAAAACCTAAAGTCATATGAAGAATAAAAATTAAAATTTTCTGTTATAACATTAAACCTTATAAAGTTCCCATTCTTCCCAGTACCTAATGCTGTGAAAATAATTTATCAATGATGTTAAAGATAGAGAAGGCAAAATAATCAGCAAGAATGAAAATTATCAAGATTTTTCAAGGACTTGTCTTTATAAATTGCTTACCTTTTAAAGGAATCAAAATGTGACATTTTTGAGCAGATGTAGAACTAACATCAATTTGGGGAATGGCATTTGTAAGAACATAGATAATTGAGAATCAATATATTATGATCTGAAAGCAATGATTTAAAATATTTTGGTGTGTATGCTAGTTTTGCAAAAGGCGTTTTTTTTAGCTAACTGTACTATAGAAGTTTGCTCTATGAATTACTCTTCTTTATTTAAATTCTTATATACTACTAAATGGTTATATACATACATATATATATATATATATATATATATATATATATAAACATACACACACACAGAGATAATTTCACCTTACATTTAGCCAAAACTCTTTCCTTTGAGCAACTTATATATATATATATTCGTTCCATTAATTGAGACATTTGGCTTACTCAGAGAGTAGCAATTCCATTATTTGCAAGCTGTGAGGAATTTTCCTTCAAACTTAAGTAATATCCAAGTGAAATATAATTTATTTATTTTACTGGGTTCTCTGTCAATATATATTATATAAATTTTGATATTATTTTAATTAATAAATATAATAATAGATTCAAAGCACTTATAAGCATAACTTTTAAACAATAATAAACAAATTATAAACTAAATACAAATGATTTTGAAAAAACAATTAAGTTTAATAACTTTAACATATTATGTAATGTGATAGCTATTTAGTGCCACAGATTTTTTTCTTGGAAGTAATTTTACAACTAATAACTTGAATTTTAAAAAGATAATTAGTAGCATCAAGTTCAGGTCTAAATTTATTCTGATTCTTCATTTAAACTTTAGTAAAATTAAACTAGATATAATTAATGAAATAACATGATAAAGTTTCCATTCTTATATTGTACAAAATATTATTAATAAGTTGAAGGCATATCTGTTGTGTCAAGATAATTTCACTTGCCCTAACCAGTTTGGCTCAGTGGATAGAGCATCAGCCTGCAGCCTGAAGCGTCCCAGGTTCGATTCCGGTCAAGGGCATGTACCTTGGTTGTGGGCAGTGTGTAGGAAGCAGCTGATTGATGTTTCTCTTTCATCAATGTTTCTAACTCTCTATCCCTCTCCCTTCCTCTCTGTAAAAAAAGTCAATAAAATATATATTTTTTATGAAAGATAATTTCACCTTACATTTAGCCAAAACTCTTTCCTTTGAGCAACTTTAATAGCTTATTTTACAAGATAGCTCTGTAACCTGTCTCACTCACCTGAAAAATAATTTAGATTTATGGCTTTACCAAAATAAACATTAAGTAGATATCTAATGTATATCAATACAATAAAAAACATAACATTTATTCATTTTATATTGATCAAAATACTTATTGTCAATAAATGTTCACATTGACATTAAAGAAATATAATAGACATATTACTTTTATAAACAATGAACACTTAGTACTGATGGTCATAGAATAGTTTCCTTCGAATTTGTTGTACCTATTTATATTCAAAACATATTTCTCCAAAGTTATGGTGCTTTGGCATAATGAACATTTTAAGATGAAGGATGATTTTGAGAAACATCAGGTAAGGACTCTTTTAATTGCCCCTTCTCCCCCTGAAGCAAGGCACAAGACCCTCTTGTCAGAGATGTTCTCCCCATACTCAGAGGCAAGAAGCATTCTTATCTTTAAAGATAGGGGTATGCTGAGAGGAGTCCCAATGAACAGACCTTGATAAGTTCCCCATAGTTAACTACCCTTTGCTCATAACTCTTGTTCTATCATGTTTTTCCCTGACTTTCTACTTTTCAACAAACCTGGTACAAAAGTACTCAAACTTACCCATTTCTTTTAGACCTCATTTCCTATGCAAGCTCCCATGTTTCATAAAACTTATATTAACTTTTTTAAAAGGCATTTTCTTATTGTTCTGTTTTTGCTACTTTAATTTTCAGGCTCACCAAGAGATACTAAGAGGGTAAGTGAAAACGTTCTCCTCCCTTACATACCCTTTCTCCTAGATATGATATGGTGGCTTAATTTTTTCACTAACCTTCTCAATTTGAATTATTAAACTAACTATAATTGCATAGAGGGTCTTTGGCCCTATGCATGCTGCAAAATGATGGTAATTATCAGAGTAATTCATGGATATTCATATTTATTCAAATAATTATTATATTTTAAAGGCATATAAAATATATGTATTATTAATAATCCTATCTAATAAAAGAGTAATATGCAAATTGACCATCACTCCAACACACAAGATGGCTGCCCCCATGTGGTCAAAGATGGCTGCCTTCATGTGGACACAAGATGGCTGCCACAAGATGGCCAGCAGGGGAGGGCAGTTGGAGGGATCAGGCCAGCAGGGGAGGGCAGTTGGGAGGGACCAGGCTTGCAAAGGAGGGCAGTTGGGGGCGATCAAGCCTGCAGGGGTGGCAGTTAGGGGGGACCAGGCCTGTAGGGGAGATCAGTTAGGGGCAATCAGGCTGGTAGGGGAGCAGTTAGGTATCAATCAGGCTGGCAGGGGAGTGGTTAGGGGTGATCAGGTTGGCAGGCAGAAGCGGTTAGGAGCAATCAGGAAGGCAGGCAGGTGATCAGTTGGGAGCCAGCAGTCCTGGATTGTAAGAGGGATGTCCGACTGCCTGCTTAGGATTGGGCCTAAACAGACAGTCGGATATCCCTTGAGGGGTCCCAGATTGGAGAGGGTGCAGGCTGGGCTGAGGGACACCCCCACATGCACGAATTTTGTGCACTGGTCCTCTATTCATTAAATAAAATGAAAAGTTTTATAAATTAATGTAGATAACTAAACCTCTCAAAATATGTTGAAATATCATCAGTTGCCCAAAATATCTAGTTAGAGAACAGTTCTTATGAAGTAATATTACTCAGAGACAGATGAGTCTCATAGGAGTTATCATATTGAATTGTTGACAGTTAATTAATAGGTCAAGAGCATAAGACACCAGCTAAAAAGTAAGATTCACTTAAATTCATGATGAAGAATAATACATGTTGCATAAGAATCTCTGGGAAGTTAGGGGGAAACATTAGAATTTAAGGTATGTAGAGGACAGTAGACCAGCAATTTTCAAGTGGTGTGCTTTAGCAGGCACATTGGTGTGCCACAAAAATTTTTAGAACATGCAATATCTGACTATTTAGTCAGGGGCACTTACCTCTTTTCCCTTAGATTGTCAAATAAAAAAATGACAACAGCCAACAAAACAATAACCATCCACTGTGAATGTATCAAAATTATACTTTTTTTGGTCAGATTAGCAAAAAATATAACACATTATTTGGTATGCCACAGAATTTTGATAATTAGTATACATGTGCCATGAGTTGGAAAAAGTTGAAAATTTCTGCAATAGATTAAGAAAAAAGAAAAAGATAAAGAAAATAGTAGCAGAAACAAGGGGGGAATAACCCACTTTGAGTAGGCTCTGGAGATTAGCCAATTGCACATTACTTGAGCATGATCCTGAGAGAAAGGAAGAACATAAGTATTTTTTGGAGCTAATTTCTTTACTAAATGGGAGTTTTATTTTATTTTAAAGAATCAGCAATTCTCAGCATTTGCTCTTTGTTCTTTATAGAATCAAATCTATTTGTCATTGGCGTGCCTATAACAATACTTTATAATGATGAAAATCAGCGGAATTATGTAGATTTAATTAAATATAAATATAATTAAGTGGAAATACAGAATCTCTGAAATAGCTTTTAACATCTCAGTTAAAAAGGAAGACAGTATTTGGGTCACTGTTTTTTGACTAGAGCTATAATAAGAAATGATTGAGCTTCAAAAGTTATTTGACCATCTGTCTTCCCTTAATCAGGTTCTAACAGGATAGGTTGTAGGCATGGGACATAGAAAATAAGTGGATAAGGATGTATTTCAGAAAGAAGAAGAAAATAATCCTAAATCACTGAAGGCAGAAGTAACTTTAAGGCCCTGGGTCACTTGTTTGAAAACATTTAAAAATTTAAGAAATGAATACATTTTTCCTCTTTATGAAATATTTTTCCTTTTTATTTATCTATTAATTTATTTTTAAAATCTTTACTATTGAGAATGTTAAAGATGCCCCCCTCCCTGCATTGTTCCCCCCCTCTACCTGGTTCCAACCCTGCCCCACCCCAGGCCTTCACTATCCCCGCTATTTTTATAGCCTGTAGTTAGGGGAAATTCTTCTTCCCACCTCTGGCATCCTGGGCTGAGAGTCTGGTGTTGGGCTGGGACACTTTGCTCCTCAGAGGCAGCCTCTGTAGAGACAATTTTCCTCACAACTAATGAAAAGGCACACGTGGGTATAGGACCAGCCTGTTCTGAGCCTTCACCCCTCTGCCTCTCCTACCCGTCTCAATGTGCTGTCTTCTTTATTTCTCTAGGACTTCCATTTAGCCAGCTTTCAGGTGGTTTTCAATGGTGGTTGTTCTGTATTTTAGTTGTAATTTAGATGTGCTTGTGGAAGATGAGGAGTACTGGCATTTATCTACACTGCCATCTTGAGTCAGCAGATCTTTTCTTTTCTTCCTTTTTATATTTCAGGCTTTCATCTACATTATAATATTTAATATAGATAATAAGATAATATAATATATAAGATATAATATATAATTATATAATATAATATATAAGATATATATATATAATTATGTACACACATATTTTCTCATAAGTTTGGAGGGAGCAATTGGTGGCTCAAGATTAGTTGTATCTCCACTAACCTCAGAAAATGAAACTTCTCTGTTTTACATTTCACCCAAGAGTTCACATTCTTCTGGGCTCAGATAATTCATCTTTTCCAAGTCTCTGAGAACAAACAAAGAAGTTCTTAATGGGAACTGTGAGTGATTGCTAATTGACAATTGATCATCTATTGGCCCTACTAATGAATACATCCTTATTTTTTTCTTCTACAAATTATGCTAACAAATATTAACCTTAAAAAACCTGGACAGACACTAGAAGCAAGTAAGTCCATGCAAGTCTATTTAAAATTCTCACAAACAGCTAAAGAGTTGGAGTTATGTTATACATTAATACTATCTTTCATAAAATCTTAACTTTCATAAAATTAGAATTCCATTAAAGTTTATAAAATCCTTCTATTGGTAATGTAAGACAACTAGAGGCCTGGTGCACAAAAAACGTCCACTCAGGGGGGTCCCTCAGCCCTCTCTTGCAGTCCAGGAGCCCTTGGGGGTTGTCTGCCTGCCAGCTGGCAGGCGGACATCCCCCGAGGGGTTCTTAGCACTGCCTCAGAGGCAGGAGAGGTTCCCACCACTGCCGCTGCATTCACCAGACAGGAGCCTGGCTTCTGGCTGAGCAGTGCTCCCCCTGTGGGAACACATTGACCACCAGGGGGCAGCTCCTGCGTTGAGTGTCTACCCCCTGGTGGTCAGTGCATGTCATAGCGACCAGTAATTCCACATTTCTGCAGATTTGCATATTAGCCTTTTATTATATAGGGTATAATTTTACCCCTTAAAAATCATCCCACATCTAACAGTTAAAATGTTTTCCAAACAGTGGGTGTTCTTAGTAAACATATGAAGTGGGCATTGACTCTGAGATAGCCATGAAGTTTGGTTTAAAGGAAAAAGCTACCGCTTTCCACTTTCTTGTATTAGAGCAATATTTTCAAGAGGAAACTTCTATTAAAATTTTCAGGTTTTAATGCTTTTGATTATTAGTTTTATAATTATATAATTGCATAATCTGATTTAAACAGTATAATTTGATCCATCAAATGCTAAAATTCCTCTATGCCTTCCTGTAAGAAATCTGAAGATTTAGTGCCCATAGCTTATTCATCCTTCTCCCTTCACAGTTATATTCAGGAGGCAAGCAATATACATATAACAACGATTATGTGTGTAGGGTCCGATGCATACAGGTTGAGTTTTGTTCTCTGTACTAACACTTGTTTGTTTATTTATTTATTTATTTTTCTTTTATTTATTTTTTTTATTTTGTAAATCTTTATTGTTGGAAGTATTACATATGTCTCCCCTTTTTCCCCATTGAGCTCTTCTAGCCACCTTCCCCCCTTGTCCCAGGCTTTTACCTCACTATAGTCTGTGTCCATGGGTTATGAATATATACATACATCTTCTTTGGTTGATCTCTTCCTACCCACTCACCCACTTCCACCTTCCCTCTGAGACTCAACAGTCTGTATGTCCCTGTATCTATTTTGTTCATCAGTTTGTTTTGTTTATTAGATTCCACATATCAGTGATCATGTGATACTTGTCTTTCTCTGTCTGGCTTATTTAGCTTAGCATAATACTCTCCAGGTCCCTCCATGCAGCAACACAATCTACAATAGCTAAGATCTGGAAACAGCCCAAGTGCCCATCAGAAGAAGAGTAAATAAAAGCTGTGGTACATTTACTCCATGGTATACTATTCAGATCTAAAATACGATCTCTTATGCTTTGAGACAGCATGGAAGGACCTGGAGAGTATTATGTTCTGACATTTAATAACTTTGGGACTTTGCACAGCACAATATACAGAAAGTTTATTTTCTGTAGCCTATATAATAACAGGTAATATGCAAATTGACCATCACTCCAACACACAAGGTGGCCACCCCCATGTGGTCAAAGATGGCTGCCCCCATTTGGACACAAGATGGCTGGCAGGGGAGGGCAGTTGGGAGGAACCAGGCGTGCAAGGGAGGGAAGATGGGAGGGACCAGGCCTACAAGGGAGAGCAGTTGGGGGCAATCAGGCCTGCAGGAGAGGGCAGTTGGCAGGGACTGGGCTGGCAGAGGAGGGCAGTTGGGAGTGACTTGGCCTGCAGGGGAGGACAGTTGGGGGGGACCTAGGCCTGTAGGGGAGGCAGTTGTGGGGGGACCAGGCCTGCAGGGGAGCGTAGTTAGGGGTGACCAGGCTGGTAGGGGAGGGCAGTTGGGAGCAATTAGGCCTGCAGGGGAGGGCAGTTGGGAGGGACCAGACCTACAAGGGAGGGTAGTTGGGAGCAACCAGGCCTGCAGGGGAGGGCAGTTCAGGGCAATCAGGCCAGCAGGAGAGGGCAGTTGGGGGCAATCGGGCAGGCAGGGGAGGATAGTTAGGGGTGACCAGTCCTGCTGGGAAGGACAGTTGGTGGTGATTGGGCCATCAGGGGAGCAGTTAGACGTCGATCAGGCTGGCAGGGGAGTGGTTAAAGGTGATCAGGCTGGCAGGCAGAAGCAGTTAGGGACAATCAGGCAGGCGGGCAGGAGAGCGGTTGGGAGCCAGCAGTCCTGGATTGTGAGAGGGATGTCTGACTGCCCATTGGACATCCCTCAAGGGGTCCCAGATTGGAGAGGGTGCAGGCTGGAGGGACACCGCCCCCAGTGCACGAATTTCATGCTCTGGGTCTCTAGTACTATTCATTATGTATATAGTCCTTAATGTGAATGGTTATTATCAAGGTTGTGTAAATACGTCTCAAGCACATAGAACAGTACTTGACAGATAATAAGCACACATGAGTGTTAGGTATTATTTTTCCACTACTCCCATTCATATTTCTCTATAAAGTACACACACACACACACACACACACACACACACACACACACACAAACCTTGTAATTTACTTGGAGATTTTTACAAAAAGCAAATGGTAGTGGTTGTAACACAGCCACTTTGCACAACTTCTCCTGCCAAGACCCTGGTCCAAGCTACCATTATCTCTCACATGAATCATTTAAAATGCCTTCTAATTTGCTAATCACTCCCAGTAAGAAGATCAGTTGTTGTGAAGGATTATAAGGGATGTAGAGATGAACAGGCAAAGCAGAGAAGGTTTTTAGACCAGTGAAACACTGTATGATATTACAATGGTGGGTAGCTATCATTATACATTTGTCCAGATCCTTATAGCTATCATTATACATTTGTCCAAATCCATATAAAGTAAAACACTGTATGATACTACAATGGTGGATAGCTACCATTATACATTTGTCCAAATCCATATAAAGTAAAATTCCAAGAGGGAATTCTAAGGTAAACTGGACTTTGGATGATAAGAATGTGTCAATTTATGTTCATCAATTGTAACAAATGTACAACTTGGTTCTATTATATACATCATTAATACAATGTAATTATGTTCTACCATGAGAGATATAGGAAAGAAATCATGCTCCATATGTTTCCAAATATATAGGCTTCAATATATGTAATTACTTCCCAGAAAAGAGGGATTCATTATATATACTAGAGGCCCGGTGCATGAAATTCGTGCACTGGGTGTGGGGAGGGTTCCTCAGCCCGGCCTGAGCCCTCTCGCAGTCCGGGAGCCCTCGGGGGATGTCCGAATGATGGGGAGTGGGCCTAAGCCGGCAGTTGGACATCCTTAGCACGACCGCAGAGGCTCCCACCACCACTGCTGCGCTCGCCAGCCGTGAGCCCAGCTTCTGGCTGAGCGGCGCTCCCCCTGTGGGAGCGCACTGACCACCAGGGGGCAGCTCCTGTGTCGAGTGTCTGCCCCCTGATGATCAGTGCCTGTCATAGCGACTGGTCATCCCGCTGTTCCATTAATTTGCATATTAGCCTTTTATTATATAGGATTGCAATGTACTCAATTACTCTCTACTTCATCAAATTTAAAATGTGAAACAAAAAGCAACACATGAACAAATAAAACAAATAAATAAGCCTATAGATATTGAAAACAGTATGGAGGTTTGACTAATGTAACCCCAATTTATTTAATTTAAAAATTGGCTTAAGAATGTCATTCATTATAAGAGGAATGTCATTTTGTATACTGATAAGAAAGGAAAAATTATTGCAATTACACTATGACATGTTATTGAATACAAGAAACATTTCAATTTCTCGGATGTTAAATATGAAAATAAATGTCTTAAAATGGGTATAATATAATGTGTTATTTTGAACCCAAAATACTGTTCAGAAAAATACAATAATCAGATGTTTTTAATTAGTGTTACTTTGCATATTTAAAGAAAATATTGTTTAAAAGTGTGTTAAATAAAAAGATGAGGGCAAACAAACAATATAGATGTGGCAATTAATTTCAAGAATACCACCTCACAATTGTATTTGATATAATTACAAATAAGCATTTTAAGTTGCTTGAGTCAATAACATTCCCTACTAAAACATGGTAACCATAAATATACAGCTACAAGATACAATAAAGAACAAACAAAAAAACCCACAGCTATTCTAATGATATATGAATAGGTTATTAATACATGAATTTAATTTTTTCACACAAAGAAAAAATCAATAATAAATAATTTAAAATGAGTAATAATGAAATTCTCTGCAATGCTGTGTTAAATAAATAAAAAATGATAGAAATGTCAGCATCATTTGAACAAATTATTTTCAGAAAAATTGGTTATAAGAAATAAGATGCATGAAAATTAGCAACATAATTTAAATGTATCATGTATATAAACAATATATGACAATAATTAAATTTTTATTTAAATAATATGATGTTTATGTTTGACTAATATTAATAAATATTAAGTATTTTAAGTAGATATTTGTCTTATTCAGTTACATACCTAAAAGTTTACTGGAAATTTTGGTATTTTCTTTAGTTGGAAGTCATTTTTCTTAAAATATAGTAATTTTGGATTGTGTTGAGAACATTGCTCTTCTCAAAATAACTTCAAAGAAAGATTTCTCAGCTAAATACATTACCATTAGAATGAGCCAATAAAATATTCCTAATGTATTTTTATAGCTTGGAAAAAGTTTAGCATAATGAAGATAAATAAAAACAAAAAAGAAAATATTAAGAGGACTGGCATTGTACCTTATTAAGATCAACTGTGTAACTTTCTTAAAGAAATACTAAAATTATAAAATGCTCTATGTAACTCAATACATAGAGTTAAAATGAAATGATATATATGGAAAGGAGAAATGCACATATACACACATAGAGATATAGAGATAGAGATAACGGATAGGTAGACAGAAGAGATGAAAATAGCTGTTGTATAAGAAAAGGTAGAAAAGACTATTATGCATCAATATGAAGGGCCAGATGTCATGATGGCATAAAAGAAAAGTTGCTAAATCATTCATGTCATACCTGAATTATACTAAATTAAGGAGATATACAGAAAATCTTAAACTTATAACATGAAACTTTTGTATGAGTACTTTGGCAAACTTTTTTAAAAAGTATGTTCTAACCAGTAGACAATTTTATTAAAGAATGTACTTGACCAATGTTTAGCCAAGACAGAGAATTATGTAAAAGCAATTATATTCTGCAGTGACAAATTCCTTGAAACACGCAATTATAAGAAAATTGTGGGTAGAATGGGTCATACATCACATAAAGACATTGGAATAAGGGTTTCTGAGTACAAATCCTAGATGTTCTCAAATAGATCTCTAGACCTGAGGAAGTTAGTAAACTCTGAGCTGAAGTTTCCTTATCTGTAAAATCAAAATACTAATAGCATGTTATTTTTTTTTGTGGGGGTGAGAGTTAAATACATAGCTTATATTATTGAAGCTGCCACACACACACACACACACACACACACACACACACACACACACACAATATCATAGTCATGGTTTTTCTTTGCTTTTTTAATGTCAATAGCTTATTAATTGATCTAAAATAACTTTCTCATTTTTTTTCCAATCAGTTTATAAGAAAGCTTATTTTTAAACTTATTTAATAAAACAAATCTAAAATGCATAAAGCATAAATTAATGTTTAATTCCCTGAAATGAGGTTTTTATTTATAATCATTGTTCTTGCACTCTAGTGTAATACATTTATTATCCTGAAAACTGCTGACTTTTACCATGTCTTCTATATGAGTTGATTCATTCTTAACATTCTTTTCTTTATTATTGAATTTAATGACAACAACAACAAAAAAACTCAGACAGTTGCAGTGATTTTTCACATATATTGTTTTTCTGATAAGGAATAAAACACAAAGCTACATAAATTTTCTTATAAAATACAAAGATTTTACTTTTCTATATTCTCAACAGAACCTCCACATAGTATTATTTAACACTAGAGGCCTGATGCCCAAAATTTTGACAAAGGGCTTGGTCCTCACAGTCATGTGGCTTGCCTCTGCTCTCACAGCCCTAACTTCTTCCGAAGGTTGCCTGGAAGGACGACCAGTCTACTTAACATATTATGCTTTTATTATTATGAACTAGAGGCCTGGTGCACAAATTTGTGCACAGGTGGGATCCATCAGCCAAGCCAGCGATCGGGGCCATCTTGACCAGTCCCAATCAGGGTCGATTGGGTCCAGCTGCCCAGGCAGAGTGACCATGGGAGGATGGCCAGCCATCAGAGGTTGGCTGTGATAGTGCACTGACCACCAGAGGACAGCTCCTGCATTGAGCATCTGCCCCCTTCTGGTAAGTGTGCATCATAGCTACCAACTGGTCATCCACTCATCCAGTAAGAATGATCACTTAGGCTTATATACCATACATATGGATATTTTTATTCTTTTCTCTTTTTATTTTTTATTATTTTTAATAAATCTTTATTGTTCAGATTATTACAGTTGTTCCTCTTTTTCCCCCCATAGCTCCCCTCCACCTGGTTCCCACCCCAACCCCTACATTTAGCCCCCCCCCACTGTCCTTGTCTATAGGTGTCTGATTTTTGTCCAGTCCCTTCCCACATCCCCCACACTCCCTTTCCCCTAAGAATTATCAGTCCACTCCCTTTCTATGTCCCTGATTATATTATATTCACCAGTTTATTCTGTTCATCAGATTTTTTTATTAACTTGATTTTCAGATTCACTTGTTGATAGATACACATTTGTTGTCACTTTGTTGTTCATAATTTTTATCTTTACCTTTTTCTTCTTCTTTGTCTTATTAAAGAATATCCTTCAGCATTTCATAAAATACTGGTTTGGTGGTGATGAACTCCTTTAGCTTTTCCTTGTCTGTGAAGCTCTTTATTCTGACCTTCAATTCTAAATGACAGCTTTGCTGGGTAGAGTAATCTTGATTGTAGGTTCTTGTTATCCATCACTTTGAATATTTCTTGCCATTCCCTTCTAACCTGCATAGTTTCTGTTGAGAAATCAGCTGACAGTCATATGGGTACTCCCTTGTAGATAACTAACTGTTTTTCTCTTGCTACTTTTAATATTCTCTCTTTGTCTTTTGCCCTTGGCATTTTAATTATGATGTGTCTTGGTGTGGTATTCTTTGGATTCCTTTTGTTTGGGGTTCTGTGCACTTCTTGAACTTATAAGTCTATTTCTTTCACCAGGTAGGGGAAGTTTTCTGTCATTATTTCTTCAAATAGGTTTTCAATATCTTGCTCTATCTCTTCTTCTGGCACCACTATAATTCAGATGTTGGCATGCTTGAAGTTGTTCCAGAGGCTCCTTGCCCTAGCTTCATAATTTTGGATTCCTTTTTCTCTTCTAGTTGGGTGTTTTTTGCTTCTTTGTATTTTAAATCTTTGACTTGATTCTTGGGATCCTCTAGTCTGCTGTTGGATCTCTATATATTATTCTTTATTTCAGTCAGTATATACTTAATTTCTAATTGGTCCTTTTTCATATCCTTGAGGGTATCACTATATTTCTCGGAGGTTTCTAGAAGATTCTTGAGTAACCTAATAACCATGGTTTTGAACTCTATATCCAGTAGTTTGCTTTCCTACATTGCTTTCAATTGTGACCTGTTTCTTTGTCTCTACATTTTGGCTGATTCCCTGTGTTGATAGAGTGGCTTTGTGTGCTATGTGTCCTTTAGGGTCCAATGGCTCGGCCTCCCTAAATACCTGTGGTGGACACTCTTGGTGCACCCCTTTGTGGGCTGTGTGCACAGTCTTCTTGTAGTTAAGCCTTGATTGCTGTTGGTATCACTGGGAGGAATTGATCTCCAGGCCAATTGGCTGTGAGTACCAGTTGTGTCTACAATGGGAGAACTTCTGTGCTGGACATACCCTATGGGGCAGGTCTTGCTTCAGTGGGGCTTTGGCGCTCACTGAGTCTGCCCCCTGAGTGTGTCTCTTAAGGATGGAAAGAGTTGTAATCTG
This sequence comes from Eptesicus fuscus, assembly GCF_027574615.1. Taxonomy (NCBI): domain Eukaryota; kingdom Metazoa; phylum Chordata; class Mammalia; order Chiroptera; family Vespertilionidae; genus Eptesicus; species Eptesicus fuscus. Next base: position 75,630,493 of record NC_072475.1, on the reverse strand, counting down.
GATGGTCTCACTCTGACCCCTGGGTACACTGGCTCTTGAATCTCCAAGGAGGTGCAAAGTCAGCCACTGCCTGAGGCCACCCAGCAGGAGCTACAGAGAGATCTTCAGGTTCCTCCTCTTTGTTTGGGGTCTGGAGGTGCCCAGATAATGCCCAGCTATGAAGCAATGGCAGCTGTTATGGAGCCTTGGGTCTTCTTTTGGAAGCTCTGGGGCTCTCTGACCCAGCTGCAGTTTGTTAGAACGCAAAAGGCCAGGCCATACATATGCAAAAGCCTCTGCACACAGCTTGGGTGGAGTTGTAAATTGGGTGGGGTGAGGTCTCAGGGAATCACCCTGAACTGAAGAGGCCCCCAGGTCTCTGTGTCCCAAGGCATCATGCAGGAACCATGATCACTGCAAGCACCTCTGAGAGAAAGGTGGCCTTGCATTCTGGCCTGATGCCAGACAGTCCAGTTTCTCCCAGTATGAGTCTGGCTCCCCAGAATCTCACCTGGGACTGGAGTTCAGAGCAGTCGGGAGCTTGTATCTTCCTCCTGATTAAAAAGACAACAGCGTACATAGTCCCTTTTACGCGTGCCTCTGTACCTCCTACTGGACTCAATGTGCTTTTCTCTTTCCTTGTAGTTGTAGAATTTCCACTCAGCCAGCCTTTCCGGGTTTCTGGATGATATTCGTTTTGTCTTCTAGTTGTAGTTTTGATATGGTTGTGCACGGCAGCAAGTTCAGGTGTTTACCTATGCCGCCATCTTGGTTGTCCCCCTGGATATTTTCTAATTGCCAGTCATGATCAATAAATTCTGTAGGTCATCCAGGCTACTGGTATCATATGCTCAACAGGTTCAAATATAATATGCTGTTTTTATGAACATATTTATATATAAATATATTTAATATGTTATGCTTAATATGCTGTGTTATTTATATATTTATATGTAAAGATTGTGTAATATGTATACACATGAATATGTATACATATTCATATACTGGTATAAGTATCCTGTCTAATAAAAGAGTAATGTGCAAATTGACAGTACCTCTGCTATACCCACAAGCCATGCCCACCAGCCAATCAGGAGCAAGTATGCAAATTAACTCAGGCAAGATGGCTGCGGCCACAGAGAGAGCAGGAGGCTTGTGTTTCCCTGGCAATGGAGGAAGTCAAGCTTTCCACACATCCTGGCAGGCCCAGGCCTCCACTCAAGGCTACAAAGTTTCAATTATAGAAGATAAATAAATCCCAACAAAAAAGGCTGCAGCCATGGAGCAAGCAGGAGTCTTGGCTCTGCTCAAAGCTACAAAGTTTCAATTGTAGAAGATAAATAAATCCCAGATACCAGGGCCTCCACTTGGGTTGCCTGAGGGCATGACCAGTCTGAAAACCACCATAGGCCTCTGGCCCAGGCCACCCCATGCCCCAAAGGAACCCCCACCCTGATCCGGGACACCCTTCAGGGCAAACGAGCTGGACCCCACGCTTGCACCAGGCCTCTATCCTATCTAATAAAAGAGTAATATACAAATTGACAGTCACTCCAACACACAAGATGGATGCCCCCATGTGGTCAAAGATGACTGCCCCATGTGGACACAATATGGCTGCCACAAGATGGCCAGCAGGGGAGGGCAGTTGGGAGGGACCAGGTCTGCAAGGGAGGGCAGTTCAGGGTGATCAAGAATGCAGGGAAGGGCAGTTAGGGGTGACACTCATGGATAAAAAACCCATACATCAACGATGACAGAGTAAAATTTAGGAGATTAAATTATTGATGGTATTATAAAGACTTTAGGTCAGTCCTATCTGTTTTTATTACCCTATATAAAAAAGAGCTAATATGCAAAAGGATGTCACACCATCATGCCATTATGGCTCTGACACTCAACATTGGGGAGAGAGGAATGGGGACCAACCAGGCACAAATGAGCTCCCACAAGAGAAATGGGTACCAGCCAGGCACAAATGAGCTCATGAGAGAGGAATAGGGACCAGCCAGGATGCAGCCTGGGAGAGGGACAAGCTACTTGCCCTGTGGTCCTGGGTGCCAGCGGCTGTGTTTGCACCTGCGGCCCAGGAGAGGGATAAGCCTCCCATCACGCACTCCCAGGCACCAGTGGCTGAGGCTAAAGCCTGGGAGAGGGATAAGCCACCTGCCCCACAGTCCCAGACACCAGTGCCTGTGGGTATGGCGGGGAGAGGGACAAGCCACCCACCCCACAGTCCCAGGCACCTGCGGTTGTGGCCCAGGAGAAGCCACCTGCCCACAGTCCCCTGTGGCTGCAGCCAGCCCAGGGGAATCTGGCCCGGGTCCTGGGTGCCTGCAGCTGGCCAGAGGGAGGGAAGTCCAGGTCCCAGGTGCCTGTGACCAGCTGGAGGAGGGAATCCTGGGTCCCAGGTGTGAGCAAGGCAGAGGCCGTTAGGGGTGATCAGGCAGGCAGGCAGAGGGGTTAGGTGTTATCAGGCAGGCAGGCAGGCAAGTGGTTAAGAGCTAGTGGTCCCAGATTGTGAGAGGCAGTCAGACATCCCCCGAGGGGTCCCGGATTGGAGAGGGTGCAGGCTGGGCTGAGGGACCCCCTCCATGCACAAATTTTGTGCACCAGGCCTCTAGATAAATGAGAAAATAATAAATCTCAAATTTTGTTTAAGACAGGTTTGTGGGATTTTTCTGTTACCTAAGGTATAAATAAATGGAATCCTCATATGTGAACATGTGTGTGTCTGTGGGAATGTGTGTATTTAGGAGTAAGGACAGAGAGAAGAAAATATTTTTTAAAAGTTTAAAATCAAAACAACCAAAACAAAACTTTTCTAAGACTCAGAAATAATCTTGAATGTGTAATATTTTCAAGAACTACTAGATATCACTCCCATTTATTTTTACCCTACGTTATTAATATTGTGCTTTTAAGAGCTTTTTCTTATTCAGAATCTCCTCATGTCTTACATATGAAGTTTAAGCAATAAATGGATTCCTCCTGAGGGATTTGATTTAATTTATATTTTTAAATATTTGATAGTAATTTATTGTATTTGCCAAAATAAAAATAAAAAAAGACGTTCTCAGAATTTTTAATATTTTTCATGTTCAGATGAGCAATGCCACTTTATTGGAAAAATATCCACATTTTTATTTCATTGTTACTATTGAATACCAAATCATAATGTATACATATTTTTCTTAAATAGACAGAAAAGTATGACTTCATGTAAAATCTGGAAACATGTTTTAAATAATTGCACTCTATTAACAAATCAGGTTAAATCTCCTCTGAGTTCCATTGAAGACGGAACTAATTTACACTAGGCCAATTAAACTGAACCTAATGTTAGTATAGCCTATATTTGTGGCACGCTTCTCAAGGATTTTTTCCCCCAGAGGATTAGTTCTTAACTCATTTCATTGTTAGTTTGTACAGATTCCTCTCCCTAGTTTTACGTTTCCCTGAAGGACTTACCAATGGACTGGCAGCTACTCATTAGGCATGTCTCCTGTAGCTCTGTTGCTCAGCATGAAGCTAACAGAATGGCATAGAGTTTTCATACTGACTTCTATTGGGAAACAGAAACAAACATTATAAACTGGATTTTTTCTTTTTTTGTTGTTGCTAATTTTAGCATTCTTTATAGTTTCAATATAAAATAGTTATTATTGGTTTATTTTGTCTTCATTGTTGATAGTTTCTAGTAAACACGTACGATTTAATAGAAAAATTGCCCAAAACGCTTTTTAAAATATGGACATAAATACATGTTTTGGAATAATTAGTAGGGAACAAAGGAGAAAAAGCAAATAACATATTTCTCTAAGATTGTTTTTCAATTTTAATATATGTTGACATACCAATTTTCTCTTAATTGTTGATTTCAACTTTTAGCATTATTTTGCACAGAGGTTGTATTTTGTGTGACTTTTATTCTTTAAAAAAATTTAAGACTGGTCTATGGCATAGTCTATGACTTATTTTGAGGAATATTCCATGTGTACTTTAAAAGGCTATATATAGTCTTGCTATTTTGGTATTCAGTATTCTGTCCTTTAGGTTCAATTGGTTGATAATTCTGTACAAGTTTCCTGAATACTTATTTTCTGTTTAGTTGTTCTACAAATTATTGACAATAGAATATTAACATCTCAAATTTATTGTTAAATTATCTAGTTCTGTCTTCCATTATCAGTTTTAGTTTCACATATTTTGGTTCTCTGTTGTTAGGTGCATATATGTTTATAATTGTTATTTCTTCCTGTTTATCATTATGCAATGTCTCTCATTGGCTCTAGTAATAATAATTTTCTTAAGGTTTATTTTTGTTTGAGATGAATTTTCGTCACTCTATCACTCTTTTGGTTACATTTGTATGAGATATACATATATTTTCATCCTTTTACTTTCAACATTTTTAAAATCTAAAGTATGTCTCTTTTTTTTCTTTTTCTAGAAGATACTTTTTAAAATCTTTTATTGATTTTTTAGAGAGAGAGGAGAGAGAGAGAGAGAGAGAGAGAGAGAGAGAGAGAGAGAGAGAGAGAGAGATTGGTGTGAGATAGAAATATCAATTGATTGCTTCCCATTTGCACCGTACCAAGGATGGAACCTGCAACCTGGGTATGTGCCCTTATTGGGAATGGAATGGAGACTTTATGGTGAATAGGACAACACTCAGCCAACTAAACCACACCAAGGGCAGGGCTAAATTATGTCTCTTGTAGCCAATGTAGATGACAATGCATTTTTTATTAAATTTTATTAGGGTGACATTGGTCAACATGAACATTGATTTTCATGACAAAGCATTTTTAATATCATTATTGTCCAACATTTGGGCCCCCTTCAGGGAAGTTTCTATTGACTTATTTTTCTTTTCACATAGGTACAATAGGAACAATATTTTCCTATCACTTTGCATGTCGATTTAAAACTGGAAAATTGATAATGTAATCTGGAAACAGGAAATCAGGTTCTCCCTCCCTTCTCCAGAGTTTGTTGTTACTCTTTGTTGTTGGTTTTATTTATGTTAAATTGTGGAGAGCCTTTTCTGTACTAATTCTTTATTTGTATTCCCTGTCATAAGCAACCACTGCTTGGTTTATTTATTGGTTAGCTATTGACTGGTAAGAAATTTCCTTAAGTGCCTGGCATCAATACGTGTTCCATCTTAGCCAAGTGGGACACGTATTGATGTGTTGGAATATACTCTGTCTATGTTGGAATATACTATGAATACTCAGAGTTTATAAGTCTGCCTTAATCATCATTTCTTGCCAGCACAGGGCCTAAGGTTAACCAAAGGTAAGTGTCTGTAGATATCTCATATCTTTCCTGAACATGCACACAGTACTGCATATATGTACAACCTTCCAGATTACTAGGAATATATCAGAGCTTTTCAAAGTCTCCAATGGGGACTTAACCTTTAAATTTTATTTGCTTCACCTAGTATCATAGTGTTTAGAAGCTATGGAGTTAAACATCACAGCTAATTATTTTTGACACATGCCCTAGGAGCAGAACTTTTTCCATGGGAGGTGCTCCAAGTCAAGTCACTTATTGACAATGGGCCTTTTCCATAGGACATTGATAGGTCACATAGTGACAATGACAGAGAGGAGGGCTTTTCAAGGTGCTGAAAATCCTCCAATGGCTGCAAGATTCCTGGTTTTCACCATCGCCACAATTGTAGTCTGTTTTATTTATTTATTTTTCTTTTAAGACTATCACAGAGCAAGGGAGAGTAATGAGGATAGAATGTTTGTTAGGTCTGGATAGGTCCAGAAAGGGTATGCCTTAGGGTGGCCTATAGTGTGTTGGTTCTTACATAGTGCAGGAAAGATTTCACAGCACAAGTCCAGGTGACTTTTGAGTGTATGTTTATTAATGCTTGGGACAGTAAGACAAAGGAAGGACTTAACATAGGAGAAGCAACAGGAGGGTATCTAGGTGGTGCTTATCTTTGGCTTTCTAGAAATGTTATAGGAAAGATGTGAGCCAAAACAGGGATGCTGCTAGCTCCCTGGGAAGTAAGTCACAGTGACAGAAGTGAGCCAAGGTTGAGCTGCTTTTAGCTCACTGGAAAGTCAGAGGAAAAGGGGCCTCAGAGATAGGATTGGGGGAAAGCCTGAGATAAACTGCTGCTGCCTGCTGCTCCCCTGGTTTCAAGTCTCATGGAGACCCTTAGAGTTTAGGAAGAAATAAAAGGTTCATGTTTGAGAAGGTTGCATGGGCATGCTGTAGAGCAAGCCTGCACTGGGTCTTTGTCTTGAGGGTTTTTATATTTATTCTCTGGATGACAATTTTAGGGAAGGGTTTCAGCAAAATATTCATCAGCTTCACAGATGCATTTTTTAAAATATATTTTATTGATTTTTTTACAGAGAGGCAGGGAGAGGGACAGAGAGCTAGAAACATCGATGAGAGAGAAACATCGACCAGCTGCCTCCTGCACACCCCCCACCGGGGATGTGCCTGCAACCAATGTACATGCCCTTGACCGGAATCGAACCCGGGACCCTTCAATCCGCAGACTGACGCTCTATCCACTGAGCCAAACCAGTTTCGGCCACAGATGCATTTTTAATATGCTGATGCATCAAAATGAGTGTATGGAGGAAGTCTGCATTACTTTTTAGTCTGCTTTACTGTTTTACTTTTATCTTGGGTCTGTCTGGCTATAATTGGGTTTTTGTTATTTGTACCCTTGACTTCATCTATACTTAGGTTTAGCTGGCACAAATGGCATTAATTGGGTCTCTGTTCTCTATATCCCTGATCAGGATGATTTAAACTATGTATTCTCTGGTTAGGGAGGAGAATTATAAACCGTTTGCTTTCAAGTGTCCTTGGTTGGGGAAGAGAAGGTTATGTGCTTCACAAGCTGGTTGTAACTTCTTTGAATTGTTTGACCTTGCTTAATTATCTTGTCTCACTTTTTCCATTCTATTTTCTTAGGAATTTTCCTAGGTTCTTACTATTATAGTCTTATTTCTTAGTGAGTTTAAGTAGTTTTTTTCTTGAATAAACTCTCTTCATATTGTATGAAGTTTGGTAGATGATATGTGGTCCTGGATTGTCAGGGCCAGCCTGACAGGTGAAATGGGCTGAGGTAGGGATGTGGGAATTAAGAAAAGAAGAAAGACAGGAAAGCAGGATCGGGAGGGCTGCAAGCCATTGACAGACTGCAGCAGCCTTATTAACTGTGCAATGCCTTTTATACACTAACACTGACTGTGAAGTCAGTTCAAAAGGAACATACTCTCTGTTCCTCTTAATCTCTAAGGGAGATAAAGCAAGAAGGCAAATTCTTGGTGTAGCAAATCTCAGTAAAAGTTACAGACTTCTGGTAAGCCATGAATGGTCACTCTCATTCTACTGACAATTGGAAATCGCCATCCAAACAAGTCAGGGGATACTGTGTGGGCAGGGGACTGAATTTTATCAGTACCTTTGGGTACAAAGACTCTGTCTGTTTACACCCGGTCTCCACAGATCCCACTTCTCTATGTATTAGACTGAGTTCATGTAGACCTACTTGCAGGGATTGGATGCTGGATCCGATGATTCGGAAGCAGACTAGAAATAAACATACAAGAACAAAAAATGAGACAAGCAATAATGGTTATGCTGAGAGGCAAATGAATTAGTCTGTAGTAAGTTTCTTTCTGGGCCAACAGTTTTTGAGTCCCAGTTTCAATGTCAAACAGTTTTTTGAGTACATGTCAGTAATGGTATCTGGATGGTGGATAAATGGTAATGCAAGTCCGACCTTCTCGGGTTTGGTCCTGGGCAAGCTGCAGCAATGTGCAGTTGCTGACTGCTAGTATGGTAAGGTGTCGTCAGCGTCTTCCATCTCTGGACTGCTTCTCTTCTGTCTTCATGGCTGGAGTACTCCTGTCAATTCCTCTCTGTTACAGGAATCCACATGGTCTCAGAGTTGTTTTCTGAAAATATACAACCATATTCTCAACCAAAAGTTAATAAAGGAATATTTTCTATAAATTTGACTTGGGATCCTTTTTATTTTAGCCAAAACTATTTTCCTTTGGCTTATTTTGATATCATGTGTGTTTTTCATGGGTGTCTTGCTGTTAGCATTACAAATGAAAATTAGTTTTCAAAGTAAATTTTTTTTTCTAGATGTAATTTACTTACAAATTTACTTACAGGATAATTTTTCCTTACATCCTTCTAGATGTAATTTACTTACCAATTTACTTACAGGATAATTTTTCTTATATCTTATTACTCCACTATCCCCCCCTTTTTTATTTAATTATTAGGGGGTATGGAATATTTTTATAATGTAGTCTTGATAACTTTAAATTTTATTTTTTTTGTAGAAAAATATGACTGCTTTTCAGTTTATTGTATGTTAAGTAATGTTACCATAAGATGAACTACCAATAGAAATTTTAGTTAATACTTTAGGAACAGCTTTTTGTACAATATGCTGTTGTAAAATATCAAAAATTGTAATGAAATTGTAGAATAATATAATTTAAACTGGAAGAAATATTTAGTTACTTTTTTTTGCCCTACATTCCTTAGTATACTGGGAGAGGGAGCTTCCATATTGGATTTCCACATGTCTCCCTCCCCCCACATCCTACTTACTTCGGGGGAAGCATCAGCAACAGATCTGGCCAAATTTCTTTTCATGCTTAAAAGATAGACAGATCTTAATTTTTTCTTTCTATTTCACTTTCTGAAGTAATAACCAACACCCAATTTGGCCAAAATTTGAATTTCTCTGGGAGTTCTTTTATAATTTTTAAACAAAGCATTCAGTAATCTCACTGCAGGAGAGCAGATAGCCTTGCCCTCTCCTGCCACCTTTGAATTTCTCCTCACCAGAAGTGTTCTCAGCAGTGGAGTTTCACTTATTTTAAATTCCAAATATAAACTAAGATTTTAATTTGAACAAGAAACCACATTATTTTATGATTGCATGGACTTCAACATTTGCTTTTAAAGGGCATTTTCCCTAGACTTTAATTGTCTCATGGTTTACTCCCAACTATCAATACATTGCTCCTCCCTTACCTTAATATTTAGAGTGCACTCTTTATCCGGAGGAGTTCCTCACCTTCTGCTTCCCAAGTCCTCAGGTCCCTGTTTGGGTGCTAATTGCCCGGGCCAGCCTGACAGGTGAACCAGGCTGAGGTAGGGATGTGGGAATTAAGAAAAGAAGAAAGACAGGGAAGCAGGATCGGGAGGGCTGCAAGCCATTGACAGACTGCAGCAGCCTTATTAACTGTGCAATGCCTTTTATACACTAACACTGACTGTGAGGTCAGTTCAAAAGGAACATACTCTCTGTTCCTCTTAATCTCTAAGGGATTTAAAGCAGGAAGGCAAATTCTCGGTATAACAAATCTCAGTAAATAGTTACAGACTTCTGGTAAGCCATGAATGGTCGCTCTCATTCTGCTGACAATTGGAAATCACCATCCAAACAAATCAGGAGACACTGTGTGGGCAGGGGACTGAATTTTATCAGTACCTTTGGGTGCAAGGATCCTGTCACCTTACACCCAGTCTCCAACACTGGATAAGACACAAAGAAATGTACTACCCAAATCAATAGTAGGAACCAGAATATTAACATTTTCACTAGTTTATGAAATCCAATTCCCACAGGGTAGCTCAAATAGATGCAAATGACACCTATACACAAAGTGGTTGTGTTATAGGGGAGAAAAGCTAAACTTTGGATTTCTGATATTTTAATAATGAGAAGCAATTATACCTACACTTTTCACCAGATGTATTTTCTTGATTAAACTAAAAAGTAAAGATGGCTGCACTTTGTTTTGGAAGGTGACATCATCTCTTTCTTCCAAACCTGTAAGCAAAAGCCAGTCTTACAAAACTGTACACTAAACAAACATCTTTGCAACAATATCTAAACAGTGCTTTGTTCAAAATATGTATAGAAGCCTAAAAGACACATGGAAAATTGTTTTCTAGCAATCTGCATATTTCTTTATGAGGTAAGGCATGCTTTTATTCCTACCTAACTTGCTGATTTGCTATATGTATTTCCTCAACACTCTTCAAGTTTTGAGGTAAAATATATGTATGTATATGTTTATATATATATATATATATATGTATATACATATATATATATATATAAACACACACACACATACATACATGTATATATATATATGTATATGTTATCTATATATATATACACATACATATATATATATATATATATATATATATATCCTATCTAATAAAAGAGTAATATACAGATTGAACATCACTCCAACACACAAGATGACTGCCCCCATGTGGACACAAGATGGCTGCCCCATGTGGACACAAGATGGCTGCCCCATGTGGTCACAAGATGGTCACCACAAGATGGCCAGCAGGAAAAGGCAGTTGGGAGGGACCAGGCCTGTAAGGGAGGGCAGTTGTGGGTGATCAAGCCTGCAGGGGAGGGCAGTTAGGGGTGACCAAGCCGGCAGAGGAGGGAAGTTAGGGGGGACCCAGGCCTGCAGGGAAGGGCAGTTGGGAGGGACTCAGGCCTGCAGGAGAGAGCAATTGGGGGGGACCAGGCCTGTGGGGGAGGGCAGTTAGGGGTGACCAGGCCTGCAGGGGAGGGCAGTTAGGGGCAAAAAGGCAGGAAGGGGAGCAGTTAGGCATCAATCATACTGGCAGGGGAGTGGTTAGGGGGTGATCAGGCTGGTAGGCAGAAGCCGTTAGGGGCAATCAGGAAGGCAGGCAGGAGAGCAGTTGGGAGCCAGAAATCCTGGTTTGTGAGAGGGATGTCTGACTATCCATTTAGTCCCGATCCCACCAGGTTTGGGCCTAAATGGGAAGTCAGACATACCTCGAGAGGTCCCAGATTGGAGAGGATGCAGGCTAGGTTAAGGGACACCACCCCCATGCACGAATTTTTTGCACCGGGCCTCTAGTATATATATATATATATATATATATATATATATACACACATACATGCCTGGTGCATGAAATTCGTGCAAGGGAGGTGTGTCCCTCAGCCTGGCCTGCAACCTCTCCAATCTGGGACCCCTTGGGGGATGTCTGACTGTGGGATTGGGCCTAAACTGGCAGTTGGGGGATGTCTGACTGTGGGATTGGGCCTAAACTGGCAGTTGGACATTCCTCTCACCATCCGGGACTGCTGGTTCCCAACCACACACCTGCTTGCAAGCCTGACCACCCCCTAACCATTTCTCTGCCAGCCTAATCAATGCCTAACTTCTCCTCTGCCAGCCTGATTGCCCCCAGCTACCCTCCCCTGCCAGCCATCTTGTGGCGACCATCTTTGACCTTATGGGAGTGGCCATCTTGTATGAGGGTCAATTTGCATATTACCTTTTATCATATAGGATATATATATATATGTATACACACACACACACACACACACACACACACATATGTATAAAAATACTCGCAACGCATAAACTCTTTTTTCTTTGCTGGGTGACTGAGTTAATTCAAACCTCTATGGGTCTCAATTTCTGACCCTAAAGAAAAGAAAACTAAAAGAAATATCATTACATAGTTGATTTGAATATTCAATAGAATGTATGTATATTAAAACATCTCATGTGGAGTCTCTAAAACTGTATGTATAACCTTTCAAAAAATGCAAATAGAAGAAAATTTAAGGTAGGGGTTCATGAGATCCCAATGTGTGTGTGTGTGTATATATATAATGTTTAATTCTATCTATTTAAAGTTCAACAGTTCACAAAATAACATATGATTGAGTGAAAATATATAATTTAAAATGATGAAGAACAACAAACAAATAATAGACAAAAATTGCAAGGTTATATGTACCTGCTAAAGAGTGGAGAATCAGGAAATAATTCAAAATAGTCTTGTATGGGATTAGGAGTATTCTATAATTAAGCTAGGTACTGAGAAATAAATATTTTTCCCTGACAAATGTTATGTCTTATTTTATATATAAGCATCAATATTTAATAAAAACAATCAAATTGTTTTAAAAGATTTTATAACCTTTATAGTACTTAAAAATAAAGTACTGCCTACAGATTGAATTTGCTTGTATATTGTGAAATTAATTATATTCAATGGTCACATACTACATTGTCAACACTGACTTTGTGTTTTTCAAAATTCACGCTAGTGATCATAAAAGGAGATACTAAAATAACTGCTATTTGGTAAACCTTTAACGTATTCCTGGATTTGCTGGTGTTGTCTATAATCTGTGGCTGCAAGAAATCCTGAATGAGATAGACTACTGCACAAATTATTACCAAATTATGCAACCAATGTAAATGACTTGCTACTGACCAAGAAAAGGACAATGTTGTAGAATTGGGGTTGGTTTGAGTAAAGGCATAATCTAATTAGGTCAATTTTATTGGGAAATAATTTATTTTCCATCTCTTAATTATCAAGACTATAAGATTATGGAACTTAAACCTAAGTATATGCATCTAAAACATATCAAGGTTACATATAATTGTACCTCTGAAAGACTGCATATTTCAAAAATATAGGACAGTTAGTAAAATATTTTTAAGATTAAACTATAGTAAATTGTGACATTTCTTATTTTACTTTTTTGTCAATTTATCAAATTATCTTAATAGGTTTTGTCTGTTTAAATATCAAATTTAATAAAAGTAGATTTCATTAACAATTCTGCACTGATTTCATTGTAAAAATACTCGCAACACATAACTCCTTTTTCTTTTCTGGGTGACTGAGTTAGTTAATTCAAACCTCTATGGGTCTCAATTTCTGACCCTGAAGAAAAGAATACTAAAAAAAATATCATTACAGAGTTGATTTGAATATTCAATAGAATGTATGTATATTAAAACATCTCATGTGGTATCTCTAAAAATGTATGTATAACCTTTCAAAAAATGCAAATAGCAGAAAATTTAAGGTAGGGGTTCATGAGATCCCAATTGTATGTGTTTGTATGTGTTGTGTGTGTGTGATCCTGAAAGGAATGAAACATTTTGAAGAGAAGTTTAAGAGGAATCAAATTAGAAAAAATAATCTGTACAGTAACTGAGTAGCCTTGTCTTCAGTAACTTTTAATTAGAGCATATTCTTCACATTTTGGATCAATATTGAAAACAAATAATGCACCTAGGTGCACTGATGTCATAAGAGATATTGGTGTTGAATTCTGTGATTGATTGATAATATTTCCTACCCTCTCACATTTTTATTTACCAAAAATATGTTATTTAGAAAAAAAAATCAGGATGTATAGACAATACCTTGGACTATCTGCTGGGAAGCATTTAGCAGTTTTATTGCCTCAAATTCTTAGTACTTGAGTCAACGGTCACACCACTCTGAGGCCATCAAGAATGTAAAATTTTGCAAATTTGGTAAATGAATTTGGTTGTTTTATATATTTGTCATTGGATTACATAATTTTTTGTATTTTATTTGTATGGAAAAATATATGTTTTCTATTTTTTTATTGTATGAACCATGTGAATACATGTTGTACTCAGAAAGGAAAACCTCAGGGAGCACAAACAACAGAAATCCATGATAAAATTTTTTGCTTGATTAAACATTGTCTATTTATTATATTTACCATAGTTAGCAAGAATTAAAATATTTAGAAAGGAAACAATGTCATTTTCCATCTCGGCCTTGTTTAAATCTTAGTGATTATGTCATTCAAAGTCCATTAAATACACCATGAAATAATTAATTGCCTATAAAATATCAGTGTGGAGTTGCAGGTTGTATTTAATTGTGTGAAAAAAATTCAGACAAAGGACACTTTTTTAATAAAGTATCTTTCTGATAATGACCCATGACATTAATATTAAGACTAGACTTAGAATTTTTGGTAATATTTCTAATAATTTACTCATTAGAATTCAGTTCATATCAATATTCTAGTAGTGTGAAGATAAACCTAAAGAGAAAAAAATATTTTCAAACCCACTACATTCTAATATGACACTATAATCACATGACCAAAAGGCCTGTGAGAAAAATGAGGAACCAAGAGGCAATTTATCAGTTTAAGGCTATGAATTTTGAGAAGTGGAACTTGCAACAATGTTTGAGGACTGATTCTGAGTAGTAGCCTGGTGGTCTTGGGCAATCTACCTGAACTTTTTTATGTGTTTCTTCAACAATGAAATGAGCATAGTAGCTTTCAATTCAAAACTTATGAGGAGAATTTAAAGAGATAATCCTATATAGAAAAGGCCAGAGGTGTCATGACTGAAACGACCAGAGACCAGACCACCAAGGCCCCTCCCAGGCTGGCCCTGCCCCCAAGCAAGCAGTTAGGGGCAATCAGGCAGGCAGGCAGAGATGTTAGGGGTGATCAGGTACGCAGGCCAGTGATTAGGGGAGATCAGGTAGGCAGACAGCCCCTCTCTGGGCTGGCCCTGCCCCCAAGCAAATAGTTAGGGGCAATCAGGCAGGCAGGCAGAGTGGTAAGGGATGATCAGGTAGGCAGACCAGAGGTTAGGAGCAATCAGGTAGTCAGATGGCCCCTCGCAGGGCTGGCCCTGCCCCCCAGCAAAGAAAGAGGGAGGCCCAGAGCAGCCAAGCATTGGCACCACAGCCTGTTGCCTGCAGAGGGAGGCCACTGGTGGCAGGGGAGGGGGGCAGCATGGCACAGATGGCAAGCAATGGCAATGGTGGAGTGGGGCCAGCTTCCTGCAGCTGGGGGAAGGAGAGCCATGATCTCAGGCCAGGCCCAGGGACCCTACCCGAAGGGTCTTGGATTGTGAGAGGGTGCTGGCCGGGCTGAGGAGACGCCCCCCCACCCCCCCGCCCCGCAGCAAGTGCATGAATTTTCATGTACCGGGCCTCTAGTCTATAATAATAAAATGCTAATATGCAAATCGACTGAATGGCAGAACGACCAGTCACTATGCTGCACACATCCTATGAGGGCTCCCAGGTTATGAGAGGGTGCAGGCCAGGCTGAGGGACCCCCCAAGTGCATGAATTTCATGCACCGGGTTTCTAACATTTATATAAAGCATTTAGAACATTAGCTGGGCATTGTAACCAATAAACGTAAGTTACTGAAACTCACTGCACATACAACTTTCTCAAATCTCTTTAGATTAGATGATCCTCATTTTCCCCTGACAAAAAATAAGAGTCACAGATTAGAGCACTGCTTCTACAATTTTAATAGGGAACTAATTAATAAGCAGATTCTGACTGTGGTGCAGTTTGAGTTTCTTCATTTCCAATAAGCTTCTTGGTGATGCTGATGCTTTGATGCTGAGACTACCCTCTCAGGAGCCTGGCCTTCAAGCTTCCCCTGTTCTAAAAAGTGCAGTAGTCGCAGGAAGCCCCCAGATCACAGGTAAAGCCTTCCACCTCCTCCAAAATCATCAATTTGAAGGATGCTTAGACATTATGGGAGATGTAAAGAGTTGCACAAAGCAAAAGGCTCACTGGTGCTTTCTCCATTCCAGCTGAGGCCTTTTAGGATTGCTGGGGAGATGATAATCCAGGAGCCGCTGCCTATGGAGGGAAGGCAGTGTGTCACTTGGCAAGGATTTCCACTGCTTTTCCTCCCTTGCTGTGGAGACACACTAAATTGAAGAAAATAAAATCCACTCTGAACTGACATTCTGGCTTACTTATAAAAAAAATGTTTTAAGACATATTTTAGCATTTCAAAACACTTTTTTACAAAAACATTTTCTAAAAAAAAAAAATCACAGCTTTATCCAGAAGCTGTCAATTGTTTCACCACAGACAAAAATCATTCTACAGAGAACAATAAAACACATTTCCTAGCATATAAATCCAATTTTGTTTATTTATTTTGCATGTGAATAGATGCAATTTCATTCCTGGTATGGAAAAATAAAATAAAACTTTCCTCTTCAAGGGAAGAAGTTTTTACAACATTCAGTTCAAAATGTTACTTTTAAAAATATGTTTTCCTTTTGTGTTTGTACAATCTTACTCATAGAACCCTGGAGTTAGATGCAGCCTAAGGAGTTTGGCCTTCCCATTCACCTTTCTCCAAAATCAGCACAAACACAAGACCAAAGTATCAAGAATCTCAGGGTTTAGGTAGTTGATATGTTTTCATCCAGAATGTTCAGAGCATTGCTTTTCCTTTATAACTACAGAAGAAAAAAAGGAAAATAACTACAAAAACAAATCTCTCCTAAAAACAAAGAAACATTCCAGAAGCTTCCACTGTCAATTATAGAATTCTACCTTTCCACTGCCAAGAACTCTCCACTGCAACTAGTTTTCCCACTTACATCTAAGCTTCATATCTACTGGTAAATTATTAAGAGACAATACAGTGCCTAGCAAGCAACATTTGTTGAATGAATAAATGTTGATTTAAGAATGGGATGATCAATAGATCATAGAGAAGGCCAGTAACATTTGGAATAAGCAAAATTTTTACATACATTTATTTAGAGGAAATTCTTATGCTGAAGGGAAATTTATAATTTCCACTAGTTGGTTTAAGAGTTTATAAAATGTCTTGCTCAAATGGAAAGCCGTTTAAACATTTGTTATAGCTTATCAATGTCTTCTCATAGCCTTTACATTTGCAATTTTTCTTCATCTTATGGCTTAGTTTGAAGATACAATTCTCTGCAAAACCCCTAACTTTCTATGGGCTTGTGCCAAGTTTAAGAATTTCTTACTATTTATGAATTTAAGCCTTTTTTATTTCATCTTTTCTTGCGTGTAACTTCTACTAATAATTATGCAAAATTTTAGACTAAATGGAATCTTTTACCTTGAGCTTTGTATAAATGGTTCTAGATTTATTTTGCTTAATTTTCAGACCAATAAAATGTTTTTCTATGCTTTTTTATTTTTTATTATTTTTAAAAATTTTATTGAATTTATTAGGGTAACATTGGCTAATAAATTATATAGGTTTCAGGTATACAATTCTATAATACATCATCTGTATATTGTATGTTCACCACCCCAAGTCAAGTCTCCTTCCATTACCATTTACCACACCCCTCCTTTACCCTTTTCTACATCAGCCCACCTGCCTTTCCCTCTGGTAATCACCATATTGTTATTTGTGTCTATTAAGTGTTTTATTTTCTTTGCTTAATCCTTTCACTATTTTCACCCAACATCCTCCCCACCCCAACTTCCTTCTCCTGTGACAGCTGTCAGACACTTCCTTCTCCTGTGACAGCTGTCAGATACAGATGGCCAATAGATATAAAAATTGTGTTAATATTGTATTTGTAATCGAACTAATGTATTTAACCTGTAAGTTTTATCAGTACATATTATGAGCATGTACTGTATTATTTCATTCAAATCAATTACAGAAATTTTGAACTTTTAAAGTACAGGATCATATAGCTCCATATCTAAAATGTATTCTAATAATTGTTATGTATTCTACCATAGTATATTATTGAATTATTAAAATTTGAAAGAACCAAATGTCTTCCTTAAACTGTGAGAACACTAAAAATACTGGGCTGACATTTCCTGAAAGTTTTCATAAAAGAAAACTGTACTTTCTATACTTTGTTGTAGTGCTGATTGATGCCCACTAACATGTAAGCTTTTGGTCCACTGATAAGTTATTAAGAGACGATGTAGTGCTTAGAAACTAATATTTGTTGAATGAATAAATGTTGATTGTACTGAATCATTCACACACTTTATGTAGAAGCATCTGTGTTCAACTACTTGATAGCCAGCAGGTCAAGACTGTACTTCTTGACTTTAAAACTGAGAATTTATGCTTTATAAGCTGACATATCCACAATTATAGCTTTTATATTATGGTACAACCAGCTGTAATAAATGGTTACACAAAATGCTTAACACAGGGCCAGAGATAGGCTATAAGATTAATAATTGCATATTAATCATTATCATGATCATGATCATCGTGATCAGGGCTGTGATGGTTATGAGTTAATCATATAGATATGACAGTAATTTTTCATCTTAATTCATAATGGTGTAACTCTCTGTTCTATTAAAGACAAGGAGAAGCTGACCTCCATTGTCTTTTCTATCAGGGAATTTCTAACGACCCACATGCATTGCAGACATAATTGTAAGAGAATAATTTAATGTTTGACAGGTTCTATAGCAAGTTTCCTGAATTTTCAGACTTAAATTTCTCTCCACACTGTCCTATCATACATTTTTTAAATATTTTTATTCCATAACTAGTGTAGAACATCAGTGAAACCCAATGTCTATATTGTTAATACTATACTTCTTTCAAAAAAAGGATCAGTTTGCAATATAGTTATAATTTAACCTTGCTGTCTGTTGTGATGTTGTATCTGTACTATTCAATATTTACATTGAAAGAAAAAAAAAGTGACAAGTTGGACATATTAATATCCAATCTCAAATATTTAGGCTGTTTCTAATAATTTAACCTTTATGCTAGTTCTCATGTTTTCCATATCTCCTACTCAATGGATTTATTTGCTTTTTTTCTTTCTAGCCTTCATGACCAATTATTTATTTAGTGCTATTGTTTTATTTTATTTTTATCTGTATAAACTTAGTTCTATTTGTCAGAGTCAAGCTTCTCATGCTCCTAGTTTCTCCTATGCTTAACTAATTGAAAAAATCAGAATGTTTAAAAAATAAACATACACAGTGATATAAACATTAATATTATCCTATATTGTAGTATAAAATACAAATGAGAATAAGTAAAATGTGTGATATTTATTAACACAAGAATAAATAATTACAAATTATAATTTACTTTTTATAAATAATGAAATAAGTCAAAATGTATGTTAAAACCCCTTACATTTAAAGACCAAAGTAAATGTTGACTGAAATACAATCATTATAGAACATAAAAGCTCAATATTGAATATATATTTATTTTATATATAAACTGATATCTGAGAAAAATTTGAAATTAATCTGGAAAAATTATGGGTAATAATAGTTCATAAAAATTTTTGAAAATATGGATGACAGAGACTTCCCCACCAGATAGTAAAATGTGCTATAGTTAAAATGATTAAAATAATGAGGATTGAAATGAGAGTATTCTCACAAGTGAGATAACTCATAGTCTAGAAATAGAATCTATAAATGTTTACAATACTAAACACCATACCATAAGTAATGAAGTAAACATTATTTAATGAAGGCTATGGAACAAAAATTTTTACAGAAAAAAATTAAAGTTAAATATAACACATCATGCACCCAAACCAGTTATATCTAGAGTCAAAATAAACATTTTAAAAATGTTAGGTAAATAAAACACAACTTACTATCAAATAATATTGATTAAACATATTTGGAAGTCTCAAAAGAAGTATTATTTCACATCAGATTAAAAACAAAACAAACTTATGCCCTATCTGCCTTGGCTCAGTGGATAAAGCCTCAGCCCGCAGACTGAAGTGTCTGAGTTCTATTCTGGTCAAAGGCACTTACCTCTATGAGGACTCTATCCTTGGCCCTGGTTGCAGCTCCTGTGGGAAGCAACCAATCAATGTGTCTCTCTCACATTGATGTTTCTCTCTGTCTATCCCCCTCCCTTCTTCCACTCTTTCTAAAAACCAATGGAAAATTTTCCTCGGTGAGAAGTAACAACAACAACAAAAAACTTATAAAAAGTCAAGTCATCAAAACCATTTTATTTAACCTGCAGCTTGGAAAACAATCATTAAAAAAGAACTTGAATCATACTATTTATCACACTTTAAATAATATATATATATATATATATCAAATATAAAAATATATATATATATATATCACATATCCTTTAGTAATCATTGCCCTCTATTTTATGTAATACAGTCCTGTTCTCTAAATACAGCCTAGATTTAAGTGCATTTAATATTTATGATTTTAAATTAGATGTATTCTTCTGCAATTTGCTTAATTTTATTCAACATAATGTGTATGAGAGATGTATCTTGGTTGTTCATTCAGTTTTATTATATAAAATGCCATTAAAGTTTTATGGAATAATAAATTTATTACTTGATATTTGATAGACATTTAGGGTATTACCAACATTTTAACTTTTAAATAAATGCTACTTTTTCCACTGACATAAAGTATAATAAAACATTACTATGAACAAATCTATTCTTCCAAATTTGACAACGTAGATAAAATGGACCAATTACTTGAAAGACACAATCTGCCAAACAGAAAGAAGTAATCTAAATAGGCCTACATCTATTACAAAAATTACATCAATAAATAACAACCTCATAAAAGAGAAAACACCAGTCCCAGGTGAATTCATTGATGAAATCTACCAAAATTTACAGGCTAAATTTTATCAATGATCTACAATCTCTTTCAGAATATAGAAGCACAAAAGATACTTCCTAACTCATCCTATGAAACAATAATTATCCTAATATCAAAATCAGACAAATATATTGGAAGAGAAATAAATCCATCCATATCTCTCTTGTACATAGATGCAAAAATCATCAACAAAATATTAACAAATTGAATTCAACAATGCATAAAAATAATTATACACCAAGACTAAGTAGTATTTATCCCAGGTTTGCAAGGCTGGTTCAACAATCAAATAACAATTAATGTATTGATCAGATCAAGAGGCTAAAGAATAAAAATCAAAATATTGCATCAATTGTGTAGAAAAGACTTTTGACAAAATCCAACATCCATTCATGTTTTTAAAAAATATATTGGAATACAGGAATAGAGAAAATATTCTTATCCATGAGATCAGAAAAAAAACCATTTTTAAATAACAAAATAAACCTGGAACTGTGAAATTTTACTTCTATAAGTGTTTACAAAAGACTGCTCCTGAATATAGACAGAAAAATATTTATTACAGTACTGTTTGTTAGAGTAAACTGCTATAAACAATCTACATATCTATAATAAGATGATAAATGGTGATATTTTCATGATAGCCACACAGCAGTGAGAATGCTGAACTAGAACTGCATGTATCAATACATATACATTCTCAAAATAAAATGGGCCCTGAAAAAAGTGTTACATAGCAAGATATGAACAACAAAATATTGTATATTTATATCATAAAACATGTAAATTTTATTATGTAATACTGTGGTTATAAAAACACACTGAAATTAAATAAACACATCTTAAGAATTTTTATCACCAAATATTTGTTAATGATTCCTTTTTGAGAGTGAGGTAGAAAACTACGATGCTGAAGGTCTGCATCCATTTTTAAAGCATTATTACAAACAACATACTAAACACTTTGTATACCAACATGGCAGCCATGAAAATGCACTTGTCAGATCTCCTACTATCTCAGCTGCTGCAATCTGAAACCCATCAAAGAGCTCCTACTAATGTCACACTTTCTTTTTTAAAATATATATTTTATTGATTTCAGAGAGGAAAGGAGAGGGAAAGAGAGATAGAAACATCAATGCTGAGAGAGAATCATTGATGGGCTGCCTCCTACACACCTCATACTGAGGATTGAGACCACAACTTGGGTATGTGCCCTTACCGGGAATTGAACCATGACTTCCTGATTCATAGGTCGATGTTCAATCACTGAGACACACTGGCTGGGAACTAATATTACACTTTCTATAGGCTATTCTTCCCACCAATGGCTGAGCATGGTTAAGGAATAGTAAGATAGATTTATACTTGGGAGATGTGCCACTTCTCGCATAAGTGACTGGTTCTAGAAATTCCTGTCACACTTGGAAAACTTAGAACTATAATGTAGTGTACAGAATTTCTTCCTTCCATCTGTCTCATAATTTCTCTTGCCCAGGGTTCAAAGTGCATTATGGTCCATTCGCATGTCTAACCTCCTCTTGCTTGCTTCATTTTTCCTCAACACTTTTTTTTTGTTTTTCCAATGAAACACAAGTCTAATTCCATTTTGACATCCTTCTCAAAGGATCTAGATTAACACAAGAAAATATGGCAAACTGATAAGACTCAATTTATCTCTATACTGAGTGCACTGGAAAAGAAATATTCATTCTCTGATTTGTAAATTTTAAAAGAGTCCTGATGCATGAAAATTCATTCACTGGAGGGGGGCATCCCTCAGTCCGGCCTGGCCCCTCTCACAGTCTGGGAGCCCTCAGGGGCAGGAGGCGACCTGGCAATCAAAGGAAGGCAACATCCCAATCACACCTCTGCTGCTGCCACTGCCAGCAGCACAAGCCTCAGCCAGCCCTGGTTACCTGAGTCTTGGCTGGCCCTGGGCAGCTAAGCAGCCACCATCCAAAGCTTGCCTGTGCCTTGGGCTGGCCCTGGGAGGCTGGGGGGCTGAGGAGACTGGGGACTCCAACGAAGGCGTGCAGAGCGGCTGGACCTGCCTGGGGCGGGCCCAGCCATGCTATGCTCCAGCTGTCCCTGGGGGGCTGAAAGGATTGGGCACCACTATCTTGTGAATGTGGGTGCCACCATCTTTGAGGGTGTGGCAATCAATTAGCATATATTGTCCTTATTGGCTGTGGGAGCCACCATCTTTGTGAGGGTGTGATGGTCAATTAGCATATTCCCTTTTTATTAGCTACGATGGTTTAATTTGAGTAGTTGTATTATTGGTAATTTATAATCTTATAATTTCTAAATATTATAAACTTTTTAATAGTCATTTGTTAGTCTGTGATCTGAAAAAAATAATTTTTTATAAAATATTTTTTCTTAAATTTAAATTCTTTATTGTTTAAAGTATTATATAATTCTCCTTTTCCCCCACTGACTACTCCCCAGCTACCCCCATCCCCCTGGCTGTGTCATTGGTTATGCTCATATGCATGCATACAAGTCCTTTGGTTGATCTCTTAACCCCTTACCACCTGCATTCCCTCATAGGTTGGACAGTCTGTTCACTGCTTCTATGACTCTGGTTCTATTTTTGTTAATCAGTTTATGTTGTTCATTATATTCCACAAATGATTGAGATCAAGTGATGTTTATCTTTCTCTGAACTGGCTTATTTAGCTTAGCATAATATTTTCCATTTCCATCCATGCTATTGCAAATGATAAGAATTAGGGATTTTTTTGCAGCAGCAGTATAGTATTCCATTGTGTAGTTGTACCACAGTTTTCTAATATACTCGGATGCTGATGGAAATCTACGGCTCTTTTATACACCATAAATGAACTCACAGAAAGAGAAACTAAAAAAAAAAAAAAATACCATCTACCATTGCAACAAAAAAATTAAGATACCAAGGAATAAATTGAACCAAGAAGGTAAAGGACCTATACTCAGAAAACTACAGGACACTGAAAAAAGAGATAAAGGAAGACATAAACAGATGGAAAAAATATACCATGTTCATGGATTGGAAGAATCAACATCATTAAAATGTCCATATTACCCAAAGAAATCTATAGATTCATTGCAATCCCCATTAAAATACCAATGACATATTTCAAAGACCTAGAACAAACTCTCTAAAAATTCATCTGCAATAAAAAAAAGACCCCAGAAGTTGCAACAATCTTGAGAAAGAAGAACAAAGTAGGAGGGATCATAATACCATATATCAAGCTATATTACAAAGCCACTGATATCAGAACTGCCTGATACTGGCACAAGAACAGACATATAGACCAATAGAACAGAGAACTCAGAAACAGACCCAAGCCATTATGCTCAATTAATATTTGACAAAGAAGCAAGAGTACACATTGGAGTCAAGACAGTCTCTTCAATAAATGGTGCTGGGAAAATTACACAGATATATGCAAAAAACTGAAACTAGACCACCAACTTACACCTTACACAAAAATAAACTCAAAATGGATAAAGGACTTAAACATAAGATGGGAAACCATAAAAACCTTAGAAGAAGCCATAGGCAGCAAAATAACAGGCATATGTCATAGCAATAACTTTACAATACAGCTCCTACGGCAATGGAAACTAAGGCAAATTAAACAAATGGGACTACATCAAAATAAAAAGCTTCTGCACAGTGAAAGACCATCAACAAAACAACAAGAAAGCCCACTGCATAGGAGAGCATATTTGACAATGCTATCACTGATAAAGGTTTAACCTCCAAAATTTATAGGGAACTCATACAATAAAAACTGTTTTTATAAAAAATACTAGTAGCCCATGGCACAATATCACTCACAGTAGGCAGCTCACCACTTCCATGGGAGCCGGTAGGAACTGCTGCACTGCTTCGTGGGAGCCTTGCATCTTCCTTGGGAGCTGGGAGGACCCTGCGCTGATTCTGTGGGAAGCAGGCCTGCTGTCTCCTCTCCAGACCTGTGCTCAGCCACAGAGACTGTGGGCCGCCTCTCCCCATCTCCCAGATGCCCTTCGCAGCCGGGGTGTCACCTTGGCGATGAAGCAAGTGTCCTGCCCTGGCTACTCTGTGCCCACTGCCCAGAGGCCCTCCATTGCTGTGGTGACAAAGCAAGCATTCTGCCAGGCTGCCCACTCTCAGTGGCAGCACCCCCAGGACTGAGGGACTCCAGAGAGGCTAATGGGACTGGGCACTGCCATCTTGTGGCTATGGGAGCCACCACATTTGTAATGGAATGACAGTTAATTTGCATATTACCCTTTCATTAGATAGGATATATATATATATATATATATATATATATATATATATATTACTTCACATATTAAAATAAATTAAGATTAAAAATACAACAGAATCCTACCTTCATAACATTATTTTGCTAAAATTTTGCAATGTGACATGAATATTTAATATTTTTGTAGGAATTATAACTCATATACATTTCTACATGTATTCTATATATCTGGTAACAGTGGATATTTATTTCAAAAATTAAAAATTTCAGACAGAATCACCTCTGTCTGCTGATATTTAAAAAAAATACTTTCAAATATGTGTGCATCTGTGCATATAGCTTAGCTCTCTTCATTAATAAGACAAAGGGTATGGGCATATTGTGTCTATATATATGAATTAGAGCCCAGTGCACGAGTATGGTCCCTAGGCCTGGTCGGAAATCTGGGATGATCTGTGGGGTAATTGGTGGGGTGATTGGAGGCCTCCACTGGCACCCACTTGGCCAACCTGGCACTGCCCCCTGCTGCCGCTGCTGGTCGCCTCCCTCTGTGGGGTGACTAGCAGGGCAATTGGGGGGCCCCAGCTGGCACCCACCTTGGCTTGCCTTGGGCCTGTAGGCTGGGGGAAGCTCCTGCATTGAGCATATGCCCCCTGGTGGTCAGTGCGCATCATTGCGACCAGTAGTTCCTCCATTTGGTTGATTTTCATATTAGGCTTCTATTACATAGGATTCACTCTTTGGTAATTTCTTTTCTCAAGCAAGGTTTACTTTGCTGGTTATTTTAGACATCATTTCCCCCCTACTTTCATTATATTTATATTATGGGACAACTTGATAGGTAGGCTTGCCAAGTCTATAAAAGGTAAGTCTTTAGCTTTTACCACTCTTCAATCACAATTCACAAACAAAGTCACTCTTCTATTTCTATCGCTAATGGTTCCAATGATAACTTTCTATGTAGAACTACCTCTGTAGGAACTCCAGCACATTTTCACTATAATCTGTAACTATTTACTTTGCCATTTTTAGTGGTCAAAATGTCCTTCATAATATTGTGTGTCTATTTGAACTTATAAATGTCTTCAAAATATATTTAATTTTTCAGCATGCAAATAGCTTCTCAATCACACTATCATTCTACATTTTTTAAAGGATTAGAAAATAAATACTGTCTTGAACTTTATATTCTGCCTCACAACTATTCTCTAATTATTTAATATTTCTATGTAGTAAATACTTTAAAAGAAAGGATAATATGTTTAAAGAATTTTTTAAGCTCTATAAAGAACACAACTGGCATTCTCAAAAGCATGAATGTTTAATTAATGAGCTACAACACTATTACTCTGGAGAGAGTTCAGAGAGAAGCATTTATCAGTCATTTAAAATGCCATTCACTGCTTTGGGAGTATAATTAGCACAAGTTTTTTGGAAGAGAGCTATGTCAATATATATAAAAAATTATTTAAAGGTGATTCTTTTCATTAGAGCACTGTCATTCACAGAGATTTATTTAAAAATAGTAATGTATATGTGAGTAAATATTTTGTTATATGCATATTCTATGGAGCATTATTTAGAATTTAAAAATAATGAAATTGTAAGTTCCAAAACAAGGATGTATTTTAAAAAAACAAACCAACAATGTTAACTATAAAGCAAACACTATTAATCATCAAAATAATATTCTAGAGAATATTTAAACATGTTTAAGCTTGCTATTATTTAGAGGAGAAAAAGCAAACTAGAAACCATAATGTCTATATACATGACTTTTTTTAAATAAAAATTTTCAATAAAGATACATGCATAAAACATTATGGAGTGTACCTTAAGATATTGTCAGTAGTTAATGGAAATTTTTGTATTTGGATGAGTTTTCTTGTATTTAATAAAATATATATTTTTATTTTTTGAATGAACATGACTAATTTTTCTAATTAGATACATACACTAGATATTTAAAATATTTTTAAATATTTACATACATAAAAATATTTATGACATAGCTTAAATGAAAGTCTCTAAATTGTCTTTTGAGCCCAACCTTGTATAATTCATGAACATGTTAAGAATTTTTCTTTAGGCTGAGAAATTAATGGATAACTTCTGTGGGTGCTTGTGAACCCTTTTAATGTTTCCTTTTCCATTGTTAAATATTCTGATAACCATTTATCTATTTTTACTTTTAAGAAACATGAAAAATATAAGAGAAAATTCAACTCCTCTCTAGTTGGTATTTGAAGTTATTTTTAAAGTAAGTATATATAAGAAGAAAAGGTGAGCCATAGTCATATATAATGCAATTTAAACACACTGGTTAGAAATGCAAAGATTTTTTTTTTCTTTATGTAGTGAACCATTGAGCACCTTCATAAAATAGCACTGTAATATATGCTGGGCATGCTGTGTGTTAATGAAGAAAGAAGGTTTTGGATAATAAACACTTGCTTGTATTTTAACACCCACTGCGAGATGACTGATTTTGTCTAGAATGAAACCCTTTTATTGGTGAGCAACAAATATAGCTCAAACTTTTCCCCTTTCTCTGTTTAGGTATCTTAATTTATAACCCTAAATAGTGGGTGTTGTCCAAATGTGCAAACCATATTTTTTTTAATTGATTTCAGAGAGAGGAAGGGAGAAAGGGAGAGAATAAAAAAACATCAATTGGTTGCCTCCCACAGGCGCCCCCACTGGGGATTGAACTCGTAACCTGGGTTGGTGCCCTGACTGGGAATCAAACCACCAACGTTTGGTGCAGGGGCCTAAGCTCCAACCAACTGAACCATACAAGCCAGAGTGTACAAACCACTTTTATTTCTGGCTGTTTCCATTTGAACCCCTTTCTATGATTAGGCTTGTCTCTACTGAGGACCCTTTAATATTGCTGAAGCCCGAAGAAGCCTTTGCTCAAAAAACTGTTTTGTTTTGTTTTCTCATAGAATGAAAATACAAGGCATTCGGCTTAATTAGTTTGTTGTAAGGAATGACCTAGCACAACCCATAGCTTTATTTTCTCTCACCTGATTAGTGACCTAGTAAGGAAAAACTGGTAGTCCTTGAGCTGTAGCTGTGTATTCTGGGAAGCACAACAGAGACTGCTTATTCGCTGTAGGTCATTCAACCAGCAAGTTTGCTTTCTCAGCATAACTTATGTGCAAATGCAAGGATGGAAGACTTGGTCTGTTCCCATAGTGCCTCTGTAACTACAGATTCTTTCCATAATATCAAAATACATCAATAATAATTAAGGCAGGTTTTTGAACTTGGCCTTATTGACTTTTGGGATCAGATAGTTCTTTGAGGGGGTGGGGAGGGGGGTGCTGTCTTGTGCATTGCAGGATGTTTAGTAGCATTTTGACCTCTACTTATTAAATGCTAGAAGCATCCTCCAGTTGTAACAACCCAACAACAACTCTGAAACAACTCTGAAAGGATGTCCTCAGGTGGCCCAATTTCACAAGTTCCTGTCTCTCCATCTTTCTCACATAGTTACAACACCACTGCTCTTTGATCTTTCAAAGCTGTTTATATCATTAGTTACTCTTTTCCCATTAATCCTGAACCATTTCCATCTTTCCAATTTAGGTGTTTTTGTGTTGTTGTTTTGTTTTCTATTCAAGTGTGTCTACTCTCTTATTGATTATATTGCCCTTTTCAATACCACCAGGTAAAATTCCAACCCCAGATAAATCTTTCTCTATCCTCTGAAACTAAGCACTATTCAGAGAGTAATCCACCCACACTCACAGATGAGTGCTTCTATATATTCTCGGTCTACATCGACTTAATCCTGGCAATCCTACAAGGTCTATTTTTTTCTTCCCTTATACAATATTAAAAATGTTTCCATTCTTATTGAAGCATTTTTCACATACTGTACCAATTTTATTTTTAGCAGATGTTTTTCCATAATGTTCATAGAGTTGAGCAATGTGATGAAAATTTGAATGATTTCCACCTACAAGTCTGCAATGAACCTGCCTGCTCTGACTGCTCCCCTACTAAGGGTGTTCTCCTCTAGTCCACCCCTCCTATCACAGCCTTGATTCACATTTCATCTTGCAATCTCTCAATCTTACTTCATTTGTTACTTTCTACCTGTTTCTTACACGTAACCAGTTCTTCTTTCTCTGCATTTTAAAGAATGAAAAGAAAGCATGTCTAAGTATTCAAGTGTTCTCCACCTTTCCATTCACCCCTTTCCATGCTCAGGAGCAAAACTCACTCCATTTTGCATCTAATATCAATAGCCCACGGAACACAAAATGAATGTCTTGCTGAACTAAACAACAGCCAAACAAGTGGCCTTGGTAAAACAGTGGAGGGATAAATACACAGACCCTCTATGGACAAGGAAAGAAAGGAAAAGTGTAAGAGAAAATGTTCAGGGTAGAGATAAGGGCCAGATTTTGGTGTTCACATGACACACCAAATTAAGGATCCATGATCATAGGTTTATTTTGGATAAAATAGTTTTAGTTATTGGGCTTCAATAACATTTAATACAGACATAGTGGAAGTTATGGTGAATTTGAAATTTCAGTTTTTGAAAAGATCTTAATAGAATGTTACATGGAAAAAAATCAATCATGTGACTTTAAAAAATATATATCTTATTGATTTCAGAGAGGAATAAAAAAGGAGAGATAGAGATAGGAACATCAATGATGAGAGAGAATCATTGATTAGCTGCCTCCTGCATGACCCACACTGGAGGTTGAGCCCCCAACCCGGGCCTGTGCCCTGCCCAGGAATTGAACCATGACTTCCTGGTTCACAGGTCAATGCTCAACCACTGAGCCTCGCTGGCTGGGCTCAAGTGATATTTTTATTTCATAAAATTTAGAGTTTAAAAATATCTTCTGCTTTTGCAAAATGAGTTATGTTTTGTTGTTGTATTTTGTAAATTAAATTCCAGAGCAAAAGAGTCAATGTCAAATCTGCCTGAGTTTAACAATGTCATTCTATACTTCTAGTATAGCCTGAATTTCTAGAAGTAATGCTATTAATTGTGATACTATAGTCAGGAAGGCTTTAAAATTAGTGAAAGAAATACCACTATCTAAAAAAAATTAAAAAATAAAAATAAATAAATAAAAAGAAATACCACTACCAGAAACATTTATGACTGTTTATTTTATAGTGTCCTATTTTTGTTTGTGAATGCAATAACTTCTCAAATAGCTGATGATATTAATTTAAAAATTGTAGAAGTTTTTTTTCTCTGTTTGCTGTTTTATCTCTTTTTACTTCCTTGCCATAAGATTAAATAAATGATATAAAAATTTACCAATATTTCTGATGTTATTTTTGCCCTTTTTACCCTTAACCACTATTAAGGACTTGCCTTAAGATTTATGAGGAAGAAGTTTCCCCATCCAATCTTAGGTAACATTCTTATTTTTCCTCTAGAAAAATTTTTTCAGGGCAAAATATAAACTACATGTTTATGAGAATATTACAAAGGAAAGAGAAACAGCCTATTACTGTATTATTAACTGCTTTTTAAAATAAATGACTACATTTAGATTTTTTATTTGACTTTTCTGGTTCTGACTTCTCTCTGCCATGGTTACTACCAATTAGAAGTCATATGCATTTATGTTCACATTTTTACATACTTACATACTTATATGGATACATACTCTTTCTAAAAGACTGAGCCAAAATTAACCATTATAATATTTTCTGTTCATTTGTTTACATATTGTTAGTTAATAGTTTTTCTTATGTTTTATTTTAATTCAGCTAACAGTTACTAATTCTTTCTATTAATCATATGTTGACATTTTAACAAAAAGGAAAATGAGGAATTATTGTACATGGCCTCTCTAGGAAATAGAAATACCAAAGGGAGCCCTAGCCTGTTTGGCTCAGTGGATAGAGCATCAGCCTGCAGACTGAAGGGTCCCAGGTTCAATTCCAGTCAAAGGCAAGTACCTTGGTTACAGGCTTGATCCCAGGCCCACACCCTGTTCAGAACATGTGAAGGAGGCAACCAATCAATGTGTCTTTCTCACATCAATGTTTCTCTCTCTGTGTCTCTCCCGCTCTGTACCACTCTGTCTAAAAGTCAATGGAAAATTTTTTTCAGGGCAAAATATAAACTACATGTTTATAGGAATATTACAAAGGAAAAAGAAACAGCCTATTACTTTATTATTAACTGTTTTTTAAAATAAATGACTACATTTAGATTCTGTTCATTCTCACGGGAGGATGAACAGAAATACATAAAGGAGGCAACTCAAATGAGAAAGTAATGTAAACAAAATTATGTATAACAAAACATGTACATATAAAGTGTTACAAAGGAACAGATTAATTATGTGGTAGAATCCAAGAAAGGAGATGGTTATCAAAACTTAAATAACCTAGAAAAGAGAAAGAAGAGTAAATTGTGGAGAAGTTATTGCATAAGCAAAGAATCCAGATATTTTATGCCTTTTGTTTTAAAAAGACTAAACAACAACAACAAATAATCACCATGAAATTCCCAAGATGGTTTTAAATTCCAAACAGCATAACAGTAAAAACAATGGCAAGGGCTATACATAGAGAGGGCACTAGATTGCCCACAGCATCTAGAATAAACCCTGGTGGGTCTGTCATTCATGTAAGTATCATGTGTATTACAATGGCACAACCTTTTAGAATCACACACTGGGAACACCTATAATGAAATACAAAGCTTCGTTGACTGTGTAACATGACATCATATGATTAAGAAGAATAATTTGACCAAAACCATATATATGTGCATAAAGAAAATGGAACCTTTTTATTGGAAGGGATGCTAAATAAAAGGCATTATTTGCTGACCCTTATACAAGGAATTTGATAATATGGTTTAGATTATTAAAGGGAAAATGTATTGATGGTAATAAAATTTTCTTGAAGAACAATAATTAAGCATAAATACATCACTTACACAAATTATTCTCTCAGGAGGTTTTACAACACCCATTCAACACTCAATATGTCATCTTGACATTTTAGTGGACTCCTTGACTTCACTAAAGGCTATCTTCTTTGACTTTGACTGAAATAAACCTTCTTAGCTATTCTACCAATGACCTAACCATAGCCCTTTGGGTGAATAATGCATTTTTAAAAGTAAAATTGTTTTAAAATGAAACTTAAGAAACGGAATTCATCATATCACATAAAAACACCAACTTTATATCAATTGCAGCATCAAAGAAATCAGGAAATGCAATTGTTACACACAAAAAATGCAACTGAAAACTTATCTGAAGCCTTGTTCAAACCATCAAGATCACTGCATACTTCTATCCATATGCAATCTTATAAATCAAGCCGACCTCAATCAGATGTTGGGTGATGACTTGTAGAGTAAAAGGGGTGGATAGAAAACAGTCAACTTTGTGAGCCCATTGTACTTCATCTCAGTTACCTTCATTATCCCTTCCCTTGCTTCCCTTGCATGACAGTGCAGTTCAGTACAACCAGCTTCAACCTTAACTGACTCCAAATGGATAGTAATACAAAACCTGATAAATTCAACAGCAACATACACAATACAGTTCTGTGAGTTGGAACAAATAACAATTTCTACTTTTATAACTAAACCATTACATAAATCTATAGAATAGAGATTTAGAACTAATCATCTTATAATACATTTTTGTCCCTAATCAAAATATTTTTTCTAGAAATTAAGGCAAGTAAGATAGCTGAATATTAATGAAGTACTAGACTATATTACTTAGATGAAATATATATTTCATTTCCTTTTCAAGAATATGCTTCTCACCTGCTGCACCTATAAGGAACACTAATTGCAACATATCTTTCTCTTGTCTCTTTGGACTTTATGAGAACGATTGATGATTCTGCTGTGTTCCACTGTTCCACATTAAAGCTCAGCTTGAAAGGAGTAACTAAATATACCAACTGCATCGCCCTAATCAGTTTGACTCAGTGGATAGAGCATCAGCCTGTGGACTGAAGGGTCCCAGGTTCGATTCTGGTCAAGGGCATGTACCTTGGTTGCGGGCACATCCCCAGTGGGGAGCGTGCAGGAGGCAGCTGATCGATGTTTCTCTCTCATCGATGTTTCTAACTCTCTACCCCTCTCTCTTCTCTGTAAAAAGTCAATAAAATATATATTTAAAAATATATATATACCAACTGCATTGTCTCTATATAATAGACAATTTTTGTTATGTTTGACCACATGTCATGATTGAATATTTATTGTGTGTTTGAGAATTTTCCCAAAGAAAAAAAATATAGAAATATGTCTTCCTTGCCAGAATGCATAGATTTAATGTAGGCTCTACAAAACCACAATCAATACATGGACCTTTAATCTGGAAACTGGTCATGTGGAGAAGCTAGCAGCACATTGAAATCACTATCATGATTTGGGTGGCGACAGCAACATTCCATTTTCAGCGCTGGTTGGCAGTAGTTCTGACAAGTGTGCCCAGTGGCAGCATGTGCAGTGCAAACTGCAGTGTATGTCACTGGCACTGGCTGGGGTCAGTATGTTTCTACTATCATTTTCTTCATGCTCCTGACTGTGAGTCATTAAAGCCTAGAACTCGGGCATTACTTAAGATTCTGTAGATTTCATAATAGCAGCTGATAGATTCATTTCCTCTTTGAATGATTTAAAGAATGTTAGAGGGGTGGGGAGAAGGAGAACCAGATGAAAGAAGGTGAACATATTAGCAAAAAAAAAAAAAATATATAAAAATATATATATATATATTTATAACCCAAGGACACAGACAACCGTGTGGTGATGGCCAGAGGGAAGGTGGGGTGGAGGCTGGGTGGAGGTGGGCAAAGGGATAGGGGGAATGGGGACATCTGTAATAGTGTCAACAATAAAAATAAAGTTTTAAAAAAAGAATGTTCTTTTTATTTGCCAACAAAAACATGGACACACTCTAATGCAAATTTTAAAGCATATAAAATAATTAATTGCTTCAGGTTATTTGAAATAAGTGATAGAGAACTTGTGTTGATGAGAACAGAGAGCAGAAAGCATTTGAAAGCAGCACCCCTGCCCAGAGATGGAGGGAATTAATGACTATTTTCCATTTTATTCTGCTAGGGATAATATGTTTTTCTCATAATTCTACACTTTATGACACTCTCATTTTATACTCTGAAATGTAATATAGTTCAGGTATACAAAGTAAAATTGTTCTCCGTTAGAAATGTATAATTCCAGGTTGTGGCTTATTGTTCAAAGATGCTACCTTGCTTCATACCAACACACTATTAATCTTTGAGACAGCTGTATGATGATGCTGAAGAGTCTTTTTGATTTTTATCTTATCAGGGTTTTCAATAAACTTTTCAAAAGAGCTGTAAGCATTTGCTTATATGGTTGCTATATGGTTGCTTTCTTTATAAAAATATAATGACATGGTCAGCTTGATTTGTAAGGAACGTTGGAAAGAAAATAATTCATGGACAATGGTCCTGAGCTATTGTTACTTGTAGATATTGTTTATAATAGTATAGAGAAAGTCTTTTGCTTCAGTAGAAAGAAAACTATTTTTAAGATGGAAAATTTGACAGAAAGAGATTTCTGTTATAAAAGGGGATTGAATTTCACCTTCACATCACAATTTAAAGAGTAATGCTGATCACAAGTAGAGAATGGAAATAACAGAAAGCACAGACATTGTGTGTGAGAGTTAGAGAGATGCAAGTTTAAACAGGCATCCGGCAGATTAACCAGCCTCTGTTAATGCTTCTCTGGGACTAGTAATTAGAATCTCTGAAGCAGGAAGGAGACATCTTAGAGCAGAATGTGCAGGTAAAGAGTGACATGGGAGGTGCAGCAGAGATCTTGACCAGGGAAGCAGAGTCTGTGGGCTACAGTCTACAGTGGTCAAAACAAATTCTAAACAGGTAACTGACAATGAGATTAGAATCTGATGTACTTACCTCTTACAAAATTTCCCCTTTGCATATGTAAGTTGTTTATATTATCTATTAATCATCTACCTATAAAATGATCTCTCTCTGTATATATGTATAAAATGGTATCATCATTACAACTTTAGCCAGCTGCATAGACCTAAGAAAAAGAGAGCCTTTACACATGGTTTATGTGAGTTACATGGTACCTTATGACAACTAGAATCAGGATTCTAGGCTCTAAACACTCACTCTTATATGTTATAAGAGGTGTGTTTATATCTGGCTAGTCTTTAAGTGAAACATTCATAGAGAATTTGAAAGTATTTCCAGTAAAAAGCAATAAGCAGAAAAAACTGGAAGAAGCATAATTTCTCAAGAAAAGGAAGTAGAAAGGGTAGAAAAAGTAACATCAATAGAACAAGTTTCACTACACACTTTAGTCTAAATACAAGCATTTGTGTAAGATGCTCCACATGTGCACGTTGAGATTAGAAACAATCTATCACCAGCTTTAAGTAAGATAAACCAACAAACAATGGAATTGGTGTCCTATTGTACTTTTATAGTGAGAGAAAGCATTTGCTAATATAAATATGACACTTTGCCTTTTTTAAACAACTAAATCATAATGTGTCACCTTAGCCTGAATCCCTTCTATGAAATAGAAGATATGCAGTCTCAGTACATTATTATTCTTTATGAGTCCAAATAGTTTTATTGGAATATGTAATACACAGTTGACTTGATAATTGTGAAATTAAAGAACATAGAAAAACAAAATGTCAATTGTCCAATTATAAGGAATTCCATTGCATATGAACTCATTATATTACTACTATGGGCTTAACTGTGCCCTCCCTCTGACCCCCCCCCCCAATTCATATGTTGAATTATTTAGAGAGACTTTAAAAGGGTGATTAAGTTAAAAGGAAGCCTTTGGGGTGGGCCTTAATCCAATCTGACTGGTCCTCTTAGAAAAGGAAATTTGGAAACACAGAGAGGCATCAAGGATGTGCCCACAGAGAAGAAAGGTCCTGTGAACATGCAGTGAGAAAACGACCATCTGCAAGCCAAGGAGAGAGGCAACAGAGGAAATTAAATCTGCCAACACCTTGATCTTAGACTTCTTGCTCCCAGAACTGTGAAGCATTTATTTCAGTTGTTAATCCACCAGTCTATAATATTTTGTGGTAGCAGCCCTTGCAAACTGATACACTTAATATTGGATGTATTTTGGTAATACATATTAATATAATCTGTGAATACAGAGTAAACAGTATTCAATGAATCTGACTCATTTCAGTCTATCACTGCCCATGTCTAATACAAGCTACTGATTGGTACCAATTAATTTTCTATAAACTTTAACATTTTGAATGAAAATTAAAAGCCATATCAAAAGGAGGAGCTGAAATATAAATACAATTTATAAATCTCCATGTCAAAATGATTATTATCTGGCTTTCTAATAAGAGCATATTAACTATACATTCTGCTTGAATGTTTGCTCACAGCAAGGTAACATTGCAAAGATTCTCTGTGTGTGTTTACATTAAGAATTTAATTAAGCCCAGCCAATGTGGCTCAGTGGTTGAGCATAGACCTCTGAACCAAGAGGTCACAGTTTGATTCCAGATTGGCATGCATGCCTGGGTTACTGGCTCGATCCCAGGTAGGGCTCATGCAGGAGGCAGCCCATCAATGATTCTCTCTTGTAATTGATGTTTCTGTCTCTCTCTTCCTTTCCCTTCCTCTCTGAAATAAATAAAAATATATATTAAAAATAATGCAAGTATCACCATCTCTAACATCATACAGTATGTTTTAAACTGCAAAAATATCCTTTATACTGAACACTCTCTACTTTGGACAGTCTGCCATAGAATAACTGATTATTACAACACAATTC
The DNA here is from genome assembly GCF_027574615.1 of Eptesicus fuscus. Lineage (NCBI taxonomy): Eukaryota > Metazoa > Chordata > Mammalia > Chiroptera > Vespertilionidae > Eptesicus > Eptesicus fuscus. The sequence goes on along the minus strand of NC_072475.1, from coordinate 75,594,172 downwards.
CACCCAATGCTTACTGAAGGTTTTCTTTTATAACTCCCTTTCCCTGACCTTATTTGCAAACTTCCACTCTCAGGAAGTACCTATGGAGGCAATACCTACAGAGAAAAAGGCCTATTAAGTGGGAATATACTTTGCCTGCTTCATAAGAAAGAGACTAGAAGTCCTAAAAATAGAGGATCTACTGAAAAATTTTGGTAGCCATACTCAGCAATTTTGAGAAAAATAGTTTAATGAAAACTGATATGGTGAAAACTTTTTCTAATTCTCACCCTACGCAAACATTGAACAAGCAATTGTACTTTCAAAAAAATTTTTCAATGTATTGTATTCTTAATTTTAAAATTCTTGTGAGAATTTATTTAGCACTCATTATGGCACAGAGATGATACATACTCAGCTTTATATATGAAATAAATGTTTTAAAAATCAGTGCAGCATCATCTGAATGATCACTTTAATATTTACATATGACAACATAAGCAACTTGATTATACTAGTATATAGCATAGCTTAGGACTGGATACTAAATAAAACTGCAATCAAGGGAATCAAATGGTTCATTATGGACTTAATCGTGCTGCAAAAGTGAATTGTAAAACTGAATTCTCGTCTGGTTATATTATACAAATATATTACTGACAAATTGCATATCATAACTTAATTCACTGACAGCAATATATTATTTAATTTTCATATTAAAATGTGAGATGAAAATATTAAAACTGTAATTCTAATTGTATTACCAAGCACCTATGTTAAATTGAGAATTAATCATGCATTTTTAAAACAGACAAGATAGTCTGTATAAACTTTTACATACCATTTGATTGGCTCATGTAAGTAAAGATATTTATACATTTCTGTGAATTTCTGATGAAATGCAGGGAATGTAGTTCCCAAAACTACTCTCACACACTTTGTATTAGCTCTCTAATTTGTGATTGTGAGGAAGGATTCTTAACACTCTGTTTGCTAGTGACAAGCATCAGTTAGAATTTTGTCTCCCTCTGGATATCATTATTATTGTGAAAATTTTTAAAGACATTCTTCTCATTCTTGGACACATTTTTTAAAGCAAACTGCAAAATCCACTCAAATATTTTACTTTTGTTTGAATATTCTGAGTTTTCCTACAAATTGGGGAAAGGAAAATGTAAAAGTAATGTGGCCACAGATTTGCTATATGATTTGACAATTATGACAATGTGTTTTCTTTAGTATTTTCTGAAAAAATAAATGTATGATGTAATAAAGAATAAATAAATGCATGCTGTGTTTTAAAGTCCTTATGATTTTAATTCCCTTATTATCTTGATAGCTCTTTGGAGTTTCCAAATTTCATTTTATCACGAATTATTTAATCACTCTATGACCCTGGCCACACTGTCATTGCAAGGTTTGTTTTGATTCTTTTGGTCATAATTCTGAGTCTCATTTCACCATAAAATTTCAACTATGGCTATACTTTGAGAACCTTTATATATTAGTTAATATTGTGATAGCAAAGCAGGCCTTTCTTATATACCGGAATAAAACCAGTACTTGCTTCTTCCCTGTAGGTAGAAAAAGAGTTTGTTCACTAATATAATTTAGGAACAAAAATCTGATAGTTACATATAATAGCTCCATTATTCTTAGCAGTGATTGGGAATGAAATTGTTACCAGAAGGGGTCTGCCTCTGGTCGACCAGTAGTGTGTGGGTTCTTGACATTGGACAGGAAAAATCTCACAGCACGAGTCCTGATGATTTTGATGGCACATTTATTAAAGCTGGGGACAGTGAAAAAAATAAATAACTTAGGGTAGAAGAGGCAGCAGGAGAGAGCCAAGTGGGGGACTGCTTTGGCTCATTGGGAAATCAGAGAAAAGGAGGCCTTAGAGACATGTTCAGGGAGTTATTCCTAGACTAGCTGCCTCTGACCATTGTTCCCCTGATTGCAAGTCTTTTGGGGACCCTAGAGTTTAGGAGATGCACGCCTGAGAGGCAAGAAAGGTGTGGATGTGCTCTGGGAAGTAGAGCACAAAATGTCAATTGTCCAATTATAAGGAATTCCATTGCATATGAACTCATTATATTACTACTATGGGCTTAACTGTGCCCTCCCTCTGCCCCCTCTCCCCCCAATTCATATGTTGAATTATTTAGAGAGACTTTAAAAGGGTGATTAAGTTAAAAGGAAGCCTTTGGGGTGGGCCTTAATCCAATCTGACTGGTCCTCTTAGAAAAGGAAATTTGGAAACACAGAGAAGACTGGGAGTTTAGGGGAGATCTTAAAGAAGGATTGCAATAGAATAGTCATCAGCTTTATGCTGATGTGCCAAATGAGATTTATTCCCTTAACTTCATCTGTCCTTGGATGTGGTTGGCACAAATGGCACTAATTGGATTTCTGCTACCTATCTCCCTGTACAGGCATTTATCCTCTGGTTGGGGAAGAGAAGTGCAAACCATTTACTCTTAAATGTCCTTGGTTAGGGAAGATAGGATTTGGGGATTTACTAGATGGCTGTAAACTGATTGGCAGTTTAACTATCTGTTCCTCTTGTCCTGGCTTACTAGACTGTCTCAAAATGGCCCAATTTTTATGAAACACATAAAAAGTAACAGTGTCTCTTCTATAGGACTTTTGGTGCATATTATTGCAACTGTCACTGCTTTTCAGATAATGATCTATTTGTAAGGAACAACAGTCATAAAAAGACCAACAACCAAACTGGGTAACTAGAGCTCTTATGTCCTGTGCTGTGAGACCACTCTGTTGCCATGACCTACAGCCAAAATCCATTTAAGAGAAGCATATGATAGAAAATAACAAATCAAAATAATATTACCTTATCATATTAAAAGATATGTCCTCCCTCATTATTTATACTTAAATATAGCACAAGTGAATCCATATATATATACATTGATTTTAGAGAGAAAGGGAGAGGGAGAGAGAGATAGAAACATATATGATGAGAGAGAATCATTGATTGCCTGCCTCCAGCATGCCCCACACTGGGGATCAAGCCAAAACCCGGGCATGTGTCCTAAGTAGATATACCCTGACTTCCTGGTTCATAATGGGTTGATGCTCAACCACTGAACCACACCGTCCAGGCCACAGTGAATACTTAAATACTCTCTTTTTGATTTAGAGTTCTTGTTCAGAATATAAATTCTCTATCTTCAGAAATTTTTGTTAGGTAATACTAGTATGTCTGTTTATGCTAATTATAAATGTCATGTGATTGCAAAGTGTATTTGCCTGTTTATGTATTTTTTCCAAATCCTAGATTTAATTTCTTGGGCTTAACTGTACATTCTGCTTTCAATGTGTTGGCTGTATATGAGTTTACAATAAGTAACAGTGATTTTTATTTCTTCCATGGTTTAAAATAGCAGTGCTTGTAGATTTTATTTTCATGATTGCTAAGAGGCTTTTTTGCTTATTTTTTTAAATTATGGCAATATTTTAGATAGCTAACTTTCCCATAAATCTAACCCTATGAAAGAGAGTCCTTATTTAGTATGCAATATAAGATGCAGATGAAGTCTACCAGACATTAAGGAAGAATAAAGGGTGATTGAAATATTTCTTAGATCTCTTTGGTCAGTGTTATTAATACCTCTAGGTGTTAAGTCTGCTATAAATATCTCCCATTCTTATGAGAGTCCTAGTCAATCCCAGATACTCAGAATTCCACTTTGGTACTCAGATAACTTGGATCCATTTGTCTTGTGTGTGGTCTTAATGGCCATAGAAAATAGTTTTGATTCATAAGCACATAGTCAAATGTGTATACACCAAGCACAAAGCCTTTTCTTTTCTTTTTATTTATTATTAATAAATGAATCAGAAAATTCCCTTTAATTAGATTTTTTGACACATTTTTTGTTATTAAACATTAGTTCTGGATTTGGGTTATATTAAATTATTTTGCTGATGTTTTAGTACCTCACACTTGACTGACAACATCCATCCTTATTTGTTTACCTTATGAATTGGTACCTTACATTCCTTCTGAAGTTAAGCTAAACTATTTATTTTAAAAAAAGGAGAAGGTAAAGACATTTTCATTTTTAGCAACCAATATAAGTAGAGAAGTAAAGGTCTCTTTGCTACATTTCTTTAAAGGCATTATAAATTGATGAATTTAGAAGAACAGTGTAAACCAGTGTAAATTTTAGCTTTGTAATGGAGGGATGTCTCCTGGAGCAATAGCTCTAATCAACTTTGAAATATAAACACAGACTCATAGAGAGGTAAATCTCTCTGGAGTTCTCTAACCATCTAATTTGTCTTAAATCACCTTCTAAGACTTTTTCTTTTAGTTCAGATTCCAAATTTTAGTATAGATTGTTCACAGAGCCTTAACTGTGCAGAAACACTTAAAAAAATATTTATAGCTCCACAAGTTACATTTTTCTACTCTAGTTGCAGATTAAAAAAAAAAAATCCTCTTAGTTTGCCAATTTTTGTTTCATATAAGCTTTTATCATTAGACGAGGGGCCCAGTGCATGAATTTGTGCATATTGAAAGGAACTGTGGGCTGCAAGGCTGCAGTGGGCACAGGGTTAAGTCTTGGTCCATCCTCCATGCCACCACCCAGCCCCTCCCAATGCAGCCCCCTGTCCCCCGTCTGCTGGCAGACCTGCTCCCACCTCCACCACTGCACCCACTTGGTGACAGTGTGGAGTGATTGGAGACGGTGCCAGCAGTAGGTGCAAGCAGTGGCTGCTGCCTTGATCACCCCTTAGGAGCAAAGGGAGGTAGAGAAGCCCTCAGGGGCAATCAGGGCCAGCAGCCACCACTCGCACCCACAGAGGGTGCCGAATAATTGGGACCGGTTCTGGGCGCCAGCAGCAGGTTCAAGCAGCGGCTCTGATGCCAACTATGGATGCGAGTGGGGCCAGCACCAGCTGTGGGTGTGAGTGGTGGCTTTGGCACCAGCAGTGGGTATGAGTGGTGGCTGCCAGCCCCAATCACCCCTCAGGAGCAGGGGGACATGGAGAAGCCCTGAGGGACGATTGGGGCCAGCAGCTACTGCTTGCATCCGCTGATGGCAATGAGCCATCAGGGTCAGCAGCGGGTGCGAGCAGGGCCGGCACTGGCAGGAGGTGTGAGCACTGGGCGGGACTGTGGCACATGAAAGCAAAGAATTTTCAGTAACCACCAGAGGCTCACCCTGATGACAGCGACCGGTGCCCCATCTTGGTCTTACACCCCCGCTCAACTGCTCCACCATCCCACTGCAGCCAACGCCTGCCATGTTCCACGCTCTGCTGCCTACTGCCGATGCCGGAGATGTTCCGTGTGCACCTCCTGGTGGTCAGTGCACATCACAGCGACCAGTTGTTCGGTTGTTCCACTGTTCAGTCTATTTGCATATTAGGGTTTTATATATAGATCATATACATTTGCAATTAAGTCTTCCTGGTGAATTTTTTCTTATTTCACTCATGTCCCTCTTTATCTCTTCTTTGGTAAAACTATTTGGAAATTTTATTTAGCTGTATTTTAAGAATGACTCTAAGCTTATGTTTTTTGTTTGTATTCTATATCTTTTTCTATTCCTTTACTTTCAATTAATCTTTGATTTTATATTTAAATTGTGTCTTTTACTATATAGTAATTCCTATTCAATCTGTATTATAGTATGTATGTTGGATTTTTCCCTGGATATTTCAAATATGTTACTGTAATTGGTGTATTAAGATAATTATTATTTAGTGTAATTATTGATATGGTTGAATTTAGGCCTACTAAATTTATTTATCATTTATTTTCTGATTGTTCTCATTTATTGTCTCAGTTCTATCTTTTCTGAGATATGCTATATTATCTAAATAATGCTAAGTTCAATATTAGTTTGTGGGCTATACTTACTCTAGGGATTACAATATAAATATTAAATCTTTTAGAGTCTGTTTATTTTGCAGATTACACCATTTCTATTAAAATATGGAAGGCTTGCAACCATATAGATTCTTTCCTCCTCACAATGCCCTTTCTGTTATAGCTATATTGACTGCATATCCATGCACTGTAAACCTCACTCAAGTTTTATGTGTTTGGGTGTCACTTAAATAGAAAAATTAGTATTTTATAATTTCTCTTGTTATTCCCTAATTCCTATAAACCTGTATTTCTATCTGTTATTATTACTTTGTAGGCCAAAGAACTTCCTTTAAAACTACTACATGTAAAGCAGTTATTCTGTTCACATATTCTTTCAGTTTTTTCATCATTTGTGAATATATGTCGCCTTTATTTCTGAAAGATATTATATCAGGTTATAGATTCTGGGTGGAAAGACTTCTCTTTTCTTTTTATTTATTGTCTTTTAAAATTTAAATTTTTATTGGGGTGACATCTATACTAATAAAAGGTTAATATGCAAATAGTCTTCACACCCTCACACCGCAATGACCGATCAGCAGAAGGCTCCATCCCCACCTGACACCAGCCAGTGACGTGACTGACACTGCATCCCCACCTGGCACTGGCTGGGGACTTGACGTGCCTACAGGGCTTGACAGGGGTGGGGCCGGCCAGGTCTGGGTCTTGGGCGATTTCGAGGTGTACACGGGTGGGCAGGGACTTGACTCTGGGTCCCGTGGCATGCCCCAGACTCTGACAGGAGGGACGAGGGAGCCAGATACCTGCACCCAGGACCCACACAGCAGGGCAGCAGCAGTTAGGGGCAATCAGACCAGCAGGGGAGAGCAGTTAGGGACGATCAGGCCAGCAGGGGAGTAGTTAGGGGCATCAGGCTGGCAGGCAGAGGCAGTTAGGGGTGATCAAGCATGCAGACAGGTGAGCAGTTAGGAGCCAGTTGTCACGGATTGTGAGAAGGATGTCCTGGATTGGAGAGGGTGCAGGCCAAGCTGAGGGACCAATGCCCCCACCCTGTGCACGAATTTCGTGCACCAGGCCTCTAGTTGGTTAATAAGATTATATAGGTTTCAGAATAAAAAATGGTGGCCAAATAGGCACCAGTGTCATGCACCTCCACATAGGGCCAGGCCAAAAAAGCAAGTAAATCAGAGAACATCCACCCAAAATTAACAATTAGATACAGCTGAGGAGACAAGTTTCAATAAGGAAAGGCAGTGGATGCCTTGAGAATGCTGCTTGCCAGCCATAAGCCTTGTGGAACTACCGCCATGCCCTGGAAGTGAGGGGTGCAGTGCCTCCAGGCAGGCTCCCTCCAGACGTCTGCAGGGAACACATACCACCAGAGTGAGCTCCTGCACCAGGCCTCCTCACCAGCCCGCTGGGACCCAGCCCACTGAGTAGAATCCAGGGAGAACCCTGTGTCCCACTCCCACCACAGACCTCAGAGCCATGCTGCTAGCCTGACCGGGAGCTACCAGGTCCCTGCTCCACCCTGAGTCCTGGGACCTGCTGCTGGGGTGATCCAGAGCAACCCAGAGCACTCCCTACTCCAGGCCACAAGAGAGCAGGAACTGTGCAACCCAGAGCAACTGGTGCCCACTCCACCTTGGCTCCTTGGATAGCCCTGCTGGGTTGATCCGGAGGAACCCATGCCCATTTTACCCTGGCCCGGGAGGGGTGACCCAGAGCAACGCATAGCACACCTCACTCAGGGACACAGGGGGGCTCTGACTGTGTGACCCAGAGCAACTTGCACCTGCTTCTCCCCAGCCCCTGGGACAGTCCTGTAGTGGCTACCCAGAGCAACCCAGCACACGTCACACTCTGGGCCATAGGAAAGCAATGCCGGAACAACCCAGAGCAAGCCGGTGTGCCCAGCCAGGGCCCACAGTACCGTGCTGCATGTGTGCTGCCACAGGGACCTAGGGTGCCACCATGACACAGGTACCTGGATCACACAGCTAATTACATGCCAGAGGACTCTGGGTCCTCACAGGGAGTCACACACCAGAGGAACTGTGCACATGCTCCACCACCCCAAGCATCTGAAGCAGACAGCTGAAAGATCAGGTCATTGGGAGAAGGGGATACAACTCAGAGCAGAGACAACAAAGATGTGAGACTCAAAGCAGACCCAGCCTGTGGGTTAATGATTTCTGGGCTTTTGCCCTGATAGTCTTTTCAATCTCTCAAACCCCAAGCAAGGTACCCAGGAAAGAGACAGCAAAAATTGGGAGACAAAGAAATGATCCCCCAAGGAAAAAAAGGAGGACTTCCCAGAAAAGAAATAAATGAAATGGAGGTATGTAGTATGTCCAAAAAAGAATTCAGAGTAAGGATCATACAGTTAATAAACTGGATAGATGAGGAAATCAACAACTTATATAATAATCAATAGAAAATTTAAAAAAAATGTTATAGCTACAATAATAAGAACACAATGGAAGGTTTCAACAGTAGACTAGAAGAAGCAGAGGACCAAAATGGTGAGTTAGGAGATATGGAAGAAAACACACACAATATTAACAGCAATTGTAGAACAAAATTAGAAAGCAGGAGGAGAACATAAGGGAGTTTTGGGACAACATGAAATGAAGTAACATATGTATAATATGGGTGCCAGAAAGACAACATAGGAAGCAAGGATTAGAAAACCTATTTGTAGAAAAAATGACAGAAAACATCCCTGACATGGGGAAGAAAAAAGTCACACAAGCTCAGAGAGTCCCAAACAAGATGAACCCAAAAAGACCCACACCAAGACATGTCATAACTACTATGGCAAACATTAATGACAAAGAATCTTAAAGGCTGCAAGAGAGAGACAGAGTTAACTACAAAGGATCTTCCATTAGATTAGCAAATGATTTCTGAACAGAAACACATCAGGCCAAGAGGGACTGGAATGAAATATACAATGTTATGCAAAGCAAGGGACTGAATTCAAAAGAACTCTATCCAATAAGGCTATCATTCAATATTGAAGGGGAAATCAGGAGCTTTGCACACAAATAAAAGGCTAGGGAGTTTATCACTATCAAGCCAGCAATGCAAGAAATGCTAAAGGGGCTGTTGTAAAAAGAAGAAATAGAAAGGGAAGAAGGAACACAGGCATAAAAAATAAAAATGGCTATAAACAAGTACCTATCAATAATAGCCTTAAATGTAAATGGACTAAATGATCCAATCAAAATACATAGAGTGGTTGAGTGGATAACAAAACATGACATATATATATATATATATATATATATATATATATATATATATATATATATATGCTGTCTATAAGAGACCCACCTCAGAACAGGGGACTGACACAACTGAAAGTGAAGGGATGGAAAATATTTTTCAGGCAAATGGAAAGGAAAAACAAGCTAAATCCTCAACAAAATTCTAGCAAATTGAATCCAGCATTACATTAAAATTATCAAACACCATGACCAAGTGGGATTTATTCCAGGGATTCAAGGATGGTACGATATCCACAAATCAATAAACGTGATACATCACATAAACAAACTGAAAGACAAAAATCACATAATCATGTCAAATGATGCAGAAAAAGCCAACACGCTTTCTTGATAAAAATTCTCAGCAAAGTGGGAATAGAGCGATCATACCTCAACATAATAAAACCTTATATGACAAACCTACAGCCAACATCATACTCAATGTGCAAAAACTAAAACCATTTCCCCTAAGAAGAGGAACAAGGCAGGGATGCCCACTCTCAACCCTCCTGTTTGACATAGTACTGGAAGTGTTAGCCATAGCGATCAGACAAGAAGAAGAAATAAAAGGCATCCAAATGGAAAAGAAGTAAAAGGGTCATTGTTCACAGATGACATGATATTGTACATAGAAAACCCTAAAGAATCCATCAATAAAACCACCAGATTTAATAAATGAATTCGGCAATGTAGCAGAATAAAAGTTAACACCCAAAAATCTATAGCTTTTTTTGTATACCAATAATAAACTCACAGAAAGAGAAACAACAACAACAACAAAAATCCCATTTATCATTGCACCAAAAAAATTAAGATACCTAGGAATAAACTTCACTAAAAAGATAAAAGACCTGTACTCAGAAAACTATAGGACATTGAAAAAAGAGATATAGGAAGACATAAACAAATGGAAGAATATACCATGTTCATGAATTGGTAGAATCAACATTATTAAAATGTTCATACCACCCAAAGCATCTATAGATTTAATGCAATCCTCATTAAAATAACAACGGCATATTTCACAGACCTAGAACAAACTCTCCAAAAATGCATCTGGAATAAAAAAAAGACCCTGAATAGCCACAGCAATCTTGAGAAAGAAGAATAAAGTTGGAGGGAATACAATACCAGATATCAAGCCATATTACAAAGCCACTGTTTTCAAAACTGCCTGGTACTGGCACAGGAACAGACATATGACCAATGGAACAGAACAGAGAACCCAGAAAGCAACCCAAGCCATTATGATCAATTAATATTTGACACAGAAGGCAAGAGCATACAGTGGAGTCAAGACAGTCTCTTCAATAAATGCTGTTGGGAAAATTGTACAGATACATGCAAAAAAATTAAAGTTGCCTACTAACTTATACCACATAAAAAAATAAACTCAAAATAGATAAAGGACTTAAATGTAAGACAGGAAACCATAATCTTAGAAGACTCTATAGGTAGCAAAATATCAGACATATGTCATAGCAATATCTTTACCAATACAGCTCCTAGGACAATGGAAATGAAGGAGAAAATAAACAAATGGAACTACATCTAAATAGAAAGCTCTGCACAGCAAAAGAAACCATTAACAAAACAACAAGAAAGCCCACTGAATGGGAGAATGTATTTGATGATGTTATGTCCGATAAGGTTTTAATCTCCAAAATTTATAGGGAACTCATACAACTTAACAAAGGGAAGAGAAACAATCCAATCAAAAACTGGGCAAAGGACCTAAATAGACACTTTTTGAAAGAGGACATACAGAAGGCCAAGAGACATATGAAGACATGCTCAAAGTCACTAGTCATCCAATATATGCAAATCAAAATGACAATGAGGTACCATCTTATACACGTCAGAATCCACAAATTGATAAATAACAAGTCTTGGCGAGGATGTGGAGAAAAAGGAACCCTCGTGCACTGCTGGTGGGAATGCAGACTGGTGCAGCCACCTTGGACAACAGTATGGAGTTTTCTCAAAAAAATAAAAAATGGAACTCCCATTTAACCCAGTAATCCCAATCCTAGGAATATATCCCAAGAAATCAGGAACACCAATTAGAAAGGACATATGCACCCCTATGTTCATAACAGCACAATTTACAATAACTAAGATTTGGAAATAGCCTAAGTGCCCATTAGCAGAAGAGTGGGTTAAAAAACAGTGGTACATCTACACAATGGAATGCTATTCTCCTGTAAAAAAGAAAGAACTCTTACCAATGGTGACAGCATGGATCAACATGGAGTGCATTATGCTAAGCGAAATAAGCCAGTCGAAGAAAAATAAATATCACATGATCTCACTCAATTGTGGAATATAATGAACAAGATAAACTGATGAACAAAAACAGATCCGGAGACAGAAAAGTGACTAACAGACCATCAAACTTCAGAGTGAAGAAAGGCGGGGGAGGGGGGGTGGGTGGCCAGACTTATATGCATGCATATAAGCAAAACTAATAGACACAGACACTAGGGGAGGTAAGGACATGTGCCGGGGTGGGTGGTGGATGAGAAGAGGACAATTGGGGAAAAATGAGACATATGTAATACTTTCAATAATAAAAAATTAAAAAATATATATAAGTTTCAAGTGTACAGTTCTATGATACATCATCTGTGTATTACATTGTGTGCCCAGCACTCAAAGTCAAATCTTTTTCTGTCAGCATATATATGACCCCATTTACCTTTTATTATACCTCCAGTCTTCTTCCCTTTGGTAACCAACATACTGTTGTCTGTGTCTACGAGCTTTTGTTTGTTTGTTCATTTGATATTTTCAGTTTTATATCCCACACTAGAGGCCCGATGCAAGAAGATTCATGCAAGAATGGGCCTTCCTTCCCCTGGCTGCCAGCACTGCCTTCGCTCTGGCCAGAGGCGCCTTTCTGCCTTCCCACGCTGCCCAGAGGCCCAGAGCTGCTGGGGCGGTGCAGAATGCCTGCATCCCACCCCGTCTCGCCCCCAGCCACTCAGGGCCTGCATATGCAAATTAACCCTCCATCTTTGTTGGGTTAATTTGCATACTCACTCCTAATTGGCTGGTGGGAATTGAAAAGGTATGGTCAATTTGAATGTTTCTCTTTTATTAGTGTAGACTAGAGGCTTGGTGCATGAATTCATGTACCAGTGAGGTCCCTCAGCCTGGCCTGAGGGATCAGGCTGAAACCAGCTCTCCAATATCCTCCAAGGGGTCCTGTATTGCGAGAGGGCACAGGCCAGGCTGATGGACCCCACGGGTGCACGATCAGGGCCAGAGAGGGACACAGGAGGTTGGCCAGCTGGGGAGGAACCGCGGGAGGGCTTCAGGGTGTGTCTGGCCCATCTCATTCAGTCCTGATTGGCTGGACCCCAGCAGCAAACTAACCTACCCATCAGAGCGTCTGCCCCCTGGTGGTCCAGTGCACATCATAGAGAGCAGTTGAGCAGCCTTAGCATATCATTAGCATATTATGCTTTGATTGGTTGAACGGCAGATGGTCGACTAGACACTTAGCATATTAGGCTTTTATTATATAGGATATGAGTGAAATAATACAGTTCTTGACTTTTTCTGTCTGACTTATTTCATGTAGCATGCTATTCTCAAAATTCTTCCATGTTGCCAAGAATGGCAATATTTCATCTTTTCTTATGGCTGATTAGTTTTCTATCGTATATATGTACCGCTTCTTTATCCAATCATCTATTGAAGGACACTTCAGTTGTTTCCATGCCTTGGCCACCGTGAATAATGCTGCAATGAAAATATGGGGTCTTTATACCTTTTCAAATAAACATTTTCAACTTGGGGGGAAAGATACTCAGAAGAGGGTTTGCACCAGTGTCTTTGGTCTCCATGATTTGGTGAACCATTTGAAGTGATTTGAATTGTTGTTGCCATATATAATGTGGCAACAACATTCTCTTCAGTTGTTTTAAGGCCCTTTTTCTTAAGTTTTGGTATTCAACAGTTTTATTATACTGTGTGTGTGTGTGTGTGTGTGTGTGTGTGTGTTGTTTCCCCTGTTTGGAGTTCACTGGATTTCTTGAATCTCTAAGTGTATATATTTTACCAAATTTGGGAAATTTGGGGCATTGTTACTTTAAATATATTTTCCCATTCTAATAACTTCCTCCTGTCTCTCTGGGACTTCAACAATATGAATGGCAGTTCTTTTGATCTTGTCACAAAGTCCCTGATACTTTTTTCATTTTGCTTTCAAGCTATTCTCTTTCTCTTTTCAGATCAAATGCATTCTGTTGATCTATTCTCAAGTTCAGTGATTTTTTCTTCTTTTATCTCCATTCTGTTACTGCATCCAGCCAGTGATGTTTTTAAAAGTTTATATATACATACATATACATATATTCTAACAATTCTGTTTTCTTTTTTATATTCTCTTTTTCTTTTTTATTTATTTAAATTTATTTTTTTATGCTTCTCTGCCTCTGTATCTATCTTTTTGTTCATCAGGTTATAATGTTCTTTATTATCCATAAATGAGTGAGATCATGTGGTATTTTTCTTTCACTGCCTGGATTAAAGTTCGAAGTATAGAAAAAAATACATTGGTGTTCAGTGTCTTTTTCTATACTTAGAACTTTAATCTTTCTTTTTAAAAAAAAACATTTTTACTTATCTCAGAGAGAAAAGGAGGAGAGAGAGACAGAAAAACCAATGATGAGAGAGACTCACTGATCAGTGGTCTTCTGGACACCCCTGCCCCCCCTTCTGTGAATCAAGCCTGCAACCCTGGCATGTGCCCTGACCAGGAATTGAACTCTGACCTCTGATTCATAGGTCGATGCTCAACCACTGACCCACACTGGCCAGGGTTTTCTCAGATTCAGCCTCTTATGTCTTTCCCCTTAAGAACTGATCAGCTTGCCGAAACCGGTTTGGCTCAGTGGATAGAGCGTCGGCCTGCGGACTGGAAGGTCCCAGGTTCGATTCCGGTCTAGGGCATGTACCTTGGTTGCGGGCACATCCCAGTAGGGGGTGTGCAGGAGGCAGCTGGTCGATGTTTCTCTCTCATCGATGTTTCTAGCTCTCTATCCCTCTCCCTTCCTCCCTATAAAAATCAATAAAATATATTAAAAAAAAAAAAAAAAAAGAACTGATCAGCTATCTCTAGCTGTTTCTATGTGAGTACATTCTGAACGCTATTGTTGAGCATACTCTCTTTCCTATAAGAATCCCCGGGAAATTGTTGACTTTATGTTTTGTTTTGTTTTGTTGAGCTTCGACTTAGACTCAGAGAGTAAGTTCTCATAGCACAATTTTCAGTTCATTTTCAAAGACTATGTTTCTTTGGATTTGTTCTATACATGGACCACTTAGAATAATAATCTGAAATGTGAGCCATGCATGGCAAAATATCTGTGAAGTTTTCAAAGACTTTCCTATACTGCTTTCTCTTGTGCTATGTGTGAGCAGTTCATGAATGAGACCAAAACTTTTTCTGATTCATAAAATTAGGGTACTCACCTTCTCTAACTCTTTTCTCTCTAGGACTCATTCTATAGTCTTCAAACTGAACAGGCCCCATTTACTCATTATTTTCTTCAAAAATGGGTTTCTGAATAGAATAGGTAGAATTGCTTGCCTCCCCCCAAAAAATATGTTGAAGTCCTAACCCTGAGTACTTGTAAATTGACCTTATTTGAAAATAGAGTCATTGAAGATGAAACAAAAAGTCTAAGATAGGCAATGTCCTACTTGAATAAGGTGGGCCCTTAATCCAGTGTAACAGCTGTCTTAATAAGAGGAGAAGAGACACTGATGTGAGGATGCCAGTTCTCTGAAGACAAAGACACATAAGGAGAAGATAACTATGTGATGATGGAGACAATGACTGCAGTGATGTATCTATAAGCCAGGAAGCAACAAAGATTGCCTTCAAAGGAGAAAAGGCAAGGAAAGATTCTCCCCTACAGCTTTCAGAGGAATCATGAACCTGAACATCTTGATTTTGGACTTCTGGCCTCCAGAACTATGAGATAAATTTCAATTGTTTTAAGCCACCCATTTTTTGATACTGTATTATAGCATCCATAAGAAGCTAATAAGTTACATTTTTATCTCTTGCAATGGTGTTCTGCCAGGGAGCACTGGAAGAGGGGCATACACTCCATGCAGTACTAAGAGAGAAAGGGGAAAATAACCTGGTAAAATTACCTTTGTATGGATCACATTTTCAAGTTTTTGAATACCTTTTAATTTGCCTGCTTTTGGTTATTTTTAGAGTCCTTACATATTTCATTAGTATGCAACAGGCTTATAACACATGTGGATCAAATATGCATCTTTAATTTTTAATGTCTGGAGTTAAATTTATTATTCTATCCTGTTTATTTTATATTTTATTACCAAATCAAAGCTATCTTATCATATATTTCAATCTAAAAATTTGATAGGATTCCCTTCTTTATTTTTATCTAATTCACTTAAAAAGTATGGGAAAAGGTCAAGAACTGAAATTTTTAATTGGATTGGCATTAAAAATAAGTCACAAAAAATAATAAATAAATAAATAATAAATAAATAAATAAATATTTATCCTAGTTATCCTTAATTAGCCTTTTGGCATCAAAGCCATGAGTGACATGAATTGATTATCTGATGTCTCTGCCAGCCCACCTGAAGGACTTCAAAAATATTTTTATTAGGGGCTTTTTCTAAATTCAAAATACAACATATCTATGAGTTCATTTACTCTACCAATAATTCTATGATACACACATAAATAGGAAATAATGTTAGTGTGGAATAACTTGCAAGTTACTACAGCATTTCTATAGTTTTATACAATAGATTCTAATATCTAATAAAAAGGTAATTTGCAAACAAAGGTTAGGCAAATTTTGGATGTTCTGGAATATAAAACTATAAATACATAATTTTATAAAAATGCAGGCATTCTCTGAGCCTTTTTTACATTAATATAAATAATACACATGAACAAAAGTATGGACTAGACTAAATATTAAAAACCTTTTTGACCAGAAAATTATTTTTATGAGAACATTTATTAATATTTGGAGCAATGTATTGTTTTAGCCTCTGTTTTAAAAATGGTGTGTCTAAAAATATTGTCAGTAATGGTGCTTCAATAAAAACTTTTGTGCTAATATCAACTTAGAAAATACTAAACTGCATAAAGTCAAAATAATTTTTTTACTAGAGAGCTACCCAAGTTCTGCAATATATTAATCAGCAAATGAACATAGTATTTAGTCTTTCAAATGTATTTAACTAGTAGAATTAAAATAAATAAAATAAAAAGAGAATTTTTATTCCCTACATATTACAGCCTCCCTCCCCAGAAGCATATTAGTTTAATTATATATCATTTAGTAATAGTAACCTAGACAATTACTATTTGGTAAATTAATAAGTTGATTTTAGAGGAGCTATTAGAAAGACAAAACAAAACAAAATATTCTTAAAATATTTGATAGGAAAAAACATGTTATTTTAAAAAATATATCTTTATTTTTAAAGTATTGCATATATTCCCTGTGTTTGTTTGTTTTTCCATTGACCCCCTCCACCTTGCACCCACCCTTCCCAGGCTTTCACCACTCTATTGTCTGTGCTATGATTTATGCATATATACGTATACATTTGTCCTTGGTTAAAAAACAAACCATCAACCATTGGTAGATGAATGGATAAAAAAGTGCAGTGCATCTGCATGATGGAATACTATGCAGCTCTAAAAAAGAAGGATCTAATACCCTTTGAGACAGCATGGAGGGACCTCAGAATTATAATGCTAAGCAAAATAAGCCAGTCAGAGAGAGAAAAAAATCACATCATCTCATTTATATGTGGGATCTAATGAACAAAATAAACTGATGAATGAAATAGAACCAGAGACATGAGAACAGAACAGACTGAGGAATCTCAGAGGGAAGGGGCAGGGCACAGGAGGAAGCGGGAAGAGAAGAACCAAAGAATGGATATGCATATATGCATTGCTGTGAATACAGACAATAGGGGGGTAAAGGCCTGAGACAGGGTGGGAACCAGCTGGAGGGAGACAAAGGGGGGAAAAAAAGGGTGAACATCTATAATACTCTCAACAATAAATATTAAAAATAACAACAGAAAACAAGCATAAACTTCCCAGAGGATTTAAGGACACCACATTAGGGTTATAACTCCTTCAAAATTTAATCAGTAGGTATTATGTCTTGTTTTATGGAGAATTATTCCGGCCTATTACCCTAAAAAATTTTAGTGGTAATGTAAAATAAATTCATTTCTTGTCAGTTTCCTTCAGGATCAACAATTCACACTTGTCAATCATAGATGATTTTACACCATATGAAAAAAACAACATTGTAACTAATTATATGCACAAGCACCAAAATTAACATTGAATTGACCTCTTTCCCTCATCTTCAAGACTAGAAATAATATATTTTTAAAAATTTTATATGCCTAAACATTTTAAATAATGCTAAATAGAAGATAAATACACAATGGATGCTAGCTTGTTTCTTACTCAAATACAAAGTCAACAAATCACAGATCTGCCCTGAATTTAATTTTCATATACTGTATATAGTTTATAACCTCCCTACTTAACCATTCACACAGCTTTATGATTTCACATATAGAAAAAATAACTCATTATTATAAATTGAAAAAGTATTTAATTTCCATCAATAAATATTATGTCATTGTTTGTGTTAAATTATTCCTGAAACAGTATTTTGTGGTCTTCATGTAGTCACTGGGGTGAATGTCCTGGTCTCCTTTCCCATTGAAGGATCCCATCATTCTAAACCCATTCATTATTCCCCTATCTTTCCCATCTGCATTAGCTTCTTCATAGAGAACTTCCCAATTCTGCTTCATTCATTATAACTTGTTATTGCTCCCTTGTAAACGTGAGTTCCAAATTAATTGGAAGTCAGATTAGGACCTAAAAATGAAATTAATCAAAATGTTGCAAATATAAAACTTTCTTCTTGGGGACATTGTTAAAAATCTTCTAATGCTATAGAAAGTTGGACTAGTCACCAACAAATTTGATCTCAAAAGAAATGCTGTTCTGAGCCATCTTCATTATCCTACTAAAATTTTGACTAAAAAGTATTTTGGTTATAGTTTTTGCTTTATATTTTGTTTATAAAAAATGTATTGTAACCTGTCAACTAAGGTTAAGAAAGTATAATTTATAATAATGTTTTTAATTTAGGATTTCCATGACATTTATTTCATATAATCATATAGACCTTCTATAGAAACCAAACACCATTAACCTAATTTAATATTATTTAAAATTTGGAGGAATCTGAAACTACTTTATCCAATCCTCCTGTAGAAAGCTATACATTAAAAAGGGTGCACTTTCTTTTACAAGAAGAGTAATATTAAAAATCCAAATAAAACCAGTACTTTCAGTTGATGAAATTAAATTGTTCTTTTAAGTTAATTCACTTTCTTCAGTCTAAAGTTACAGATAAAATTATTTTTACATTTAACACTATTATTCATGTTACTATCAATCTATGTTATATTCCTAAGATATTTATATTTTTTCATATTTGTCTGGACAATTTGATATAATGCTTTATTTAACAACTCAGTTGGAATCTTTCTCTATGCATTGCCCTGGCTTGTGTGGCTGAGTTGTTTGGATGTCATCCTGTGCATCAGGAGGTTGCTGGTTTGATCCTCTGTCAAGGGCACATGCCCAGGTTTCAGGCTCCATTCCCAGTGTATGTGTGTGGGGGGCTGGGGCAGGGCAGGGATGGGAGGGGTGCAGGGATGGGAGGGGGATCAGGCAGCTGAAGCTGATAGATGTTTCATTCTCACATGCATGTTTCTATCTAACTCCCTCTTCCTTCCTTTTTATCTAAAAATCAATTAAAAATAATATTTCTGTATACAGACCAATTATGTGAAGGTCAAAACAATAAAAAAGTAGTTACAAAATTAATTAATCAGTCAAATGGTAAAAATAGTTGAAGTTTTAATTCATGTAGATGAATCTTCCATAGTTTAAAATGACTTAGTTTCATTTTTGCTCTGCCAAGTGCTTTCTTCTGATAATTTTTTTCCCTTAATTCTAAACACATTTATATTCCTCTTTACTCATTCTAGTTCTTCAATTACCTTTGCTGCTGCATCCTTAAGTAATAGGGCTAAGCACACAACAACAACAAAATATCATATTTGTTTAGTAGTAGCTGTCATAAATTATTTAGAGAGCCTGCATAAACAGATCCAATAGCAAACACATTTATAGGAAGTAATCATTATGATTTCTCTACTAGAAAAGGATAGGAATTAAATAATTGAACAAATGAGCAATGAGCCTCTTTATAAAGCATAAGGGAAACATGCATTCTGACTCCTTGGGGATGGAAAGATGAATCTAACATGATCGTTAATTTTTCATTAGGAAGGTGTTGGGCCCACAATATCAAGGACTGAATTCATTTAAAAATCATCAGTAATAAAGTAGTCATGATATTGAAAACATCAAGTATATAAGACGTATGTAGTTATAGATTTGTTTGAAGATAAGTTTAATGTGGTTGTTTGGACATTATGCCTATAAATGACCAAAAATTAAATTTAAGACCAGGAAAGAATACTGGACTCAAGTCAAGTCCTTCCTGAAATAAGATAAACTTATTTGGCCTTTCTCCATTATGTAAATAGAATGTGGACATAAATTTTTATAACTATCGAAGTTAAGGGGTAAGGTGTCACACACAATGTGGATTGTGAAACTTGAGAGAAACATAAAATGTAGCAAAATTAGGCAGAATGGAAATATAATTCCAGATGGGAGAAAATAGTAGGATAAAGTTAAGATGATAAAAACGGTTGAGAAGAGCTTGATTGATATATTTTCTATAGGTCTCTTCATTGTTCCAGAGCTTGACATCAAGTGGCAGATTATAGAAGAAACGATTCATTAAGTCTATACTACCCATGCAAGGGCAAATGCAGGAGTTAAAAGTGCAGCATTCTGCTTCTTACATCAAGACCTGTGGCTGATTTGCATGAGACTATAAATTGGAAGGTAACTGAAAGACAGCATGCGACATCAAAAGTAAAATCTTTAACCAAAGTATTGACTAAGTTAAAAGATGGAAACAAAATCTGAAGATGAGGTTGTCCAAGTGATGCACCTAGTATTTCATCACTGTTGATCCGCTCAGGGAGAAAAATCACAATAAGCAAAGCCAGGAAAATGCAAGCACTGAGAGAAAGGAAAAGCAGCCAGAGGCAGGAATTATCCTTACCCTGGACTGGAGAACCAGCCACTGAATAAGTGAGAATTGACTTCAGGTTGAATGTTGAATTTTCACTGTGTGCAGAAGCCCTGGAGCCAGTAGGTAAAGATTTGATTTACATAGATTATATCAATAAATAAAAGGTAAACGTAAGGAATAAATAAAAACCCATCTTCAGCTAGAAACATGCTCTTAACGTTTATTTGGTTGAATTCTTTGTGGGACCCAGCAGTCAAACACTTCTAGTTTTCAGATATGAGTACATAAGCTACTCTTGTCCATAACATAATAGGAATATTAACAGTGCAAACAATTAATTTATGCACTTAGAAACTATTCTCCAAGCTTATTCAAAATGCAGTTTTAGAAACAGGATACACGGCTGTAGGGTCATAATTTTATGACACATATCTTTCATTAATTTACTATATAATGTTTGTTATTTTTTCCAGTTTAAATACCATTAAATTTTACTGGAAATTTTTATTTTTTGCATCACAATTTAAACACTGTATGATAATAATAATTTGCTCCTTCTATGGCTATTTATTATCATTTTATTGCTAAATTCAATTAAAAAGAACAAATTGTTATTTTGTATCACAATTATTTTATTTTTTGTATTTTTTTTTTTAGAAAGAGAGAGGGAGGAAGGGAGAGAGAGAGAGACAGAGACAGAGACAGAGAGAGAGAGACAGAGAGAGAGAGAGAGAGACAGAGAGACAGAGAGAGAGAGAGAGACAGAGAGAGAGAGAGACAGAGAGAGAGAGAGAGAGAGAGAGGTGATTTTTTATGTGTACATTCACTGGTACCTTCTTGTATGTGCCCTGACCAGAGATCCAACCCTTGGCATGTTGGGGTCATACTTTAACGAACTGAGCTACCTGGCCAGGGCCTAAAATATTGTGGATTTACCTTAAATTTTTAATTTTGCAATTTATTTTATGAAATTCATCATAGGAAAATATGAAATTATTTCAACAGGCTCCCATGTTATAAAGTCCATTGCAGAATTAAAACAAAAACTGAATTATAGGCTTACTCTTCTGGACAATATATACAAGTTCTTACAGGACCTTTTTTTACTTGCCTTCAATATCAAGCCAATTTGCTACACATATTTAAAATACACAGATGTTTTATTGGAATGACGATAAATCAGAATGGGTACATAGAATGAGTTTGAAAGATGTACAAAAACCACTGAAAATATTATTATTTGCTGCCATCTTTAAAGTGATGGCTATTATTTGTTCTGTTTTTGTTTGTTTGTTTCAATATCATAAAATACATTATTTTTTTATATTATATCTGTGTAATCTCCATTATTTACAGGCTTTTTTATTCTATTTTTTTGCTGTTGATGGTGGTGTTTTTTTGTTAATCCTCACCTGAGGATATTTTTCCCATTGATTTTTAGAAACAGTGGAAGGGAGAGAGGGGGAGAAAGAGAGAGAAGAGACATCAATTTAAAAAAAAAAATTTTTTTTTCTTGATTTCAGAGAGGAAGGGAGAGGGAGAGAGAGAAACATCAATGATGAGAGAGAATAATTGACCGGCTGCCTCCTGCACGCCCCCTACTGGGGACCCAGCCTGTAACAAGGACATGTGCCCTTGATTAGAATGTAACCTGGGACCCTTCAGTCTGCAGGCTGTATCTGCTGAGCCAAACTAGCTAGGGCGAGACACATCTATTAATTGCTTTCTGCACGCGCCCGGGCCAGGAATCAAACCTGCAACCCAGGTGTGTGCCCTTGACCTGGAATTAACCTTTTGCACTCGGATGTCGAGTGTGACTCGACACGGTTAGCATTAGAATAAAGGAATTGAGAAAAAAGCAAGCGAGTGCAAAGGGTTAAACCCAAGACCCTTCAGTGTGTGCGTGTGTGTGGCAACCCTGTAACCTCTGACCCACACTGGTCAGAGCAAGGCTTTTTATTCTTTACTAGAGGCATGATGCATGAAATTTGTGCAAGAGTAGGCCTTCCTTCCCCCAGCTGCTGCTGGCACCGGACTTCCTCTGGCACCCGGGACCTGGGCTTCCCTCTGGCCACTGGCTGGGACCTGGGCTTCCCATGCAGCTCCAGGTTCCTCCAGAAGGACATCCAGTCTAATTAGCATATTACGCTTTTATTATTACAGACTAGAGGCCCAGTGCACGAAAATCGTGCATGGAGGGGGGTGGTCCCTCAGCTTGGCCTGCACCCTCTCACAATCCAGGACCCCTCAGGGGATGTCCAACTGCCAGTTTAGGCCGGAACCCAATGAGGTCTAAACTGGCAGTCGGACATCCCTCTCACAATCTAGGACCGCTGGCTCCTAACCACTAGCCTGCCTGCCTGCATGATCACTCCTAACCACTCTGCCTGCCTGCCTAATTGCAGTTGGATTTTAATTGTGGTAAAATGTAACCAAAAGTTTGTCTTTCTCCTTTACTTGATGATACTGGCATATAAAAAATGATACATCATTAGGCAGTATCTAGCTAATAATAGAATAATATGCAAATTGGTTGGGATGCCATCATGTAACGACTGATCAGCAGGCTGCATGCGCAGCAGGAGCAGGTGGGCGGGACTTGCAGTGTCAGTGAGAGGGGACTTCCACCACCTGGGGACATGAGGCTTGCATCCCTGCCCCTGGCAATGGGCCCCAGGATGTGAGGCTTGCGTCCCCACCTCCTGTGCCGGCCTGGGGACTTGATGCTCTTGTCCTGCCCCCAGCAAAGGGCAAATGGCAATATTAAAATATTTCCTCTAATTAATCCCCTTTTAATGTGCACGAATTTTGTGCACCTGGCCACTAGTTATATATAAATGCTGAAACCAATACCCTCAATAATAAAAAATAAATTTGAAAAATGGTTTGACAATGATATTCTGTGAGGAAATATTTACCCTTTCAGATTTTGTTTGTAATAGTTTTATTGATTTGGCATTGAGAAGCGATTGATCATTGAAAATAATCTTGAGTAAATGATCTTTCAGTAATGTTTGCATAAATTTTCTATTGGAATATCCTAACATATCTGACAGGATGATTCAACATTTACTTCTTTTTCAACAACTTGTAATCTTAAGCAAAAATATGAAATATAAATTTAAAGAAACAAAACTAATTAAATATAGGATTTGTCATTTGGCTTATCACCACTGAACTATTACTATCCATTCCACTGTTATGAAGCAGTCAAACTCAGGTGTGACCTGGAATGTGCTGGGTAAAAATTTAGAGTTGGAGATATCAGAGTACCTACTAATCACATAGAGTGATCATGATGATTATCAAGTATTATATTAAAAAGGGCATTTATGGCTAGGATTAAATACATACAAAACAAGGTTTCAGGTGGTAAGCACACAATAGGGTATTCCGATGTTATATTGTAGAGTTGTACACTTGAAATATACATTATGTTACTTATCGATGTTGCCCCAATATATTTAACTAAAGGAGAATGATAAATCAAAACATAACAAAACAAAACATATCCCCATAACATAAATGCTTCCTTATGCACAAGGCTAAAACAAATTTCAAAAATCATTCAAGTTATAAAAATACAGAGATGACATTACAGTACAAATAGTAGTGCTAACCTATACAAGCCTAGAGTTGTAGTACAATTCTTATTTACAAAAATACCTACAGCTCTTCAATTCTGGGAACCACCACTGTATCCCCATTTATATCCATTAGGGATGTAATGGGCTCTCTCTTGAGAGACTCTTTATCTTACAATGTGTGTGTTTGTTCATGTTATGGAGAAACTAGGAGAACCTTCCTAAAGAGTTTGAGGTCTATTGTTTTCATGAAACTTAACCATTTTCACATATCTGGCTAGGATATTTGCTTTTTATACCAAGGTGATTGACTTTAATATGCAATATTTTAATAAAGGTCATAAAGAAAGATCAAGTATAGAAAGAATGTGGTCTATCTAAGAAGCAAAGGGCTAAATAACATCAAACCCTATTTATATGACCCTCATTATTATGACTTATAAATAGATGACCTAATGATCAATTTTCTGTCTCTGACCTTAAAAGGCATAATCAAAATATAGAGGAAGAACAAGTAACTCTTAATTAGTAATGAAATTTTGAATTGTTTTTCTAAGAAAGCAAGCTTATAGTTACCTAGAAGCCTGATGCAAGAAATCTGTGCAAGGGGCTTGGCCCTTGCAGCCCTCGCAGCCCAGCTGGCCCTTGCAGCCCCTCGCAGCCCTGGCTTCATCCAGAAGGTCATCCAGAAGGTTGTTCAGCTGTTCAGTCTAATTAGCATATTAGCTCTTTATTATATAGGATTGCTCATTTTCATCCATAAATAAAATGAAATACACCACCTGAGTTATTCTTTTTTTAAAAAATATATTTTATTGATTTTTTTACAGAGAGGAAGGGAGAGGGATAGAGAGTTAGAAACATCAATGAGAGAGAAACATCGATCAGCTGCCTCCTGCACACCCACTACTGGGGATGTGCCCGCAACCAAGGTACATGCCCTTGACCGGAATCGAACCTGGGACCCTTTAGTCTGCAGGCCAATGCTCTATCCACTGAGCCAAACCGGTCAGGGCCTGAGTGATCATTCTTATAAAATGATCAGGAAAACAAAATTCACAATGAACTTTCAAATTTGAAAGTAGTACATTCTAAATTCAAAGGTCTAAAAAAGTAAGAAAAAAATTAGAGCTTTGAGAATGATCATAATAAAAAAACTTCAAGGTAGATAAGGATATTCAAAAATTATCTAAGGTAACCTCATAATATGGAGTATTTCATTATAGGACTGTAATTTTTACTTTTTAAGATTGATTGTAGTTTAAAACATTAGCTTCAGAAATATTTTTATATTTCTGAAAATAAAGGGGAAAGCAAAGTATTTTCTTCAGTAAGACTACACATTAAAAAACATTTATTTTCTGTTTTGTTTTTCATTTCTTTTTGTTGTTGATGTGGATTGATATAATTTTGTGTAATAATGTGATAGCATGTTTATCTGATAGTAGTTGCAACTCATATATATATATATATATATATATATATATATAATAACTCTTTTACCTATTATTTCTAGATGCTAATGATATTAATATGTAACATTACAAACATGAAAAGACAGACATTATTAGACTTCAATTACATGTTGTTTAGATTGATGATTGAAGTCTGTATTATATACATATAAAATTAAATTAATGAAACTTAGAAATAATATAATTTTATAATAAATGAAGCAATTTAAATATTAGGATCTTCTAGGAGATTTTTTTTATTATTAAATTGTTGTTTGGTGCATAAATATTTTGCATGACTGACCTAAGTCATTACATGCAGAATTTATTAGCTCTTATTTAATAATGCCTATTGGGGTTAAAAGTATAACTATATGAGGAAGACTACTGAAACTGAAATGTAAAATACATCAAATGTGGGACTCTACACTTGAAAATATATGCACCAGGACACCATATTTCAAGAAAAACAAGTCTCTTCTGTTATCTATGCCTTAAATCTCAACACTCTGCACATCCTCACTTGTAGGTCAATATTTCTAAAGAAAAATGGCACAACAATGCTGACTGGTCTCACTTGAAATTCATAATCATGAATCTCACATGAGCATTTCAACACTGTCAGCAGCCCACAAATATATGTATCTGGTGAGCTTTCCTTTCCAATTTCTGAGAAGGATATTTCATACCATCTACTCCTTATGAGCTCACTACTCAATCCCCCATTAATTCTTTCAGTTGACAGTTTTGCCTCATATTTCATTGAAAAATATAAAAAAACATTGAGAAAAGCCTTATTGTCTCACAATCAAATCAGTTAATAACCTACATCTGAACTTAGCAATTTTCCTTTGCTCCCATACCTGTACTCCAAGCTTCAATTTACCTGAGTGCTGGATTCCATCTTCTGTAGAGCATGCAAAATCTTAGTTATCATGGTGATTACATTATTACTGTTCTATATAATCAATTTACCCTGTCTTCAGAGTCATTCCCATCAGCATACAATATGATTTATTTTTAGGTCTTATCTATTTATAAGAAAACTACTAAAAATATCTCTCTTGACCACATTATGTTCTTTGAAAATTCTTTAATCTCCTTACCAGCAAAACATTCAATAAAGAAATCAAGTTTTGAATAGTTAATATCTCAGCTTCACTACCTTATAATCTGTAATCTCACTTTATCTTTTCCAATTCAACAAAACTGCTCTTTGACACAGTCACCAGTGAGTCATGTTGGAAGCTCCAGTGATCATTTTTCTTGTGTCTCACACCACCTGGAAAAGCATACAACATAAATGAACAATCTGTTATGTTGAGGCGTTTTTCTGGGTTGTGGTTCCCATTACTATTCTCTAATTTCTTCGTATCTCACTAGCTCTCCTACTCATTACCCATTGCTTTCTTCTTTGCATATGATCATGTTTTACTTTGTATATATTTTTATTGATTTCAGAGAGGGAGAGAGAGATAGAAACATCAATGATGATAGAAAATCATTGATCAGCTGCCTCCTGCATGCCCTCTACTGGGGATTGAGCCCAAATCCTGGGCATGTGCCCTGACTGGGAATCGAACCATGGATGATTTCCTTGCTTCATAGATCAATGCTCAACCACTGAGCCACACTGGCTTGGCAGATATGATCATATTTTAAATATTAGCATGTCTCAATACTCTGACCTGGAATTCCTTTTCATCTTTATATCATGTTCAGAAACACAGAGAAGGCCAGTGAGGCAAGATAACACATTCAGAAGAGTCAAGTTTTAAAATGGTGTCTTTTAATTATTTTATCTCTAGTAGCAACTAGAATTATCATTTTCTTATTCAAATTCTCTAATAACTTAACCTGGACTAAAATATAAACTCCTTATAAGGCTTGTGTTTACTGTCTTTATCTGAAAAAGTCTCCTCAGTCTCCGCTCCTTAGGAGGAATTAATAGATGACTCCATTGAGAGATGAATTTATTTTCCATTCACCATTACTGTTCTTTATTATATCTATCTCTTTTATTTTGTCTTAGACTTATTTCTGTTGAAATGATCTTAATTATTACTCACTTATTTTTCTCTTTTACGCTGTAGGTTGTCTATCTGTATTATCAATGCTTATAAAAATGATGGGTAAAGCATCTGGAACATAAGAGGTGATCAATACATAATTAAATAAATGGTAACAGCTTGAATATTCTAAAACATTAATATTGGGACATTTAAATTTTCATTAAATTAGTAACATTTTTTGGCAATAAAAAATAAAAACTAATATGCTTATTTTTAAAAAATAACAATTTGAGGGGTTTATTCCATGAACTTTTTACCTGGAGTTCATTGCCTAATGGTAAATTTAAGGTGTGATACCTGTTGCATTGCAGGTTAGAAAAGTGACCTGTGACAGGATACTCCACAGTTAATAGAGATGAAAGATTAAGATGGTTAACTTATATTAGAAAAGATCTCAAAATCATATTTGATATAAAATAATAAAAAATCATTATAGATCTTGAGCAGCAGAACACATGTAAATATTAAGTAAGAATGATTCATTAAGCATAAGCTGAGAAATGAATTGCAGGGAAAGTGTATAAGTTTACAGAAAAGTGTGCATAGTGTTTAAGAACCTAATTGAGATTCAGCACTGGAAAAGGCAGGCCACATGTAAAATTGACATACTTTTTTAAGACTTACTGATCAATTAAACATGGATGAGAATGGGGACATAGAAAACGAAACGTTAGTTTTGTGCTTGGCCAAGAGCAGAATCATACCATTGGCAGTCAGAGGGGAGAAGGGCAATATCCAGGAATAATAAAATCTTACAGGAAATATGACAAATCCAGTTTTCGGTGTCAATGCTAAGATTTAACAGTACATTAAAATTACACTAAAATCCTGTCTAAGGCGGAATAAAAACTGTGATATAACTAAAGGAGGATGAAACCTTCTTTCCTTTCTATAACCTGCAGGCAAATTCAAACTCTGTCCGGCTCTCCATTATCCTATCTTTCTTTTAAACCACATTGTAGTTTTTCATTATGAGACATCAGATATGCTAAGTACTCTTAGGCACTCAAAATTTACTTAACTCACTAAAAACCATTCTTCCTACAATTGTATTACAGCAAGCTAGACAGCAGTAATGAGGTAGCTGCTGTATCCAGTTACTAATTCTTTTCTCATCATATACAGACTTGTAGGTTTCAGGTCTATTGCAATCTAAATAGCTTGGCTTAAAAAAAAAAAACACAAAAACACAAAACATCATTTTATTGTATCAGAATTTATTAGTCACTAACCCATCCCAGAAATGGAAGCATCTCCTAAATCAGTGTGTTTTATAGGCATTGGTATCAAATCAGCAAATCACATAAAAGAGGGAAGAAATAGGCAGATGATCTTGCTTCAGTTGTTAAATCCATCTCCACCCATATGTGTGGATACATGCATGCATACACACAACCACACACACACACACACACACACACACACTATATATATATATTATCATATCTTCCTTTTAAACCACATTTTAGTTTTACATTATGAGACATCAGATATGCTAAGTACTCTTAGGCACTCAAAATTTACTTAACTCACTAAAAACCATTCTTCCTACAATTATATTACAGCAAGCTAGAGAGTGATAATGAGGTATATATATAATGTGTGGGTGTGTGTATATTTGTGTGTGTGTATATATATATATATATATATATATATATATATATATATATATAGTGTGTATACACACACACACACACACACACACACACACTAGAGGCCTGGTGCAAGAAATTCATTCAGGAGGGGTGTCCCTCTGCCTAGCCTGCACCCTCTCCAATCAGGGACCCCTTGAGGGATGTCTGACCCGGTAGGATAGGGCCTAAACAGGCAGCCAGACATCCCACTCACAATCCAGGACTGCTGGCTCCCAACTACTTGCCTGCCTGCCTTCCTGATTGCCCCTAATGGCTTCTGCCTACCAGCCTGATCACCCCCTAACCACTCCCCAGCCAACCTGATTGATGCCTAACTGCTCCCCTGCCAGCCTGATTGCCCCTAACTGCCCTCCCTTGCAGACCTGGTCACCCCTAACTACCCTCCCCTGTAGGCCTGATCACCCCAACTGCCCTCCCTTTCAAGCCTGGTCCCTCCCAACTGCCCTCCCCTGCTGGCCTGATCCCTCCCAACTGCCCTCCTCTGCTGGCCATCTTGTGGTGGCCATATTGTGTCCACATGGGGGCAGCCATTTTTGACCACATGGGGGCAGCCATCTTGTGTGTTGGAGTGATGGTCAATTTGCATATTACTCTTTTATTAGATAGGATAGAGACCTGGTGCATTGGTGGGGGCCAGCTGGTTTGCCCTGAAGGGTGTCCCGGATGAGGGTCGGGGTTCTCTTGGGGCATGGGGCTGCCTCGCCAAGGAGCCTGTGGTGTTTTGCAGGCCAGCCACGTCCCCTGGCAACCCAAGTGGAGGACCAGGGATCTGGGATTTATTTATCTTCTATAATTGAAACTTTGTAGCCTTGAGCAGAGGCCAAGGCTGGCCAGGAAGTTTGGCTTCCTCCATCGCCCGGGAAACCCAAGCATCCTGCTCACTCCATGGCCACAGCCATTTTTGTTGGGATTTATTTATCTTCTATAATTGAAACTTTGTAGCCTTGAGCAGAGGCCTGGGCCAGCCAGGGTGTGCAGGAAGCTTGGCTTCCTCCAATGCTGGGGAAACCCAAGCCTCCTGCTCGCCCCGTGGCTACAGCCATATGGGTTGAGTTAATTTGCATACTCGCTCATGATTGGCTGGTGGGCATAGCTTGTGGGTGTAGCAGAGGTATGGCCAATTTGCATATTACTCTTTTATTAGATAGGATATATATATACTAGAGGCCAGGTTCACGGAATTTGCGCACGGGAGCTAGGGGGTGTCCCTCAGCCCAGCATGCACCTTCTCCAATCTGGGACCCCTCAAGGGATATCTGGTGGGATCGGGCCTAAATGGGCAGTCAGACATCCCTCTCACAATCCAGGACTGCTTGCTTCCAACTGCTTGCCTGCCTGCCTTCCTGATTGCCCCTAACTGCTTCTAACTGCCAGCCTGATCACCCCCTAACCACTCCCCTGCCAGCCTGATCGATGCCTAACTTCTCCCCTGCTGGCCCGATTGCCCCTAACTGCCCTCCCTGCCCACCTTGTCACCCCTAACTTCCCTCCCTTGCCAACCTGGTCATCCCCAACTACCCTTCCTTTCAAACCTGGTCCTTCCCAACTGCCCTCCCCTGCTGGACTGATCGCCCACAACTGCCCTTCCCTGCCAGCCATCTTGTGGCAGCCATCTTGTTTCCACATGGGGGAGGCCATCTTGTGTGTTGGAGTTACAGTCAATTTGCATATTACCTCTTTATTATATAGGATATGGAACACTAGAGGCCCAGTTTCGAAATTCATGCACTCGGGGGAGAGGGGGTCCTTCAGCCCGGCCTGCCTCCTCTTGCAGTCCAGGAGCCCTGCAATTGATCACTCCGCAGAGGGAGGCCCCGCCCACTGTCGCTGGCCCGGTAGCCTGGGCCTCCCTCTTTGGGGGGATTGTGGAGCCCCCCGGCTGGTGGCCTTGTCCTCCCTCTGCAGGGCGATCGTGGGGCAATGGTGGGGCCCTCCGACCAATTGCATCACACCCACCTTGGTGGTGGCAGTTAGTGCTGGGTTGCCATGGTGGCCGGAATCCAGGAGGGACCAAGAGGTCAGCAGTTCAGCCTGCACGCCAGTCCCCACCCACCCAAGTCTGCTGCATGCACAGCCTGGCGTTTGGTCATCCTTTTGGTCATTTTGGATCTTACAGACTCTGGCTTTTTATATATTAGGATGTATAACATGGAGAAATACTTTATTATAGAGCTGCAAACTGATTTATTTTAGAGAAGGACTGAGGAATATAAAGTTTATTTGAAATATAAATTTACAATAGAGATTGCTGAAAATTCGGTGCATAGAGCAGAAATTGTGTTTCCTTTGCATCATACTTTAAAAAATATCTCAGGGAATTCTATTTGATACCCAAACTGACTGTCCTTTTTTTATTATTGTATTCAATCACTATTTCTTTATTTCACAGTGCCATACTTGTCTTATATTTAGGTATTTAGTTAAAATCAATTTTGAATTATGCAAAATTTAATGCATAATAAATACAAACATTATACAACCAATATAATGAACATGCATCTACACAAATGGTTTCTGTACATGATCTGCACTGTACCCTGGGATTCATGGGTTACATGCCTTAGAAGAAAGAGCTTTTTATAAATAGTGGTTTAGCACCATGATTACATTTAATTTGAAAAAGTGCTGGCATTAGGAGTTGAAAGACAATGATAGCAACTGATAAAATAGAAGAACCAGAATCCCATATCATATACTAGGTCATGAATTCAATAAATAAAGAGTCACATAGAATTAATGACAGCATTAATTAGTCTCACTTTCTCTTTCTCTTTTTCAAGAATATTGGGTTAAATTTACATTATTTGCCTTCTAGTTATAATAATGTCCCTATTCTCTGAAATCCTGCAGCGTATATTGTAACAATCCTATACAATAAAAGCCTAGGGGGCGTCACGCCCTCGTGCAACACCCTCGCGCAACATCATCACAAGATGGCCACCACAAATGGCTGCATGGTGATGCCTGGGGGTCCTGCAGCTCTGTGGTGCATTGAGGAGGCCAGTCCCAACATCTCTGCCACTTCTCGTGGAGGAGGTAGGTCCCAGTGGAGGAGGTGGGTCTTGGCAGGAGAGGGCAGTTGGGGGCAATCAGACCTGCAGGGGAGGGAAGTTGGGGGTGATCAGGCCAGCAGGGGAGAAGTTAGGTGTCATCAGGCTGGCAGGGGAATGGTTAGGGGGTGATCAGGCTGGCAGGCAGGTGAGCGATTGGGAGCCAGCAGTCACAGATTGTGAGAGGGAGGTCTGACGGGTTTCAGACATCCCCCGAGGGGTCCCAGATTGGAGAGGGTGCAGGCCAGGTTTAGGGACAACCCTCCCCTGCATGATTTCTTGCACTGGGCCTCTAATATGTTACAATTTATGTCACAGATTAGGAAATAAAAAAAGGGAAGAATAGGAAAGACTTCTTAGAGTTCTAATAGTCTATTAGACTCAGGGAGAGAAACAAAACTGCTGAGTCAGGGAAGTTGTAAAATTCCTGTCAAAAATGATGTGGGTTTTTATGAAAATCACTTCCTGTAACACATGAGATATACTATATAGAAAGGGAAAAACACATCCAGTCCATATTTTAAAGAGAGGACAGTTATGAAGCCACTATATCATTCCTGCCTTCCCTTTCATGGTATGCTCTGGAT
This sequence comes from Eptesicus fuscus, assembly GCF_027574615.1. Taxonomy (NCBI): domain Eukaryota; kingdom Metazoa; phylum Chordata; class Mammalia; order Chiroptera; family Vespertilionidae; genus Eptesicus; species Eptesicus fuscus. The sequence goes on along the minus strand of NC_072475.1, from coordinate 75,561,413 downwards.
ATTCATTCAGTATTGACTTGTCATTCCTCTGATATTTCTTACACTGATGTATAAATATTACTAAATTCCTGACCCCAAGTAGTTTTCTGTCTACTCAAGGAATACAACATGTAAAATTAATGACACTTAAATGTGAAAAGTGAGAATTGCTTGGAGGAGAGGGGAGTTAGGGGTCACTTGCTCAACTGAGGTACCTCTAGTTGTGAGATCTGACACTTGAAAATCTAAGACAGAGGATGATAATTTAATATGAAGGGCTCACTGAAATTAGTGGTAAGAAGAATCATTCTAGAAATTTGGTAGTTGATATTTCCTCTGGTACCAGATTCCTCTTAGAAGGAATCTACCTTTGTTTATAAAAGAAAAGTTATTGTGTATGAAGAGAGGCTTCAAATCAGAGAGTAGAACCTCATAGTAGAATCCAAAACTAAATGAGTGTTGTGTTCTTCTATGTTTAAACCAACAAATAAAAATGTTGAGAATTTATTTTCTCTTCTTAGTTTGTTTGTCATTATAATAACATATGTAGAAGAGAAAAGGAATAGAGAGGCAGATGTTGGAGAAATATGAAGACTGGAGACCAAACTGTCTTCTTAAAAGCTGGGATATAAAATATTCAATTTTTAGTTATTTTTATTGCTGCAAGCCATAGGTTTGAAAACAGACTGACAGTGTCCTACTTGCAAAAAGACCGTAAGCAAATACTTTATTTTGTGTAAAAAAGAAAAAGTCCCGAAATAGAAGCAGCAGTTGTAAGATAATGAGCTATCCATACACTTCACTACACAAATGGAAGAAGGAACTCAGAGCCAGAGATTATATGAGAACATAAATGTCCTGAACACTTACCTTGAATTTCCCACAGTATAAAGTATAGAGTTTACCTTTTCTAGATAATAAGGGATAGACCCCCAACTTGCATCTGACATTGTTACTTTCTACTTGACCCTTACAAGTATAGTTAGGGTCACACTTCTACCTCTATGAAATTAAAATGTCAATGTCAGCAGTCACAACATTTGTCTTGATACTATTGTCTTTCTAGCTACCTTTTCTTGCATTGCTTTTCCAAACTTTAGAAGCACTAAAACACAATGATTGCCTTTATCTAATCACTGACCACTTATTGTGCAGGACTCAAAATCTGCTGATAATGATGTTACAGGCTAGGAATGCCTGAGGACTGGCCTAGCCTATTATTATTTTTAGCAAGCTGTCCAGACATTTCTGGAAGACCTGGGGGTCTGCCTTTATTAAGGTTCATGGGTGGGGTCTCCAAGGTTTCAGTTCACTCTTTATTGGCTAATTTAAAGCATCAGAATGAGAATTAGTGTGAGGGAAGGCAATTTCAGGGTTACTCAAGAGGCCCGTTATTTAGGTTACCCAGTGCTTTCTGAAAAAGGAAACCTCATGGGTGGGCTCAGCCTAATACCTTATCTGGTTGTTTTGCTGGTAGCTATATCTTTACAACTGGCAATATTTTTATTCAAGACGGTTTTCTTTTGAAATGGATAGGTACCTCTGCAATCAAAAGCTTGATATCAGGTTCTTACTCTACATTGTTCATAATTTCTCAGTTTCTTATACCATTTTATCTGCTCTCACAAAAGTACCCAGTATTGTGCTAATCACCAAATATAAGCACCAATATTAGATCTTACTGTCCATGAGCCACAACCCTTCTGAATAAAGCAAATTACACATAAGTTAGTCTTTACAGACCACCATGATCTGGCCCAAAACCATCTTCTTTATTATGGATCTCTTACATGAATGATCTGTTCCAGGCACATAATGTGCTTTTGACTGAAAGGAATTTTAGAGACAAAACAGACAGGTTTAGGGAATAAAGAGAGTCCATGAGAGTAATGAACAGGTGAGGGCTTAGAGATGCCAGAAGGCATACACTTACAGAGTATAGTAAAAAAATGCCACAGAATAAAGGGGAGGAAGACATAGATTCACAGAGGATAAAGAAAAGTCACAAGATATTGAGAAGAAGAAAACATATTTTCACAGAGGATAGAGGAATGTTGCAACATAAGGGGGAGAGTTTGAGGGGGGCACCACGTAGGCTTTGAACTTTGAAACTGATACTGTGTAGCAGAGTGACCAATGAGGAAAGCAAGGGGGTCCTAAGTTAAGAAAAGGTCCAATTAGAAAGAGTCAGGGTCAGATAAAGAACTACGGCATATATAAATGGGAGACAAAGGTATGCAAGAGAGATTTACAGATTTCAGATTTTGGACTTAGATTTTTCCCATTAGAGAGAGCAGGCTTTTCCCATTTCGGGCCCCTCCCCAGGGGAGAGGTCCCCTTCGGGGACACTTCCACCCAGATGGAGTTTGTATATGCTTCCAATAAACTTCCACATTTTTATTAAAGAAATCTGTTAGTTCACAAATTTATTCTTCAACTTTGCCAGACAAGGATCCATGAGAAGTCTGCAACCCGAACCCCACATTTCACTACTGGCCAAAATATATTTTCATTCCTTTGTTTCCTATGCATTTTAAAAATAATATTACCTTCCTTTTACCAGTATCCTTATTAAATATGTTCTCTTTACTCCAAACATACAAATTTCCTTTGACTTTAAGATACAGCTTCAAAATATACTGTATATTACACATTATTTAAATAATTGCCATTTCTGAAACTAGATCATTAATTTTCCTTCACTATATCTAACACATAAAAAACATTTATAAATTTAGAAGTACTTTACTATATTTCTTTTATTCTCAGAAATCATCACCAAATACTGGGCAGTTAAGCAGTTTAGGGTAAGGGTGGTGGGGAGGGAAGATGGTAGATAAAGAGGAAATAAACCAGATGGTCAGGATTGAGCAAGACAGGTGGAATGTATCAACTGACCAGAGAGCCTCCCTTCTCCCTGAATCCAAGAGCAGGAACTAAAAGTGGAGAGATTAGAGCAAAAGGAGATTGACTGGTGTTTTTTGTTTGTTTGTTTTTTGTTGGTTTTTGTTTGTTTGTTTGTTTTTAAAGAGCTAATAGAGGGCAAGAGTATGGAAATTTAAGCTCCTAAACTAGTGAGCTTCTGTGGCAAACCCTTAGGGTCCCCTCCCTGCTTCAGGGAGTTTTTCTGTAATAAAAACGTTGCTTACCTCTTGGTCTGTGAAACTCATTCTTTGATTTCTCAAGACCATGAACCCAGACTCAACTTGAATTTTGGTATCAGTATTTTTATGGAACTTTGAATTAGGTACAGAAAAAAAAAATAAGCTTTAGCCGGTTTGGCTCAGTGGATAGAGCATGGGCCTGGTGATTGAAGGGTCCCAGGTTTGATTCCAATCGAGGGCACATGCTGGAGTTGCAGGCTCAATCCCCAGTAGGGAGCAGGAAGCAGCTCATCAATGATTCTCTTTCATCATTGAAGTTTCTATCTCTCTCTTCCTCTCCTTCTCTGAAATCAGTAAAAATATTTTTTTTCTAAAAAAAAGAAAGATAATAATTTAAAATAATAATAAATTTTAAAAATTCATCCTTCCCAATTAACAATGTACCAAAATAAGTATAAATATTCCAAAATATAAAAACAATTTTTATTTATTTTAATTTTTAAAAAAATCTTTATTGTATGAAAGTATTACATACGTCCCCTCTCCCCATTGGTCCCTTCTTGAACTTAGTATCTGATAATTAAGACACATAAAGTGTTCCATTTTTTTTACTTTGTTTTTTTATTTTTTTACTTTGTCAACATTTCTCATTAAAGAAGAGAAGCATTATACACATATTTCTGTGATGTTAAATAAGTTATGTTTACAAAAGTAAACATACCCTTATGAAGAATATTTTACCTACCATGTTATTTTTGACCACTCAAAATGTTTCATTATGTTGATGTTATTACAGCATTTTGATATATTAGAAGATGTCTAACTTGCCAAGCAAATTCATAACCAATTGCCAAATGTTAAATGGAAAAAAATCAGAGTGTGTGACAGATGGGTATATAAAATTGACTCTCCTGGCATGCCTCACCTTATGACATTTGAAAAATTGACTAATTGGGCTGTAAATTAGCTCATGTGGAATGGAGAACAAGCTTCATGTAATCATCCTGTCACATCAGAGATCATATAGAAACCACGGCTAATAAAATCTGATCTTCTAGCTGAAACCGGTTTGGCTCAGTGGATGGAGCGTCGGTCTGCGGACTGAAGGGTCCCAGGTTCGATTCTGGTCAAGGGCATGTACATTGGTTGCGGGCACGTCCCCAGTGGGGGATGTGCAGGAGGCAGCTGGTCGATGTCTCTCTCTCATCGATGTTTCTAACTCTCTATCCCTCTCCCTTTCTCTCTGTAAAAAATCAATAAAATATATTTTAAAAAAAAATCTGATCTTCTACAAACTCTTATTACTGATTTTTCATTTAACTTTATTATTATTTAGCATTTGTTATCATCATCACGGTTTTCTCTGATTAAACATCAAATCTATAGGCAAACATAAATTTCTTAAAATGTGGCTTTTAACAAATGACTGTTTTCTTATCTGGTTCATTATGTTTTGATCATTTACATATTGAATCCAAAGAAAATCCACTGTCAATAGCCAAGTTTCTATGTAATAAGGAACTAATGATTACATCTACCATTGGTTGTAATTATAGTTTTGTTCAAGTGGCATTTGGGGAAACATTTTCTTATTAGTTAATACTATCTTCATTTTAACAGGTTTATTTAATCCTTTCAATCCATCATTACTTATGGCTGATTCAAGCACAAGTACTAAAAGAATAAATGGTTGTACATGTTACTTTAGGATAATACTAAAAATTATAATTATAATGAAAAGAAACGAGAAGCCCCTATTATAAAGGGGTAGTTATTTGATCTTTGAATTATAATCCAAGCCCATCTGATTTTTTAATCATTTTATTCTAGTTATATTTTTCAGTTTAGTATTCTAGGTATAACATGAAACACCTATTATTAATATATTCAAAATTATTAAGAGGTCACTAGTTATTAAGCTAGTAACATATTCTTGAAAACTAATACTTAAGCTAAAGGTCTGTTTGCATTTCCATTATATCCTCTTATTTTTTAGTACTTTGTAAATTGGATTATAAAAATGTACTTCAGGCACAACATAGGGAAGAATAATTTTAGATTAAGGAGCACATTTATTTTTTAAAAAGAAGTTAAAAGCCAATTTTTTTATGTTAACATTTGGATTATTCAATTACAAAAGTAATGATTTTGACCATTATGTTACTAAATAAAACTCTATTTGAAGCAAAATGGAAGTGTCATTTATTGGAGACAATGGCACAAAAGGCCACTTTTGACTTTTCTGTTCCTTCGGTGGTTTGTGACCCAGGGCAAAGCACAGAAAGATTCAGCTTGCCACATAAAGAAAGGAAACTAGTGCCCCCCTTCCTCTCCTGACTTATGACAGTACTGAGTGCAGTGATGCAAAGCTGTAAAAGATGGACAATCACTCATCTCAGGAATGTGTCACCAGATCTTCCACTTTACACATCTGCTTTAGTGTTACTCTTGAAGGAGAGTATCTTTTGGAATGCTAAAAAGTGGAAGTGTCCTGTATACTGTTGTTCCCATTACTACCTTATCGGCCTCTCTGGAAGCTGCACTGATTCTCTATATAGCAAATAACATAAAGTCCTCAAGCAATGATTTTCTAAATGATTAGCAAAATACCTCACATAATTTAATAAATATTTGCATGCACTCCCAAATTATAATAAAACTTGTGAGATAAAGTGGTTCATCTTGGAAAAGATCTCCTTCCTCTATGGTTATTCCATTTTTATTTCTCAGAAATCAGTCCAATATTTATTTTAATCAACAAGTATTTACTAGGACTTACTAGATGTTTAGACCTATTGAGTCATTAAGAGGATAGAAAGATATTTAAGAAGGTCACTATAACTTAAAATCTTAGTTGGTAAAATGATATTTAATTACTTAAATCCATTATATCACAGTGCAAATAAATTTTGAGCTATCATGGATATGATAAAACCTGAGTTGGGCTCATAAATAAATTAAATCTGTATAAGGAATAAGAAAGAGACTAGCATTCTAAACATTAGAATAGCAAAGTGTGCTCAGCATACTATGAGAACAAAACAAAGAAGAAGAAGAAGAAGAAGAAGAAGAAGAAGAAGAAGAGGAGGAAGAGGAGAGGAGGAAGAAGAGGAGGAGGAGGAGGAGGAGGAGGAGGGGGAGGAGGAGGAGGAGGAGGAGGAGGAGGAAAGGAAAAGAAAAAGAAAAAAAAAGAGAGAGAGAACCTGCTTTGCTGGAGCCCATAGTGTGAGAACAGGCAGAAGCTGAGGATGAAGTCCTGAATTTTAGTTACATACTAGAGGCCTGGTGCACAAAATTCGTGCACGGGTAGGGTCCCTAGGCCTGGCCGGCAATCAGAGCCAATCAGGGCCTTGTGGCTGATGGCCGGGGCCTTCCTTCATTCCACACTGCCCACAGGTGGTCGGTGCACATCATAATGAGTGATCAAACTCCCAGTCTCCCAGTCGAACTCTTGAGGGGACAATTTGCATATTAGGCTTTTATATATATATAGCTATATTTTAACTTTTCTTATATTTTAAACACTTCATTGCCTCAGAATAATGAGACACTCTCATGTTCATTCTAAAGATTTTGTCTTATATTGGAAATTTTATCACATAACCCTTATGTTCAAAAGCCTCCTTTGGTTTTCTATCACTTCTTTGTTTAAGCTCCTTAGAATATAATTCCTTTCTTATGAAATAGATGACATAGCATGCTCTCAAATGGCAACATATCAAACTGAACATATCTTTAATGCCACTCAAAACCTGTTTTCTCTTCTTACTTTTCCTACATAAAGAATTATATCATCATTGTTCAGGTCATCCAAACCAGACATTAGTAAACTTGCTAATTTAGGCTTTTATTTTTATGTATTCAAATTTCAATTATTTTATAGCTCTTTCTCATTCTACTTGCTAAATTTTTCCAGATTATCTTTATGTTGTTTGTTTCTATGTGTTTTAATCTAACTGTTGCTACTTTTTTTCCCCCTAACCCTAAAGAGTTATTACCAGGATTTTGTTTAAAACTATTCAATCACTACTCTGTGTTTTTACAATAAAACTAATCATCAGCATAGTATATGAATTCTTCAGGTTCCCTTCCCAGCCCTCTTTTCCATTCTTTTATCCCACAGCTCTCTTCCTCCTTAATTGCTTTGCACCAGCTATTCAGAATCAATTACATGTCCCATAATGAGCATGATCTTTGCAGTTATATCTTACAACTTAATTGCGCTCTTCACCTTGCATCCAACTCTGGTCCTTTAAGACTCTGTTCAAACATTTGCCCTCTCAAAGCTTTTGGTAAAGCTGATTGGGTATCTTTGCTTGTTTATTAGACTATATTGTAACCCTTATCATAGCACTTTCAACTTCGTGCCAAACTAAAATAATCAATTTAGTTATTTGTTTCACCTTACCTTGCTCCTCTGCTATGATGCCTGTCTGGTATATGGTAAATGTTCACTATCTGTTTACTAAACAAGAAAATCTTATTCACTTTCTCTGACATTTCAAAAAAATAAAAAAAGTGGGGATGGAGAGTGGGGAGTTGTTTTTCAACAGAGAGGGGAAAAAACAACAACAAAAACAAACAAACAAAAAACCTCGGATTAAAAGGCCCTGACTTCATGCTCTTCATAAGTCATTCTACAGTGGACCAGAGGAAGTCTCTGAAAATTAGAATCTATATGTGCTAATCCAAAGAAAAGCTGATCATAAAGAACACATTGTTTGTATCAAAAAAGTTCAAGCAAAGTTTATTTACTGCTTGGGTTTCGAAAAATAATTAATTCTTCAGACAAGACTTCAATTTTTTTAACTTAATTTTTTTCAAATTTCAAATCTCAATCAAATTCAAGAAATATTTTTCAGCTTTATCATGTGTCAGGAACCATGTTATTCTCTGAAATGCCCAGCATACCTATGAGGTTGTCAGATTCCAGACTCAATATTTTAGTTGCAGGGTTGGAAGGGTCAGCAGAAAGTTTAAGGGGAAGAACTTCAAGAAACAGATATGAAGGTAGCGATTTCCAAATCCCAAACTCAACCTTTTTCTTCATGGAAAATATCAGGATTTTTAAATCAGAATATGAAAAGCATATGCAGTTAGATTTTTAAAACCACTAGAGAGAGATTTGTGTGTACACTCTATGAAATGGAAGCTTAGAAGTGAGATAAAACTGTTGGAACAGGCAGACAGCCATGCATATTCTGTGGAAGAGGCTTTGAACATGAGGAATCAGTCAAACAAAACCTAACCATGCTCACGATTAAAAAAATATATAGTTTGCAATTTAAACAACTACTTTACATTTGCACATTTGCATCATTTGCATGAGTACCTCTACTTTGTTATTCAGACTGAAGCATGGATTGAAAGGAAGCCATCTTTTCCTCCATTCTAGAGGAACAATGATCATCTTTAGGATATTTTTTCCCCTTATTATATGAAACTAGAGGCCTGGTGCATAAAATTCATGCACGGTGGGGGAGGGGGAAGTCCCTCATCCTGGCCTGCACCCTCTCGCAATCCGGGATCTTTAGGGGGATGTCCAACTGCAGGGATCGGGCCTAAACTGGCAGTTGGGCATCCCTCTCACACTCCAGGACCGCTGGCTCCTAACATCTATCTTGCCTGCCTGCCTGATTACCCCTAACCACTCTGCCTGCCTGCCTTATCACCACTAACCACTGGCCTGCCTGGATGATCATCCCTAACCACTCTGCATGACTGCCTCATCACTCCTAATCACTGGCCTGCCTGCCTGATCGCCCCTAACTGTTTACCTGCCTACCTGTTCATCCCTAACCACTCTCCTGCCTTCCTGATCACCCCTAACTACCTCTGCCTTGGCCCCCACCATGGCACTTTCATCCTAAAGGTCATCTAGAACGACGTCTGAAAGGTCATTCGGCTGTCCTGTCTAATTAGCACATTATGCTTTTATTACTATAGATACTATATATATATATATATATATATATATATATATATATATATATATAATTTCTGTCTATAAACCTGGAGATTTTTTTATTTCATAATCATAGAAAAAATACTTTATTGTTCTCAAATGTAGTCAAAAATGAAGTAATTCTTAGTATTGATTGACATTTTGCCTGTGAATGTAACATTCATAAATAATCTGAAGAAATCATTAATCGATTTTCTAATTTCCAAATCAAATAATTTCCCCTTGAATGATTTATAAGAAAAACACAATTTAAACACAGGTCAAATATGATAAAAGAATTGTATTGTGCATATGCAGAGGTAGTTATTTCATTTTAATACTGACTTGCCAGTACCCCAGATTAATTTGTCCTTATACATCACACTAGCTAGCAGTGTCAGCTTTAAATACTACCTCCACTCAAAGGGCCAAGGAAATGTTTTCTAAAATGACCATTTAAAAACTTGCATAAACAAATTAAATACATAACCTTATGAAATAATGGCTATATTTCCCCCCTTTATTAATTATGTAGTCAAACATGATATATATCTTGATCACCCAGAGTTTCCCAATCTAAACTCAGTACGAAGAGAGGTACATAGGCATGCAGAATAATTTTCACAAACTGGTAAATTCCTTAGCAAATAGAAAAAGATAGTAAGAATCTATATATTTTATTATTAAGTAAAAAAAATCTATTTACTTTTCTTAATTTTAATTTTGCCACATTCATAAAACTTACAGTGCTCATAATAGAGCTATCAGTCTTTCCTATTCCTTTATTAACATTGACTTGATGAACTCAGCAGTAACATAGGGCTTAGGTTACTCCAATTCATTCATTTTTTCAGACAATAGCTAATGTATTTTGACCAGAATGACATACCTCAGTGTGGGGATGGGAGGATGAGAAGAGATAAACCAAATAACATATACTATATGCATAGCCCATGGACATGGGCAATAATAGGGTGGTGAAGACTTGTGAGGGTGAGTAGAGGCCGGGAGGAGGAAGGAGGGGGGAATAAAATGTGAGACATTTGTAATACTATCAACAATAAAAAATATTTATACAAAAGAAAGAAAATCATATGCCTGCCAATAAGTACAATTATTAGTCCGTGTGGTTCCTTTAATCCCTTTATTCTTTAATTGTGTTTTCTTCTACATGTTAAAAATTTTGTAAAATTCATTAATCTACAAATTGTTTCCCCAGTTATTACTGTAGTAGCCAAATTATCTTGGACTTTGAAGCTGACCTTTAAGTCACAGCAGCCTTCCAAATGAGTTTAAGGTTTGAGCCTACAATCACTTAACAGGCATGAAAATTGCACAAGAAACTAAATTGCACCCACAAGCAACTAAATGCATAATTAGCCATTGGAACTTCATGCCAAGAATACAAATTAGCCATTCTATTGCACCTGCAACTGGTCACCTGAAGGCTCAATTAGACGCACATAGCTTTGCCTTGACAATACATATGTGTCACAAAATAGCTGACTTAATTTTTAGACCAGGAAAAGGCATGTGGCCTTTTAGAGCTTTCCTGAAGAACTCAGCTTTGAAATATTTTGTTAAATCTAGACTGTCTGCTCTCAAACAACATTCTCCAAACATTTTAAAATGTTATGTTATCTCTATGCTTTCTTTTCTCATATTACTTGTTTTGTTTGGTGGACCACACAGAGTGGTAATAATTTGTAATTCTGTACCTCTGAGAATTGTTACATCTAAGTATCTGTGTTTTACAGAATTAGGCATGTTATCTTTCAACACAAACTGGTTGGTAATCACCAATGCTTGCTCTGGTAACACTGGGGTTTCCTAAATAATATATTTTCATGGAAAATTTATATATTCTTGAAACAGTTTTTATTTCATGGAGAAGGCTAAAAATAGTCAGTGTTCATGAATTATGTTCCTATTTTTTATTATATTTTAGTATGCTATTACTAGTTCCCTGTGTAGAACACACTTCTATTATTTTAGGGATGCCACCACCTTCTTTTAAATACTAAAAAAAAGACACAAAAAGTCATGAAGGTAGGACAGAGAATATACCCCTTACTTTCACTTGTTAAATCTTAGATTATTATGGTTCATTTGTCACAACAAATGGACCATTTTTGAAATATGATTATTATCTAAGGTTTACACATTACTCTTTTTTTTTTAGTTTTTCCATAATTTTCCTTTTCTGTTTCAGGATTTCATATAGGATATATATTACATGTAGATATCACATTTTCTTAGGGTCCCATAGACTGTGAGACCTTTACTTGTTTATCACTTTGGCAATGTTGAGGTGGATTAATCAGATATTTTGTATAATATCCAACTGGTATCTACCTGATTTTTTTCATGATTACATTAGAGCGATATTCTCATCACATCATACCAAGGGTACATTCTATACAAATAATTTACTAGTATTGTTGTGAACATTAACTGGCTGCAGTTGTTTTTGTCAGGTTACTTCCCTGAGTAGTCTTCTCCCCATTCCATATTGTACTTTTTGGAAGGATTGCAGTTCACACATAAAGAGGGGACAGTTATGCTCCACCTTTGGCAGAGGAAGTATCTACCAAAATTATTGGGAATTTTACACAGGATATTTATCTATTCCTCCCCATCTGTTTATTTATATTATGATAGACTCAGGGACATTTTCCTATACCTTGTGTTATAATGCAATGTTACATTATTTATTTTGTTGTTCAAATTATTCCATTTTGATCATTGGGATCACTTTACAGTCCCTTTGATATGGGGTGTGTGTGCGTGTGTGTGTGTGTGTGCGTGTGTGTGTGTGTGTGTGTGTGTGTGTGTGTGTGTGTGTGTTTGAGCATTTCCTTCTTTTCTGGCACTAGATGATGCTCCAGATCCATCTTTCATATTACCTATATCATCCGAAGAATCATCAATTTCCTTCTATTGGAGAATGTTATTAGAAACCCAAATCTGGAGTGGAGAGTCATTTTTTTCCACTTTTTGAAAATTATACTTTTACAAAGTTGAATGGGTTTTATTGAGGCCATGGATTATTTATAGGAGTCTGCTTTCCAAGTTTGTTCTTTGTGGGCAACCCAAACATAAGGAAGTTATCATTTTCAGGAGGAGAACAGACTGCCTAGAGAAACCATCAGAAAGGAATGTGAGTAAGACTTGATGAATCCCTTATGTTATCCAAGGTTTTATAATGCACTAAAATGTAGCAATGGAATAAATCTAGCGTAAGTATAGAAATAGACGTACTTACACAATTTTCTTTGTTTCCCATTCCTTTATTCTTGTTTTACTTTGAAATACTGTACAGCTTAAAAGAAACAGGAGAGTTGAAATAAGTTGAAAATTTTATAGAAACAGGTAAACAAAATCTTATGTAACTCAGTCTACACTCATTGAATAGTAAATTTAATGTAATGTTGGAAATCTTTTGTCTCAGTTGGTATTCATCTGCTCCTACCAATTTACTACCATAGCAAATCCCTACTTAAGAAGATACTTTTTGAATAAATGTGTCTATATTATTTGTAATAGGGATTCATAGAATAAGAATTAAATCTGTTATTTACTAATATTATTAATGTGCTATCACACAAATTTTACATAAGTGTATGAAAATATATCTTTCCTCTGTTATGACAGATCCAAATTTAATACCCAATAGAATTTAATTATCCCAGGATGGATATGCCATTAAGAATATGAGAGCAAGCTAAATTTCAGATGTCAGGGGTCAAATATCCTATATAATAAAAGCATAATATGCAAATTGATCAAACGGCCAAACAGCAGAATGACCATCACACAACCATCCGGACGACCATCTGGGACCACGCTATGACACTCTCTGGTACCAGGCCAGCCAAGGCAGGTGCAGTGGGATTGGTAGGGGGCCCGGACATCACCCCATGATTGCCCTGCAGAGGAAGGCTCAGGCCACCAGCCAGTGAGGAGGTCAATCGGGGGGCTCCATGATCACCTCAAAGAGGGAGGCCCAGGCCACTGACCTGCAGGCTGCAATGGATGGGCGGGGTCTCCCTCTGCGAGGGAAGCCTGGGTCTCAGGTGCCGGAGGGAAGCCAGAAGCCCGGGGAAGGAAGGCCTACTCTTGCATGAATTTTGTGCATTGTCCCTTTAGTTAATAATAATTATATATACCAAGATCTACTGTTAATTAGTTGCTCCTTTGTATTCACTGCTTATTTTAATATATCCAGCTCAATTCTATTTTGCAAGTACAAAAGAAAAAAAGTTCTTCTTATTAACAATAAAATATAATTGATACCATATATATTTTTCTTATATTTGTCATCACTTATTTTTTAACACAATGTATATTTCTATAGAGCAGAATGGTGCCATCTACGTATTTCTATACATTAAAGACAGAATTTGAAAATTTGGAACAATGTGGCCCTCAGGAACATTTCCAACTTTTAATTCAGAAAATAGGAGCTTACAACCTCAAGAGCACTCTAAACAATTTCTCACTTCCTTTCTTTTCAGAGGTGTACAATGTCAGGCAGTATGTAAACAGTATAATAAATTGTGCCATTATTTGTTACTAGCGTTCCCGTTGCAGGAAAAATCCTGCAATAAGATTTCCTGCTGCACTCTACCCCGCCTCCACTCCTCCCTTGTCATCTGCCCCACCTTCTCCGCCAGCCCGCCTGCTTTTCCCTTCGCCCCCGGCCCCGCCTCCGCTCCGCCCTTGTCGCCCGCCCCGCCTTCTCCGCCAGCCTGCCTACTTTTCCCTTCGCCCCTGGCCCCGCCCTTTTCGCCCGCCCCGCCTTCTCCGCCAGCCTGCCTACTTTTCCCTTCGCCCCCAGCCCTGACTTCGCTTCTCCCTTCTCCTCCCCCCCCACTCCCGGCTTGCTTGCTTCTTTGAAGCGTTACTTCCTTCTGCAGCTCTTGGCTTCTTTCAATGCTGTCTTGATATGCAAATTAGCCGCCATCTTTGTTGGGGTAATTTGCATACTCGTCCTGATTGGTTGGTGGGCGTGGCTTGGCTGGTGGGCATGGCTTAGGTGTAGCGAAGGTGCAGTCAATTTGCATATTTGTCTATTATTAGATTAGATTGGTGGTAGTACTTTAATAACTGTTTTAATTTTGTTTTAAATTTAAATGTGGCTCAGACTCCATTTAAGACCCCTTTAAAAAGAAATATAACTTCCAACCACTTGACACTTCCTCTAAGTGCCAATAATGTACTCCTGAGATTCTTATAAAGAGACTTACCCCATATATAATTCCCCTCAGGAGAGAAACTTGGTAAGGGCTTGCATGTCTTCATCAGAGATCACATAGATCAACTATTCTATAATGGATGGAACAAGATTAAGAGTGTCATCTTATGTATATATTTTCACAATGTAGTTCTCCAATCTTTGCCTCTTCCTACCTTTCTTGTTGTATTCTTTCAGTATTCTTCCTAACTTTCTTGTCGTATTCTTTCAGGAAAGCTACTGGTTGTAACAGCTCAATGATGCACTTGGAAGTTGTCCTTTTACATAATAACTAGAGGCCCAATGCACGAAATTTGTGCTAGGGGCTCAGCCCTCACAGCCTCAGTGTGACCTTGCAGCCCCAGCTTCGTCCAGAAGGTCGTTCAGCTGTTCAGTCTAATTAGCATATTAGCTCTCTATTATATAGGATGGCTAATTGAGTTAAATACCCTGTAAAAGGAAAAAAGAGAACTCATGTATGTTTTCCTAAATTTCAACATTTCAAACCTCTTTCAAGTATACCTTTAGACATTTAAAAATATATACTTTCTTTTCTATTTTTAAAGAATGTTAAGATTTTTGAAGCATGGCAATGTAATGTAGGATATAAAATATCCTATGTATAGCTATGTAAACATGTATAAATTAGTATGGACTAGAATGAAGATCTCTTCTAAATACTTTGAAAGTCTGGGAAACATCATGCCCACAAGTTGGAAGTTGTGCCTAGTGTACTATATTAGAAGGTAGATATCCTTTAAGGGCTTTGCCTCTTCCTACCTTTCTTGTCCTATTCTTTCAGTATTCCCAGGTGAAAATTTTCATAGTAAATAAGCTAAGCTTATGTTTATTATTAAGGAAAATGTTTTTATGATTTACTTACTATACATCTGTATTGGGTTGTTGTTTTTTTGTAAATTTTACTGAGCTTGCCATTTACAGCTACTACATTAAATGTGTAGCACCCAATAATATTTAACACCATTTAATATTATATTCCTAGCACTCATATTCATATATTATTCTCTCCCAAAAGAGGAATAATAAAGGAGAAACTACCTTCAGCTTTATAACTATTAAATAGTATTGTATAGTCAACATATTGTTGTTACTTCATTTAGGCAGCAGAGAGCTGTACAAAACTATCCCTGTGCGAATAAATTGTATTGACTTAGAGTCCATTAATGCAGCCAGGACACAAATTCAGAGAATGAGTATGATTAACATTTCTCTTCTTAAAAACTCTCTTTCCATTCTCTCCCCCCCCACCCCCACCCCCCGCTTCCTCACTTTAACAGATAGCGGCTCAGGAGAGAACTTAAGGAATACTATAGGAATGGAATCCTCTCCTTTCTCTCAGAAAATTGCCACCAGCATGGAATAGTATTTAATTCAGGCAAATAATCAACAGAACGTGTTTTCATATTTAAAAAAATCTTAGAGAAGAGGTGATTTGTTGTTGTTTGTTGTTTTTTTTCAATCCTATTCAGAAATGCTGATTTCAATGCTTAGGTTTGTGCAATTTCTACCTAATCAGCTAGAATGTGTACAAACTAATTGGAAGATCATATTTGAGGCTAATATATTATCTGGGATTTACTTGAAAAGCCTTTAAAATAATTTATATTCTAAATTCTGGTGTTATTTCACTGGCACTTTTAGTTACAATACCACTTCAATGAAGTACAGCCTCATGAAAGTTAAAAAACTAAAAATTGTAAATAGGTACTTTACCAAGAGTTTAATTTCTTCTTTGAAGCACTAAATGCTGCTTTTCAGGCTTACAAAAGATGAGGCACTTCAGAATTCATTTAAATTATTTATTCTCAACCACTCATAACACGTAAGATGGATAGAGAGTATCATTTGGTAGAATTAAAGTTAATGTGTTTGATTTAAAAGTAGTGTCTGTAGCTCTGAACCTCCACATGGGACACAGTGGAGTGTCAATGCCACTCCTTTGGGTTATTTTCATCTTCTTAAATCTCGCTTTCAGTTTTAGTCTGAATTTTCTATAGCAAGTATTTAAAAACCTCATTATACAGTGACATACTACATCTGGCAATCCTAGACTGTAAATAGACATAACTAAAAATTAAGAAGGCACAGAGAAAAATAAAAGTTTTCTAACTATTCTTATAAAAGGTAAGTTTGTAAATTAGCTCATGTCTTTTTAGAACCTGTACTACTGTCACAGGAGACTATATGGGAAGTTAAAAACTTGACAGCAAACCTGGGCAAACATGATTCTGATAAAGGGAGTGGTGGATTTAATAGACATGTAGACCATCTTCTAGAATTTTATTGCTCACTAGATTTCAAATCCGTGCTGTTTTGAAAGCTCAATTAAATGTATTGTTGTTGTTGTTTTTCTTTCTGGCAACATGGTATATAGCAACAGCATGGATTATGGAGACAGAATTTATTCCTGAGTCTATCATTTATAATTTTTTAAAACTGTAAATGATTATATTTCTGTGAGTCTTAATTTTATCTCAATAAAATTGGAAAATAATACTTTCTTTACAAAAGAATGCTTTGATAAAGAAATTATATTAGTGAGGTATATGGCCGACAGTAAATGCTCAAAAATGTTATTTCTATTACCTCCATCTTTTGAGTTTTACATTGATTAATTTTTTTTCTGGAGAACATTTGGTGTAATATACCTTAACCTCAAATTTTGTCACTTCCACTCTATTTCTCCTGTATATTATAGAGTGCACAGGAGATTCATAACATAGCTGTATAAGATAGAACCATCCAAACTCTATTTATATGTGTTATATTAAATATTTTTATCAGTTGTTAGTTTCAAACTATTAAATGAACTATCAACCTGCTTGACAAAACTTTTATTTCCAGGTCCCAGATTATGATAGACTGATACTTTTGATTTCACTCTCTAGTTTTCATATTCCCACATTGATTCTAAGCCTGGCAAGTGATTAACTTTGACCAATGAAACATTACCAAGTATGATATATGCTGACTTGATAAACACTTGCATATTCTGGCTGCTTCTCTTGGCATGCCCCTTCTTAATTCCATACTAAAGAAAGCCAGAGAAGGTATTTTTGGAGGTCCATGTGGAAGAAAACGAAGGCCTAAAGTCCCAACTGAACTTCCAGGTGGTGTCTAGAACCAACATGGCTAGCTGAGAGAGAGCATTTGGACCTTGCAGTCAATTCTATAGCCAGTTAAAATCGCACAAAACAGAATAATCACTCAGTCAACCCATAGAATCATGAGGAATAATAATTTTTAAACTAAAAAGAAAAATAATATGTACTAGAAAAGTTAAAGGACCATGTCCAGGGAGAGAACCTTTTGTCTATCTTTACTGATGAGGGAAATAAAAGATAATAATAAATGTGAGTATATATTTTAAAAGTATAAAGTCTGTCGATTTTTTTAAACATGAAAAATCAATATTTATTAAATCTTAGGAAAATAAAAGTAAATAAGGTCTCTGCTGTTAAGGAGTTCAGAGAACACAAACTGTTCAAGATTGCAGTGCCATAGATTGTCTACTCCTGATTAAACCAATTAATGAATAAATAAATAAATACATAAATAAATAAATAAAATCATCCCTTGTCTTTCTAATCCCACCCACCAAATGAAAGCCTCAAAAATTTGCAACAGCAACCTAATTATAAGGCAAATGGTACAGTTCATCTTATAGTTGTCAATTTTCCTATATCTAAAAAACAAAAAACAACCAAGTACATGTTTAATAACAAAACAAGGTCTGAGAATTGACCATGGATAGTTAGCTGTGGTTTATTTTAAATCATCGGTACTTCCTGCTTTATTCATCTACATAATATTTACATTATTTTCCCTAGTACCCATGAGCTAGCGCCACAAACTCTAACTCATTAAAAAGCTACATCCACATTTAAACATTGGCTTTAGTCAGTGTCCAACCCAAAATGAGATGTAAATGAAATTTCTGTGGTTATGCAGCTTTTTATCTATGTAAAATCAATAAGGCTTCCTTCTGACACATTGTATCATCATCTTAGGCCAATATGTAATCACACATTAAAGTTAGGAGAGTTTAGTCAACTTAAATTCAAAACAAAGAAAAAAAAATCCCCCAAATATTCTGTTATTAAATGCAAATAAAATTTTTAAAATACTTTCTGTGACAGATTTTGGATGGTCATATATATCATTTATTAAATGATATTAATGACCTTAACATGGAAAGTTATTTGAATAAGGAGAATTTGAGTCAAATGTAACAGAAAAAAATTAATTTCCTTCATACAATAAATCAATAAATATGAGCAGAAAACAAATAAAATTTTATTAAATAATTTAAATGGAAAGATTGCAACCAATTCATATTATATACATTATGCACACACACATACATGCACACTCATACACACATATATGTTCTATTTTTTTAATATATATTTTTATTGATTTCATAGAGGAAGGGAGAGGGTGAGAGATAGAAACATCTATGATGAAAGAGAATCATTGATTGACTGCCTCCTGCACGTTCCCCACTGGAGATGAAGCCCACAACCTGGGCATGTAACTCTGACCAGGAATTGAACCATAATCTCCTGGTTCATAGGTCAATACTCAACCACTGAGCCATGTTGGTCGGGGTATGTTTTATTTCTTGATAGTTTATGCATGCACTCTGCTATAAAGATTTATTTCTGTGCATTTGGAATAGTGCTTTGTTTTATATGGCCTCTTCTCAAACAAATGGCAATAAAAACTTTATAGCACCCCATACTGACATATTTTATTTATGGCTCTTGGTTTCTTTCCATTTTTCTTCTAAACCACATAAATCAACATGGAAATAATGAGGTCACTGACAAACTCAGGAGAACAGGTTCAATTCAAAGCATTTAACTTGAAAAAGATGAGGAAATTAAGAGATGAAATAATATGTAAACTTATCTTCCAATGAAGGATTATCTGTAACTCAATACCTTATAGAGATAATTTCTTAACATATAGGATTTGGAAAGCATTTTTCAATATATATATATATTCCTCTTCATTGATTGAGAAAAGTGGCTGTGATTGAAAGTATGACAATAATGGTAGCAAATACATTTTGGATTTAGCCCACTAGTGTATTTGGGCAAGATGTGACCCACCCTCATTGTTTCTCTCACCATATTCTACTAATTAGAGTATTTTGTCTTTGCAATGAACCCTCAGAAGTAATTAAATAATGAGGCAGATTTCTTTTATGAGTCATCTGAATTCAGTCTTGGATTTACAATTTACTTCTCTTCATCATCACCCAAAACTATCAACTTCTGATTGGTCAGTTTAAGTTTTAGAAAATTCTATATTCAAATCCCAATACCCCTCTATCTCCATTGCCACCATGCTAGATCAGGTTCCATTATTTTTTGTTGGATATATAATATACCATCTATTTTTTATCTTAACATTTTAAAGCAGAAAAAAATGTAACTTTTTGTGTGAGGTACAGCTGCCACTCAGGTGTTGACAGTTCTCCTAATCAGGAAGTAATTCCTCATTGGTGACAAATAGTGTGATATTAGTAAAGTTTCACCCCCAATACAGCTACTAGGCCTCTGCAAGTACTATTAGCCATATCTAGAAAATAAGAAGCAGTTTTATTAGTTACCATGATGAATAGTCAAATGGGTTTGTTAATGCAATATATACTAGAAATTGGTTCTTATTGGTAAATTTTAACTGCTTAGGATATATGGATTATAAACATATTTTAGAAAAAAAAATCCTTTCTTTTTATGAACACGATATGTGAATTTAGTGAAGACTAATATCTTACCTTAGTCCTGAACACCATGAAAAATGATAACATATGTATTTAGTGAGAATTTCTTATTACTCTTCAAATAAGAATTCTGTCTCTGGAATTTTGTTTCACTTCATACCTGTGGTGGGGAGAACCAAAAAGGACAAAGTGCTGGGACTTCACTGAATTTTCAGAACAGGTTGTTTTGTTTATATTTGTTCATAAAAGTTTGTTATATAATAAAACAAAAGAATTTCATTGTAACCTTCTACCAAGTTATGTGGGACTCATTAATCTTGCCCAACCACAACATTTTCTCATTACAAAAAGAACCTAAATGCTTTGCATGACCAAATTGACCTAGGTGAGTTCTTAACCACATCTCTAGTACCATCATTTTTCTTACGTCCACAATGCTTCCTTTCAACAATATTCTCCAGGCAAGCTTTTGGAAATTTTCATATTATTCTCCTGCTTAAATTATTCAAAAAATTATCAGTGTGCTTAGAACATGATTCAAAATCCTTCCCTGATTGAGCATATCCTCACCTTCTTTACATCTTAATTTCAGGCCATTCTTTTCCTCGATTACTGCTTTTGGTACATCCCTAACCTTCCTCTTAAGGGCTCTTTCTATGGTTAAAACATTATTACACTTTCTCAACCATTATTTCATTTGTTTGTTATCATTATTTAATTATAACCCTTCTTCAGTCTATTTTTTGGTTTGCATAACTCCTTTACCCCTCAACACGAATGATTTTTAGGGAAAACAACTGAATCTCCAAATTAGCTGGGGTTACTATGTTAGTGTATACTGAATATTTCCAATAGAGGGATCTGGTTAATTATTCTGTTCTCAGTGCTCAGTACTCCTTAGTATAGAACAAACATAAAATAAAATATATTGAAGAAAAGTTGCAAAAGAAGAAACAAGGAACAAATAAAATATAATTAGGAATAATTTACATATGTCACATGCTCTGGGGGATAGCTCAGTACTCCTTTTAGCCTTTCTATGATAAGTACTAGTAAGGAAACTTATGAGTCTTGCTCATAAGTAAACATATCCCTGTTAATTTAAATTACTTTAGGGCCCAAGAATCTTCCTAGTACCACACATGCCTTATTTCCTATCCCTAAGCTTTTACCCAACTGTTCACATAGGAAAAAGATTATCTAAAACATAATATGCACATCAAATGAATATGACTTTATGTTCTTCTTGTTAAAAACCAGTTGGAAAGAAAGGATGGCAGATAGGAAGAAAAAACACATTACATTAAATGGTAAGAAATATGAGGATATATTGAATACATAGAATATGAGCATATAGAATGGGGTACAGAGGCTGAGATGACAAAAAAGACTGGGTTCCTTCAAGTTGGCCTAAGCATGGCTTTAGAATGTTGTGCAACATTTCTGAGTGTAACTTAGACCTATGAATTATAATCCTCTTTCTATGTCTTACTACAAACAGCTTACACACTCTTACAACTGTTTCCTGTAAAACAGTAAGATAATAAGTTCCATGTGCATTCCATGTGAAATAACTAAATAAGGAAGAAAAAATACAGTTACATTAATTGAGATATCCAGTGTTGGCTTACTCAAGATGAACTCAGTCATACTAAACTCAATGTCAACACTTGGAAATAATTAAAGATTTTGAGATACATCACAACAATATGTGATAAATCTATTCATGAAATAAATTACTGCAGCCAATATATACTTCAATGAGGGGGAAATGCACTTAAAAATTACCACAAATTTGTTACTTTAATGACCAAAAGACAAACTCATATCATTTTGAAAGGTAAATTTTGATAGCAGAACTATTCTTCTCTTTTGCTGATGTCATAAAAAGGTCTCAAATATCAGTGGCTTATAGCAACAGTTGTGCATTTCTTGCCTGCATTGCAACATTACATGTGAGCAATTGTGGGTGATAGCTATGACATTTCTCCACATGCCTTATCCTGGCATGTAGGGTGAAGAATCTGCCCCTATCTTGGACATTCCATTCACATGGCAAAAGGAGAGAACAGAAACTACCATATGTTACTTCCTCTCACATTGCATTGGTAAAATAAGTTATACAATCAAAATGATGATGTGATTATAACCTTCGCATAGAAAGTAAGGCCTATGGCAATGAGTGGAAATATGTTAACCACTTATAGAAGTGGCAAAATCTAAGACAGTAGCATAGTCACAAACAGCAGTTCTGAGAAATCAGGCTTGCATTGTTTGAGGGCTATAAGTTGTGGTGCATAATAATATTAATAGTTTTAAGCCATGAGAGTGAGATAAACAAAGTCTAATGTCAGGCATATATTTAGTCTTTTTATATGGGAAAGCATATCTATAGTCCTTTTATATGATATCTTAAACTACTAAGGATTTGAAGATAAGTTTCTGAAACTCGAGAATAATTTTCAAAGCATATTTATTTAAAGAACATATCAAAACAAAAAGACTGGATCCAACATGTTTCCTAAAGAACAAGTCATGCCAAACTTTGTTGACATAGTATATGAGAATGTAAAAAAGAGGGAGAGAGATTTTCTCATGATATTCTTGGACAACAAATCCAACGAGATAAATTATCATTCTTTCCCCTCTCCTGTATTTCCATGTTGTCCACAAAAATTCTTTATGAAAAAATATGGCAGATTTCTTTTGAAAGTTAAATACTTGATGTAAAACAAACAAACAAAAAACTTGGCATAGGAAAATAAGGCAGGAGCAAAGCCAGGCAGGCTCCAAAGAGGGATACAAGAATGACTTTAATGGTGAGTTTCAGAATATTAGTCTACATTTTCTAGAACTCCTCTCTTCTAAATCTCTAAATCACCCTGGTGATTTCTGCTAAGGATGTAGGAGTAGCAAACTTACTCCAGAGAGAAGGCAGCTGTGATAACTGGGGACACATAGAGTCTAAAAATCCTAAAAAGTAACCACTGTCTGGTTCTACTAAAATTCCACATGTAATAATATACAAGCAGTAATCAAATATCATGAGGTCAAGTGTTCCAGAAAATCTTGCGGTTTACTCAATTCTCATCCACACTAACTGTAACTACCGTGGAGATCAATTGCATTTTTTAAAAATTTATTTTATTGTTTAAAAGTATTACAAATAGTAGTACATATGTCTCCTTTTTTTCCCATTGACCTTCCCCCAGTCTCCCCTACCCCCTGGCACATGCCCTCACCCCCCTTCCCAGTGTCTTGGGTCCATTGGTTATGCTTATATGCATGCATACAAGTCCTTCTGTTGATCTCTTACCCACACTCCCAACCATCCCCTGCCTTCCTGCTGTAGTTTGACAGTTTGTTCCATGCTTCTTTGCCTCTGTATCTATTTTTGTTCATCTTTATTATCCATAAATGAGTGAGATCATGTGTTATTTTTCTTTCACTGACTGGCTTAGAAACATCACTGATGAGAGAGAATCATTGATCAGCTGCCTCCTGCAAGCCCTCCATTCTCAACCCAGGCATATGCCCTGACCAGGAATCGAATTGTGACCTCCTGGTTCATAAGTCAACACACTCAACCACTGAGCCACACCCACTGGGTACCATTTCCTTTTTGTATGTGTGGTAAGAACATTGAAGCTTTATTCTTTTAGCATCTATCAAATATATAATAAAATATTAACTATATTCACTATGTTGAACATTACATTTCTGGAACTTATTCACTTGATAACTGGAAATTTGTACCCTTTGACTAACATCTCTCTGTTCCCCCCCCCACTCCTGGACCCAAGTAACCACTATTCTAGACTGTGTTTCTATGAGTTCATCTTTTTTCACAATCATATATGTCATACAGTGTATGTCTTTCTCTATCTGACTTATTTTACTTAGCATAATGCCTTCAAGGTCCAGACATGTTTTTGTGAATGGCATGATGTCCTTCTTTCTCACAGCTGAATATTACATTGTATATATGTGCCACATGTTCTTTATCATTTGTCAATACACTCTTTTGTTGTTTTCATATCTTGGCTATTGTGAATGATGTTACAATGAACTTAAAAGTGCAGGTACTATTTTGGAATCCTATTTCATTCTCTTTGGATCTAAACCCAGAAGTGGAATTGATGGATCATATAGCAGTTCTATATTTAATTCTTTGAGGAATATTCCATACATTTTACTATAGTGACTGTACCAATTTACATTCCCATCAACAGTGAACAAAATGTCCCTTTCCTCCACATCTTCACAGGCACTTTTCTCTTGTCCTTTTGATGGTAGCCATCCTAACAGGAATGAGATAATATCTCATTGTTATTTTAATTTCATTTCTCCAATGATTAGTAATGTTGAGCATCTTTTCATGTACCTGCTTGCCATTTTATACCTTCTTTGGATAAATGTCTATTCAGTACTTCTTGCTAATTTTTAATTGTATTATGTTTTCTATTGAATAGTATGGATTCTTTATATATTTTGGATATTAGTCTCTTATCAGACATATGACTTGCAGGTATTTTAATAGTTTCCTTTATTATGAAGAAGCTTTTTATAATCATGTAGTCCACAATTATTTATTTTCTTCTTATTTTTGCCTTTGCTTTTGGTGTCAAATAAAATCATTGTCAACATAATGGCAAGAAGCTTACACCCTATATTTTCTTCTAGGAATTTTACTGTTTCAGGTCTTAAATTTAAGTTTTTAATCCATTTTTAGTTGTTTTTGTGTATGTTATAAGATAGGGGTATTATTTTTATTCTTTTTCCTGTAGCTATCCATTTTTCTTACAGCATTTATTGAAAAGTATCATTTTTTTCCATTTTATAATCTGGAATTTTTGTCATAAATTAATTGACCATATATGCATTGGTTTATCTGGTATCTCTATTCTGGTTTTATACCCATACTAGAGTCCCGGTGCACAAAATTCATGCACAGGGGGGTTGTGTGTGTCCCTCAGCCCAGCCTGAACCCTCTCCAATCTGGGATCCCTCTCACAATCCAGGACTGCTGGCTCTCAACCTCTCGCCTGCTTAGCTGCCTGATTGCCCCTCACCGCTTCTGCCTGCCAGCCTGATCACCACCTAACCACTCCCCTGCCAGCCTGATCAATGCCTATCTGCTCCCCTGCCAGCCCAATTGCCCATAACTTCCCTACAGGCCTGATCACCTCCAACTGCCCTCCCCTGCTGGCCTGGTAACCCCTAACTGCCCTCCCTTGCCAGCCTGGTCACCCCCAACTGACCTCCCCTGCAGGCCTGGTCCCCCCCAACTGCCCTCTCCTGCAGGCCTGGTCTCCCCCAACTTCCTTCCTCTGCTGGCCTGGTCACCCCTAACTGCCCTCCCCTGCAGGCCATCTTGTGGTGGCCATCTCGTATCCACATGGGGGCAGCCATCTTGTGTGTTGGAGTGATGGTCAATTTGCATATTACTATTTTATTAGATAGGATCACACTATTTTGATTACTATATCTTTGTAATATAGACACAAATCAGAATATGTGGTGCTTCCATCTTTGTTTGTTCTTCTTTCTAAAAATGGGTTTGGCTAGCTGGGGTCTTTTGTAGTTCCATGGAAAAAAACAACACAAAAAACAAACGAACAACAACAAAAAAAAAACTATTCAAGAAGTGACTTGAAACCTAACAAAATATAAACAACTCAATGGAAAAGGGATAAAGGATTTGAATATGGATACTTCCTAAATAAGATACATGAATGACAAATAAGTACATGAAAACATGTTTAACATCTTTCATCATTAAGAAAATACAAACTAAACAAATTGAATTTTGCTACATGATTACTAGAATGGCTAAAATGTATTTGTAAAAAGGCAATATAAGTGCTAAGGAGTTAAGCAAGTAGAACTGTCAGATACTCCAGATATGCATGCAAAGTGGTACAACTACTTTAGAAAACTCTTCAGCAGTTTCTTGAAAGTGCCCAAATAACCTAGTCAATCTATCCTTGAATATTTACACAATAGAGGCTTCTGCACAGCAAAAGAAACCATCAACAAAACAACAAGAAAGTCCACTGCATGGGAGAACATATTTGCCAATGTTATAGCCAATAAGGGCCTAATCTCCAAAATTTACAGGGAACCTCATACATCTTAACATAAAGAAGATAAACAATCCAATCAAAAATAGGCAAAAGACTTAAATAGACACTTTTTGAAAGTGGACATATGGAAGGCCAAGATACATATTAAAACATGCTCAAAGGCACTAATCATCCAAGAGATGCAATTCAAAACGACAATGAGGTACCATCTCACACCTGTCAGAATGGCTATCATCAACAAATCAACAAACGACAAGTGCTGGCAAGGATGTGAGAAAAAGGAACCCTTGTGCACTGCTGGTGGGAATGCAGACTGGTGCAGCCACCTTGGACAACAATATGGAGTTTCCTCAAAAAATTAAAAATGGAACTGCTATTTGACCCAGTAATCCAACTTCTAGGAATATATCCCAAGAAACCAGAAACACCAATCAGAAAGGACATATGCACCCCTATGTTCATAGCAGCACAATTTACAATAGCTAAGGTTTAGAAACAGCCTAAGTGCCCATCATCAGATGAGTGGATTAGAAAACTGTGGTACATTTACACAATGGAATGCTACGCTGCAGTAAAAAAAAAAAAAGGAACTCATACCAATCGCAACAGATGGATGGAACTGGTGAGCATTATGCTAAGCAAAATAAGCAGGTCAGAGAAAGATAAATAGCACATGATCTCACTCATTTGTGGAATATAATGATCAACATAAACTGATGAACAAGAATAGATACAGAGACCAAAAAGCATCAAACAGACTGTCAAACTTCAATGGGAAGGCAGGGGGTAAGAGATCAACCAAAGGACTTGTATGCATACATATAAGCATAACCAATAGACACAGACACTATGGGGGTGAGGGCATGTGCTGGGAGGTAGTGGTGGACAGGGAGGTCAATAGGGGGAAAAGGAGTAAGTGCTGCAGAAATAAATAAATAAATAAATAAATAAATAAATACAAATCTTTATACAAAGACCTATATTTATATCAGCTTTCTTATAATTTATTATAAAATTACAAACCATAAATAACCCAAATAATTATTTTCTAGTAAATGAATAAACAAATTGCAGTATGTATATTTAATAGACTCTTGTGGAACAATAAAATTAACATGCAATACTACAGATAAATTTCATGAAAAAAAGTACAGATACAAAGGGATACCTACTATATGATTTTATGTATATCACTTTCTGGAAAGGCAAAAATCAAGGGAAATAAATCAGATGAATGGTTTCCAGTGACTAGGAATTGGGGTATGTTATGGATTGCAAAGCCACAGGGAACCATTTTCATTGATGAAAATATTCTACATCTTGATATATAGTAATTATATAACTTATACAATTTAAATTTTATTTAATTATATACTTAAAAGAGTGTATTTTAGCATATTTAAATTGCAACTTGATAAACCTAAATTTTTAAAAACTGTTGAGAAGGAGGTTGATATAAGCTTGTTTGATGTGACACTATAGGTGGGTAAACACTGGTACATTTTTCTGTCACTTTATTTCAATACTAGAGGCTTGGTGCATGAAATTTGTGCATGGGTGCAGTCCCTAGGCCTGGCCGGTGGTCGAAGCATGTGCATCTGGTATGGAAGGGCAGGTTCCAGCTGACCTCTAGGCCCTGGGCAGCACCTGGGCCCCCGAGTCCCCACGCACCCTCCTCCACCTAAGTCATGATGCCCAAGTCCCCATGCAGAGATGCAGTGAACACGACTGGACGCTGCCGGCCTGGGCACAGTGTGGGCTTCTTGGCCGCCCAGTGGCACCACATGGTAGTCAGGCAGACAACGTGCTCTCTCCCGTCCGGCCTCGCAGACCAGCTCTTACACGAACCCACGGGGAGCCCAACTGGCCCCTGTGGTCCCAGCGGCTGCAGCCCGGCTCACCCGGAAGAGGCTGCACGGGTGCGGTGCAGGCTCTACACAGGCGCAGGGGCTTCCCCTGCATGCGAGCCCTGGTGTCCCGGGGAAGGGTAGCAGGGGGAGTGAGAGCAAGCTCAGCAGACACCCTGCATTCTCACCTCACCTCCATCCCCATCACCCCTGCCCCCAGGTATCTGGTGAGAGGTCGCAGCCCCCTGCCCCGGCACAGCGGGAGGTTGGTCGCCGCCACCCACCCCTAGTTCTCCATCCCAGCCTGAGCCAGCCCCAATTGGGCAATCAGGTCCTGTCAGCCACTGGTCACCATCTACAGAGCGATTGGTCAGGGCCAGGCCTCCTGCCTGGCTCCCTCAGTGCCTGGGAGCTGGGTGGTGGCCCTGCCCCTGCCCCCCAACACCACCACTGGTCACAGTCCTCAGGACAATCAGCGGGGCTATCAGAGCCCCCGATCACACCTGCCTTGGCCTGGCACCGCCCGCTCACCTGCTCCACCATCCCGCTGCCGCCGTTCCACTCTCCTTGGGGGCCATAGGGGCTGGCAGCGCCTCCACTGTGCCCTCTGCCAGCTACAAGTCACTGACACCCGCCATGTTTCATGCCGCCCCCTGGTGGTCATTGCAAGTCATAAAGAGTGGTTGACCTCCCAGTCATAATCCAGTCGAACAATTTGCATATTAGGCTTTTATTATATAGGATTCTATTAAAAATTCTGATCAAGACATTTAAAAATTATGTTGAATTAAAGACAAATAAAATACCATATACAAGCCCTAGCCAGTGTGGCTCAGTTGGTTGGGCATAGACCAAGAAGTCTCTGGTTCGATTCCCAGTCAGGGCACATACCCAGGTTTGATACCTGGTCAGGGTGCATGCAGGAGGCAACCGGTCAATCTTTTTCTCTTTTGTCAATATTTCTCTTTCTCTCTCTTCCTCTCCTTCCCCTCAGTCTCTAAAATCAATTTAAAAACACATTTTAAAAAATACTGCATATAAAAGGTATGAGATGAAGATGTAAAGTGAATAGAACAAAATCCATAGTTTTAAAACACATATACTAAAGAAGAAATAATGAGCTTATCATCTATTTCAAGATATTAGAAAAGATAAAAGCAAAATATCCCAAAAG
Source organism: Eptesicus fuscus (assembly GCF_027574615.1). Taxonomy (NCBI): domain Eukaryota; kingdom Metazoa; phylum Chordata; class Mammalia; order Chiroptera; family Vespertilionidae; genus Eptesicus; species Eptesicus fuscus. Next base: position 75,532,288 of record NC_072475.1, on the reverse strand, counting down.
CAATAGAAGGACAATAGCAGTGATCTAGAAAACATCCATAATAAGAAGAATAACATATATAAAATTTGGTTCTTCAAACAGAAAAGGTAGAAAGGGAGGAGAGAGAGAGGAATGATATAGTCAATAACAGCAAATAACAAGTTAAATCTAACAACGCTGTACATACTACGTACATTGAAAATACAGTAAGTAGATATTATGGATAACTTTATGCCATGCAATTTTAATTTTTTGTTAAGCTATTATCTACAATATAGTTTCAAATATTTAAGTGTTTTTGTAATTTTATACATGTTAGCACCACCACGCTCAATAAATACAACAGCTCGATCAGCCTAAGAGTTTTCCTCAAGCCCTTTGTGTCAATGCCCTTCCCCCTCATCCTGCCCTAAGTAACCAGTGGTCTGCTTTTGGTCCCAGTTCTGCACCTCTAGAATTTCTTATAAATGATTTTTTAAACAAATCACACAGAAGTATTCATTGGTATTTTATTTCAGTTAACATAGTGTTTTTGAAATTCATCTGTGATTGCACACATTAATACTTATTTTCTATTTCTTGCTGAGTTATATGCCATGGTATGGAGATATTAAAATTTATTATTCACCAATTGGTTGCTTCTGTTTAAGACTATAATGAAAAATGTTGCAGAAAACCTTGGTGTATGTCTATCTTTTCTGTATTGTTTTCTGTTATATCTGTCCTCAATAGCATAATTTTTCTAGAACATAGTGGGGCTCATTATACATTTTTTAAATGAATGGTTATGTTCTTCAAGTGGCATAGCACAGAGAAATTGAGAGAACATTGCTCCAAAAGGCAGAGAGAGTTTGCTGATGGCACCAGTGACACCGTGCATTCCCTTAGGTGAGTCACTGAAAACCTCAATTTAACCTCCACTTGTCAAATGAGAAAAATAATGAGTCCTTGCCTTGGAGGAGTGATGTGAGGATTTATAACATAACACTGCATGCAAAATTGCTCTGCGTTTTAGGGAAAGGAGTGCAATTTAAATACGGCACATTATGTTCATATTTTTATATCAGCTTGCATCCCTTTCTGTTGTGTTCTGGTTAAATCAGTTTTAACAAAAGTTAATTAAAAAAATCTAGTGTTGTTCTAATGCCACAAAATAATTCTAATGGTTCCAGAAAAAGCACATCCTGAAGCTAAGTCAATAATTACATAGTAATATTATGTTTCATAATTGAAATACCACTAAAAATCTCCAAAGAATATTTCAATAGTTAGTAGACCTCATCTACTTACTGTGACCTTGAGATCTCACTGCATATAGAACAAAATAACTCCTGCAGTCCACACTGCCTGTATATCAGTGTGAGTACAAAATGATTCATGAGAACAAATTCATTAGATATATGACATAACTGCATTTAATTGAACTCATATACTTCTCTGCAATAAAATGGAAATGTCAGAAAACTAGTTATATACTAATTTACTTTTCTCTTAGCTACAATGATAAATTGGAATTTAATTTTTGTGCCCAATAATCCTTTCTTTGCAGCCTAAAAGATGGAAACTTGAAAGGAAAATGCGGGGGGGGGGGGGCGGGGGGGGGGGGGGCGGGATTCCAAAGTTAAAAGTGACTTGGATCATAGCAAGTAGTACAGTTGGAGAACATTAAGTTTGAGCATCTTAAAATTGTAATGACTGAAATTTAACAGAACATAGACACAACTTTGCATAAGCAAGAGTGGAGATAGATTTAGCAAAGCAGTAGTGTTAAAATATACAGAATAAATTTACAAAAATTCTGAAATCATTAGAATTTCAAAAGATTGTGCATTTTAAGTTCAAAGCAAAATGAACACAGCAGCTATATTCAATAAAAAGCAACTAACCAAATAATTGTTGAAACAAATGTAATCAATATGTCTTCATACTAGAGGAATTCAGCACATAAATTTCTTATATCAGTGATTCTTAAAGCTAGCTACACATTAGAATCACCTGGAAAGTATCAAAAATAACAACAAAAGACAAACAAACAAATAAAGAATGTCCAGAAAACATCTGAGATATTAGGATTATTTGGTCAGAGTGATGCACAGGTATTAGTATATTTTCACAATGCCCCTCATGTCCCTTCAGGTGATCTATACTAATAAAAGGGTAATATGCTAATTAGACCAGTCATCTTCCGGATGACCTTCTGGAAGTCCTTCCAGACAAAGCCACTGTGGAGGGCCGAGGCAGAGGTGGTTAGGGGCGATCAGGCCAGCAGGGGAGAGCAGTTAGGGGCAATCAGGCAGGCAGGCAGAGGCAGTTAGGTGTGATCAAGCAGGCAGGCAGGTGAGTGGTTAAGAGCCAGTGGTCCCAGATTGTGAGAAGGATGTAGGGATAGGGCCAAAACTGGCAGTCAGACATCCCCCAGTGGTCCTGGATTGGAGAGGGTGCAGGCCAGGCTAAGGGACGCCCCCCTCTTGTGCATGAATTTCATGCACCAGGCCTCTAGTTCTAATTTAAATCTGGAGGCAAAAATCCACTGTCTTGGAGAGAACTAGTATGTGCAACAGTTCTTAAATTATTCTTTGTAAGGATATTATATGGGTTTGGTAGCTCCACTTATTTTGCCTGATTCATAATTGACAAAAATTTAAACTATTCTTTTTCAACTGATATGTACTGTTTAGTGTTGTCTATTTGTATGTATCACTATTTTTTGTGAAGTTGGCTGGACAATAAAAACATAACATTTATGACACATACAAAAATCACTATGTCAGTGAGGGGGAGGCACTTGCTAGACTAGTATTGCTGCCTGCAATCTGGACCAACACAATAGCCCAACCTAATATTCCTTTCAAAGGTGAAAAGTTTTGGGTATAAACAGAGAGAAGGAAAAATAGTAGCTATGTGTAAAGGAATGAATAAATGAGTTATGTACTGAGGGAAATGGAATATTACATTAATACCTTGAAAGAGGCTCAAAGCAATAGATGATACTGTTTCTTAGCTCCAGATGCCTAAAAAAGTGAAGCCATATATTGCTGACACCACCCCTGCTTTTGGAACCTTATGGGATCTTATGAAAGTCTGTAAATATGAGTTGCCTTGCTTTGGAAGATATATTTTTATACCACATGATGATGGACTAGATAGTTATTAAATGAATAGGATTCTAGTAACACGCCAATATCTTTTGACTTTTATGGTTGTTTTGCCACTAGGAATTTTTGTTGGAAAACAAGAGGGTGGACTGCGTTATATATATATATATATATATATATATATATATATATATATATATATATATAGCCTTTATCCCCATTTTACTTAATGTGCTTCCTATATAGAGTTCCTAAAACCCTTGCAAATTCCTAAGGGATAAAAGCTGGAGGAACATCTTTTGTTCTAATGAGGTGGGTCTGGGTGAGCTCTTGAATGGCTTTTAGACCAGGGTTGGTCATCAGAATGACCAAGTCATGATTAGAAGTTTGGAGGTTTACACTCTGTACCCAATATCCAGAGAGGAGAGAGGGGATGGAAAGGGGATAGTAATTTATTATGCCTACATTAGGGAGCCCACATAAAATCCCAATAATACAGGCTGCAGAGAGGTCCCAGGCTGGTGAATACATCTATGCATCAGTAGTGTGATCCCTCCAAATCCACAGGGACAGACACTCCTGCTCTCAGGACCTCCCAGACCTCACCAGATATATCACTTCATTGTCTGGTTATCAGTATCCTTTATCACATCCTTAAAAAAACAAAACAAAAAACTGCTAAATGTTAAGTGTGTCCCTGAGGAGGGGGGTGGTGGGGACCTCAGATTTACTGCCAATTGGCCAGAAGCACAGGTGACAAAGTGAACTTGCACTTCACATCTGCAGTGGGTCAGGAGCAGTCTCGTGGCCCTGATCCTTTAACCTGTGGGGCATCTGACACTCCCTCCAGTTACACAGTGTCAGAATTGAGTTAAACCGGAGGACACCCAGCTGGTGTCACGGAGAGTTGCTTGGTGGGGAAAAGAGCCACACCTGGTGCCAGAAGTGCCATGTGTGGTGGGTGAGAATAGGGAGTAACACTGGAGAAAACACTGAAAAGTTCCCCTCTCTATGAGCAAAAGAACAGTAAAACACAAAACTAATACATTCTGTTTTATTAAGAATAGTTCTCTAATTTTTCCTTGTACATATTTCCCATGCTCACGATCCAAACTACCTTTAGAGTTTTATATTTCTCGTGTTTAAGCTAATGTTATAGCATAGTAAAAAGCTAGGAAAATTCCCAGACAAGTAGCACAGGGAAACTAAGACAGAGAGTTAAACAGCAGTTTGCAGCCACCTAGTAAATCCTATCTTCCCTAAACCAAGGATATTTAAGACTAAACGGTTGGCTGTTCTCCCCAACCAGAGGGTAGTTTATATGAATCACCCTACTCAGAGAGATAGATAACAGAAACCCAATTAGTGCCATTTGCCAATCATACCCAAGGACAGACAAATTAAGAGGATAAATCTTATGTTGGTACATCAGCATATAGCTGATGAATATTCTATTGAACCCCATCAAAGACCTCCCCTACAGCCCCAGCCTTTAAAACTCCTGAAAATGAAGGTCCCAGGGTAATCTCCCTCCAGGGAGCATGCCCAGGCCATTCCTTTTCCCCAGTCTTTCCTCCACAGGAATGCATCCCCTAACCTGTAATGGACTCCATGAGACTTGCAACCAGGGGAGCAATGGGCAGAGGTACCTTGTCCCGGCTCACCCCTTGAACCTGTTCCCAAGGCCCCCTTTTCTCTGACTCCCCAGTGAGCCAAAGCAGCCCAGCCTAGGCTCTCCTGATGCCTTTTCTATGCCCTTCCTTGTTTCACTGCCCTAAGTGTGTTTTCGCTGTGGCCAAAAAATTCTTGTTTGCTTCCCTACCCTTTGTCTCTTGATTGAAATCTTTCCTTCAAGAAGACAGAAACCCAGGTCTCCTTGTCTTGCCAGTAACACCATTATTGTTTCTTTTAACTGCAGTAGCCCCACCTTTGCACTGTAACACACAAAGCAAACAAAAGCTACAGAAGGGTGACATCTATTTCAGGCACTGCCTATGTGTTCCCTTGTCCAAACCCTGGCTTCAAATTGCTACTTTTGCTCCACCTAATTGATGACTCAGTCAGATATGATCTCTAGCTTCTAGATTTGACCAACTACCAGTATTCAAATGATTGTCTCTCATGCGCAACTATATTCCTAAGAGTCTGGGGTTAAATTTTAAATAAAAATTAAACTGCTTGAAGAAATCTAGCAGGAAAAATAATGTCTTGACATTAGGCAAGTTTTCAAACTTGATCAGAGCTGATTGTGCTTTTTTATATTTATTTTATTTTTTTATCAAGCAACTATTTTACAGAGCACTCACACAGAGTACACCTACATTCTCTTAAAATATATAGCTGAATTATTTTCTCAAGAAGTAGGGGTTGGGAAGTGAGGAAGAAAATTACGACCGTTTAACTTGCTTCCTACAGCTGGAAGAGGGGGAAAAATAAAATATTAGAAGCATAGAATCACAGTGCATTGGAGATAGATTGGACTTTAGGAAAAATATGGCTTGTCATTTTCATGTGATTTATGTTTCATGATTAGGTCTCATGAAACTTGAAGTGATGCTTGAAGGTTTGTAGTGCAATGGTGACTCAGCTATTAAAAAACCGAGCTTCACAACAGCAGTTAACTTACCTGAAATAAAATGTATGTGACGTGATAAAACTGGATTATCACCCACATTTTTCGCTGTGAAATTTGTAAACTTCACCTTTGGTGGTACCTAGTCTCTTAAGCATAACTTAATTTGTACTTATAATTGACCAATCTAATTGTAGGTTGTAATTGTACCAACTTGCAATTGACTAACCTAAACACAGGAAGAGGATTGCCTAGGGAAACGCCTGAGCTCCTGAGCAGAGTCTGAGCAGCGCTTTAGGCGGGTGGGCACGCCTGACCTCCAGAGCCTGGAGGGTAGAGTCCGGGGCCCAGGAGCCGCACATCGCCAGCTGGGAGGACAGGCACCACCTCAGGCTCCCTCCCTCAGGGTGCCCCCCAGTCAGGACAGAGGACTCTGCTTGCCTCTACCAGCTCACACCTGCTGCCACCACCACCCGCCACAGCGGCCTCAGCCTCTGGACAGGCGGCCTCCCGAGGTGCCCGGGGGCTCAGCACACAGCATGTTGGACACTGTCCAAAGGCTCTTCTCAGGGAGGCCTCCGAGGGGTTGTCCCAGGCCCACCAGCGCGATCCCTGGGCCACAAGAAGGACTCCTGGGCCGTGTGAAGGGCGCCGCTGAGGGCGATGGGCCAGCGCCCATGGCTGGGCTGCCTCCGGGGGGATCCAGACCAACCCCAGGGCACCACCATACGGAGCACTGTCTCTGGAGCACAGGCAGCGAAGATCCTCAAAGACCGTGCCAGCAGGATGCCGCAGAACAGCCACACACGACGTTTTGTCCTTCAACACCTGCGTCCAGCACAGCGTCCCGCCGGTAGCTGGACTGACCGCTCCTGGCTCCTCCCATGCGCGGCCCACCCCTGGGAGCAGGCGGCCCAGGAGCCTGCAGTGAGGCAGCATTGTCTGGAGAGAATGTAAAAGCCATAATAAACCGACTCAATGCAGGAAAAAATAACACACACACACACAAAACAACAAACAAACAAAAAACCCAGAAATATACTTAGAATTCCGTAACCCTATGAAATGATTTAAATTTAAACAAAAAGTACACAAACATCAAAACAAAAGAGTGAATAAGAAATAAGCAAGAATGATCAATAAAGAGTATCTTAGAAGGTTACATGTGGAATGATGGACAAGTCACAAGGAAGAGGCAAATACTAATGGTCAAGTAGGAAAAGAGCTATACTGACAAATATACGGTGGTCAACATTTTTATTATACTACTAGAGGCCTGGTGCACGAAATTCGTGCACAGAGGGGGGTTGTCCCTCAGCCCAGCCTGTACCCTCTCCAATCTGGGACCCCTCAAGGGATGTCCGACTGCCCATTTAGGCCCGATCCCTGGGCAATCAGGAAGGCAGGCAGGCAAGCAGTTGGGAGCCAGCAGTCCTGGATTGTGAGGGGGATGTCCGATTGCCCATTTAGACCCGATCCCACTGGGATCCCGAGGGGTCCAAGATTGGAGAGGATGCAGGCTGGGCTGAGGGACACTCCCCCCACCCCCGTGCATGAATTTCGTGCACCGGGCCTCTAGTCTTAAAATAAAATTTTACTAAGTAAGAAAGGACTTCCATACCGACAGATCAGAATGAGCAAAAGTCGAGAAATGGGAATATGCAGGATTGTTGATAAATGATAAGTGATTTGGTGAACCTCTTTTAATGGGATTGATTAGAACTTTCAGTAGTCAGTTCTAATGAGAAAAGCCAGGTTAAAAACAAAATATTGAGAGGTTTGAATGCCATGCTAATAAGTTCAGATTTGTGTGTATGTTGCAGGGGAAGGGTGGGATGCATAATGAAAGGTTTTGAATAGGAACTTCATTTATCTAAGTTTTAAAAAGCAATTCCATTGGCAATGTGAACTCTGAAGTGAAGGGTAAAAAAAATATAGGATGAAGAAGAATTTAGGAAGTATTGTGATAAATCAGATAAGAGATACAATGCATGATCTAAAGTAATGGGATTAAGAATGAAAAGTGCTAATAATGGAGAAATTACAGTAGAAAAGTGAACAAATGTTTGTTTGTAAGAGTTGAGTGGGAGAATTTATATTGGTCAGCTTATTTTCACTTAGATTTCCCCTACCAATTTGCAATTTCACTTTTTCCAAGAATAGTTGATGGTTACTATCTCAAGTTACCAAGATTTCCTCTTACTATCAAAGTTTATGTAAAGCCTATAACACTAGTAGGTAAGAGCATTCCACTCTTCACTTGATAATTTAAACTCAAAGGGAGTTTAATGTTACAATGAATCAGACATGGCTCATGAATATTATATTTTTATGTATATACATATATTTTTAATCCTCACCCAAGGATATTTTTTTTCCATTGATTTCTAGGGAGAGTAAAAGGGAGGAAGGAGGAGGAGGAGAGAGAGAGAGAGAGAAACATAGATTTGAAAGAGACACATGGATTGGTTGCCTCCAGCACAAGCCCCTACTGTAGCTAGGGGACCTACAACCAAAGTATGTGCCCTTGACTGGGAATGAAACCTGAGACACTTTGGTCCACAGGCCGATGGTCTAACCACTGAGCTAAACTGGCCAAGACAGAACATTATTGTTTTTCTATGGCTACTAATAAAATCTTTGAAAAAATTCCAAGTTAATTTCTGCAGCACCAAAGTGGAATTTTGTGGTCTCAAATGAATAGTGGTCTAAAGATACCCATAAATTGAAATGAAAAAGAACAATACCTCAATATAGAAAAGCGGGTAATAAACATGAAAAGAGATTCAACTATACTTATAAAAATCCTGAAAATTCTAAACACAATAAGCCTTTCTCCTATCAGATAGAAAAAGAACAAAAATTTTAATAAGATATTTTGTTGAGGAACAGACACTCTTATACCACTTATGGAAGAATGGCTGGTATCACATATTGTAGGTCAATTTGGCAATATCTTTCAACTATAAATGAACATAACTCTCTGGGGTATTTATCTTTTAAAGTACACTTCAAACAGGGTACCAGATATTTTAGTTCATAATTGTTTCTGATACCAAGTGCTTAGAAATAATTGATATGCCCCTCAACTGTCTGTTAAATATACCATAGTACCTTATTCAATAACATAATAAACAGGCATTAAAAAGGATCAGGTGACTCTGATACGGCACTGATTTTACATAACTTCTAAAATATAGTAAGTGAAAAATACAAGACATGGATGTCTGTATAGAAAAAGCAAATATGGGTATGAAAAATAAAAAATAGTATCACATGTGTTTGTATTTAAGTAGAATACTTCTGCATGGATTCACAAAATAATCAGTAACAGAAAGTATATTTCATATGGAGAATGGTGTTTTGGGAGTGCTAGAGAGAAGGGTATCTTAGTATTTATGGTGTAAGCTTATGTCCATCTGAATTCTGTGTCATGTGCCTGACTTATTCAAAACACATGTTAAACCATAATGTTCATGAAAACATAAAAATGCTGCCTCGTGAGCTTCATCGTAAATGTAGAAGGGCTTTAATTGTCATCAAATTCTCAAAGGGGTCTCTCTATCTATCCAAATCTATCTATCTATCTATCTATCTATCTATCGATCTACCTATCTATCATCTATCTATCTATCTATCTATCTATCTATCTATCTCTGTCTCTCTCTCAAATGTTGAAAATAAATATTGCTTTCTATTTTCTTTAAACCCTGCGAATTTATATAACTACTAGAGGCCCGGTGCACAAAATTCGTGCACGGGGGGGGGGGGGTTGCCCCTCAGCCCAGCCTGCACCCTCTCCAATCTGGGACCCCTCAGGGGATGACTGACTGCCTGTTTAGGCCTGATTCCAGTGGGATCAGGCCTAAATGGGAAGTTGGACGTCCCTCTCACAATCCAGGACTGCTGGCTCCCAACTGCTTCCTGCCTGCCTTCCTGATTGCCCCTAACCGCTTCTGCCTGCCAGCCTGATCACCCCTAACCACTCCCATGCCAGCCTGATTGATGTCTAACTGCACCCCTGCCAGCCTGTTTGCCCCCAATTTTCCTCCTCTGCCAGCCTGGTCACCCCTAACTGACCTCCCCTGCAGGGTTGATCACCCCCAACTGCCCTCCCTTGCAGGCCTGGTGCCTCCCAACTGCCCTCCCCTGCTTGCCTGATCACCCACAACTGCCCTCCCTTGCAGGCCTTGTCCCTCCCAATTGCCCTCCCCTGCTAACCATCTTGTGGTGGCCATCTTGTGTCCACATGGGAGCAGAATCTTTGACCACCTGGGGGCAGCCATTTTGTGTGTTGGAGTGATGGTCAATCTGCATATTACTCTTTTATTAGATAGGATAAAGGCCTGGTGCATGGGTGGGGGCCAGCTGGTTTGCCCTGAAGGGTGTCCCGGATCAGGGTGGGGGTTCCCTTGGGGCATGGGGCGGCCTGGGTGAAGGGCCTGTGGTGGTTTGCAGGCCAGCCACACACCCCGGCGACCCAGGCGGAAGCCCTGGTATCTGGAATTTATTTATCTTCTACAATTGAAACTTTGTAGCCTGGAGTGGAGCCAAGCCTCCTGCTTACTCCGTGGTGGCAGCCATTTCTGTTGGAATTTATGTATCTTCTATAATTGAAACTTTGTAGCCTGGAGTGAAGGCCTGAGCTGGCCAGGGCTGCAGAAGCTTGGCTTCCTCCATCACCCAGGGCAACCCTAGCCTCCTGCTCTTCCAGCTCAGTGGCTGCTGCCATTTCTGTTGGAATTTATTTACCTTCTATAATTGAAACGTTGTACCCTTGAGTGGTGGCCTGGGCCCTCCAGGGCGTGTGGAAAGCTTGGCTTCCTCCATTGCCAGGGAAACCCAAGCCTCCCTCCTGCTCTCTGTGGCCACAGCCATCTTGGTTGGGGTTAATTTGCATACTCGCTCTGATTGGCTGGTTGGCGTGGCTGGTGGGCGTGACTTGTGGGTGTAGCGGAGTGATGGTTAATTTGCGTATTACTCTTTTATTACATAGGATTACTCTTTTTGTATCTGCATATTTGGTTAAGCTTTTTTTTTTTACTTTAAATTTTGTAAAATTTACTTTTATTGAATTTCTTGGGGTGACATTGGTTAATGAAATTATATAGGTTACTAGAGGCCCAATGCATAAAATTTGTGCATGGGTAGGGTCCCTAGGCCTGGCTAGAGTTCAGGGCTGACCTGTGGGGCTACTTGATGGGCAATTAGGGCCCTTCCCTCCGCACCCCCCTGCTGGCACCTGCCTTGGCCTGCCTGGTGTCTGCGGGCTGGGGGCAGCTCCTGCGTTGAATGTCTGCCCCCTGGTGGTCAGTGCGCATGATAGTGACTGGTCATTCCACCATTCAGTTTATTTGCATATTAGGCTTTTATTATATAGGATAGGAATATAATTCTATAATACAGCATCTGTATATTGCATTTTATCTTCACCACCCCAAACCAAGTATCCTTCCATTACCCCTGATGCCCCCTTTACCCTCTTTTGTTTCTCCCATCCCCATTTCCTCTTGAAATCACCATACTGTTATCTGTGTCTTTTTTTTTTTTTTCTTGACTTAATTCTTTTACCCTTCTTACCCAGCCCTCGGCATCCTTTCCTCTAACAGCTGTCAGACTATTCTCTGTATCCATGAGTCTGTCTCCACTTTGTTAGTTTATTTTGTTCATTAGATTCTATATATAAGTGAAATCATATGGTACTTGTGTTTCACTGACTGCTTTATTTCACTTAGCATAACATTCTCCAGGACCATCCATGTTGTCTCAAAGGGTAAATTTCCATTTTTTTCCACTGAGTAGTATTCTACTGTGAAAATGTACCACAGCTGTTTCATTCACTCAACTACTGATGGACATTTGGGCTGCTTCTAAGTCTTGGTTATTGTAAATAACACTGCAAAGAATATAGGGGTGCACACATGTTTTGAAATTAGTGTTTCAGGGTTCTTCCAATAAATTCCAAGAATTAGAATCACTGAATCATAAGACAGTTCCCTTTTTATTTTTGAGGAAACTCCATACTGTTTTCCATAGTGGCTGCACCAGTCTGCATTCACACCAAAATCACACATGGGTTCCCTTATCCTTACATCCTTGCCAACACTTGTTTTTTGTTGACTTATTGATGATGACCATTCTGACAGGTGTGAGGTGATATCTCATTGTGGTTTTAGTTTGCATTTTTCTGATAATTAGTGACACTGAGCATCTTTTCATGTGTATTGGCCATCTGTAGTTTCTCTTTGGAGAAGTGTCTATTCAGGTCCCTTATCCATTTATTAATTGGATTGTTTGGTTTTTTAATACTTTTTTTAATAAATTTTGAATATTAATCCCTTATCAAAAGTATCAGCAATATGTTATCTCATTCAATGGGCTGTCTTTATTCATTTTGTTAATGGTTTCCTTTCCTGTCACATTTTCTGTGAAACATTTTTTTTGAATATATCACACATCCATAAAGTTTGCACCAAACTCACAATGATTTGACTCTTAATTATGAGTTATCTGAGTGCTCTTCTATAATAGAGGTGGCAAATTTTAATATTGTTCAAAATATTCACTGCCCCTCCTTTTCCAACAATTATAATTTCCTGCTCCAATGATGTCAAACATGGCCATATGACTTGCATTGGACTATAAAATATGAACCAAAGTAATTTATTTCACATCCTGGACCAAGTCTTATGAGTCATGTTTTCTTTCTCTCTACTATATTTATCACCAGTATGTCTCAGATAAGTGTCTATTCATGTCATTTCCCCATTTCTTAGTTGGATTTTTTTTGGGGGGTGGTGTTTAATTTTATAAGTTTTTTATAAATTTTGGATATTAAACCCTTACATGTATCAGCAAATATGTTCTCTCATTTTATTTAAATTCTCAACCACAATCATAGTACCTTCCACATAGTAAAAAGATCCTCCATGAATATTTTAGAATGATAAATTATAAACGCAGGGATCCCATCTTAGTATGAGAAGGAAAAAATACAGGATTATCTCTGTTTTCTCTATGATGAAAAAGACAACACTGAGACTAAATCTGATCATATGTATAATATATTCTGAGATTTGTGGAATAAGAGCATTTTATAATTTCAAATAATTATGATTATAATAGTACATACATCTATTTTTCAATGCATGTATTTTCTTAGAACCCTGGTAGTAGCACTGAGAAATGGGATCAATAATGGGAAAACATCAATTCAGTAAAAACTGACTGGCAATATTATTTTAGATTTTGTAATACTAATAATTTTGCAAATAAAATTGCTATACTGTGAAATTCAAAATATGTTTTCACAGGTGTGAATGGAATGCTTATGGATGAGAATAGTAATAAGTGACAATTTTGTGGGTTTGTTTAAAGGTATGCTCCTGAAAATCCATCAAGACATTTATTTATAATGTATACTTTAAAAATAGAGAGAATGTTATCCAAATGGATTCACATCCTTTTCTGTACTAAGGTGAAACCATCTGAATTTAACTATGACAGATTTTCCCTGAAACTTCTAAAGAATGTAGCTGCAGTTCATTGAGGATTTATAATGCATCTGGAAAATATAACTCTCCTTCTAGTTTTTTAATTGTATCCTTAATAAAATTTTGTTACATACAGTTCAGAGTTCTCAGCTAACTTTGCAATGACATGATTACTACTGTGAGTTTAATAATGATGTCTCTGCTCAGGCTAGCTTAAATCAAAGCAACCCAAATACCTCCTGAGATGCTTGATTGGTTGGGGTTTATATATTATTATTTTGTAATTTGCCTTTTTAGAAAACTTTTTATACCCATAGACATTTTTTTCTTTTTTTTTTTTTAAATATATTTTATTGATTTTTTACAGAGAGGAAGAGAGAGGGATAGAGAGTTAGAAACATCGATGATAGAGAAACATTGATTAGCTGCCTCTTGCACAACCCCTACAGGGGATGTGCCCGCAACCAAGGTACATGCCCTTGACCGGAATCGAACCTAGGACCCCTCAGTCCGCAGGCCGACGCTCTATCCACTGAGCCAAACCGGTTTCAGCAAGACATTTTTTTCTTAATTTTTCTGATATGTGTATCCTCTTTTAAGTCTTCCATCCTCAAGAAAACATCACTTCCCACTCAAACTCTCACTTGAGAATGTTAGTTCTCTAAAGCCAGAATCTGACATTTGTAATTTCTATAATTATGAGAACTACTGAGATTTAATCTCAGTGTGGTAAATGCTCTCAACAAAAACGGGAGGCTTTTATGTTTTGTTTTTAAGAAAACATTAAGAAATAGCACAGATTGTTTAATTGTTTTATCATAAATAATTTTGTCACTTGACACACAAGGTAAATTAAAAGCATATTTGATTATCTCAATTTTTAGTATATTTTTGGAATCAGATTCATAAAACAAAAAATAACTTGTAAGTTCAGATGGTTAGGACATTGTCTGATATACCAAGATTGGAGGTTCAATCCTTGGTCAGGGCACATATAAGAAATAACCAATGCACATAAATAAGTGGATCAACAAGTCAATGTTTCTCTTTCTCTATCTATCATCTATCTATCTATCATCATCTATCTATCTATCTATCTATCTATCTATCTATCTATCTATATCTATCATCTATCTATAGCTCTCCCTCTCTTTCTCTCTCCCTCCCTCCCTCTAAAATCAATCAATTAAAAATTAAAAAATAAATAAATAAACTTGTGAGTATCCTATATAATAAAAGCCCAGTGACCAAAATGGCAGAATGACCAGAACAACCAGAGATCAGAATGACCAAATGACCATGGCCCCTCACCCTGGCCGGCAGTCCCCTAGCGAGCGGTTAGGGGTGATCAGGCAGGCAGGCGAGCAGTTAGGGGAGATCAGGGAGGCAGGCAGAGTGGTTAGGGGCTATCAGGCAGGCAGAGTGCTTAGGGGCAATCAGGCAGGCAGAGTGAGTAGGGGCGATCAGGCAGGCAGAGGCGGTTAGGGGAGATCAGGCAGGCAGAGTGCTTAGGGACGATCAGGTAGACAGAGGTGGTTAGGGCCGATCTGACAGGCATGCAGAGTGGTTAGGGGTGATCAGGCAGACAGGTGAGTGGTTAGGGGTGATCAGGCAGGCAGAAGTGTTTAGGGGTGATCAGGCAGGCAGGCTGAGGGGTTATGGACAAGCAGGCAGACAGGCAGGCAGACAGAGGCAGTTAGGGGTGATCAGGCAGGCATGCAAGTGGTTAGGGGCGATCAGGCAGGTAGGTGAGCAGTTAGGGGCCAGTGCTCCCGGATTGCTAGAAGGATGTCTGACTGCTGGTTTAAGCCTGATCCTGCATTGGGCCTAAACCAGCAGTTGGACATCCCCCAAGGGGTCCCAGATTTCCAGAGGGTGCAGGCCAGTCTGAGGGACACCCCCCCCCCGCATGCACGAATTTTGTGCACCAGGCCTCTAGTATATATATGTAATGATAGTGGAGGGAATGGCATGCTGGCTGCAACTCATCTTGACTTCAGTCATTATTTAATCCTAATCTTTTATTGTTTGTTTGTTTGTTTTATACTCTTTCAGTTATTGACCAACCATTAATACATCCTTCATTACATCTTCCCTGTGAAACCAAAAATTTATACTCTTTAAAAAGATGGTAATGAAATAATGTAATGGTTTTAGCATTCAAGAAAACACAAGAAAATGTAAATGCCTGATTGTGTGATTCTTATATTTAAATTTTGACATAGCATTTCTTACTAACATATTCAAAATCTGGATTCTAGTTCAAATTCTTCCAAATATTAGACATTTAAGTTTTATATTTTAAGTAGGTTTCTTATATACAATATATGCTTCTTTATGAAAACTTTTTGGTTGCCTAAGATTTTGCAGCATACATGTTTAAATAATCTGAGTTTTTCTTCAAAGACCTTAAAATAGTATATCCCCTATCATTTCCTCACATCCTTTAAGCCATTGTTGTCAGACTTTACTTTCAAACATGTTATAAATATACAATACATTCTTCCTAAATTGATTTGCACAGTTATCTTTTAGATAATTTGTTAAGATTATAATAGGTTACATTTTATCCTTATCATTCCACTATCAATACTGTGTGTGTGTGTGTGTGTGTGTGTGTGCATCTAAATGTTGACCTCTGAAATGTATCCTTATGTCTGAAAAGTTTCTTCAACTTTTACTGCACAGTAGGTCTGCTAGCAATAAATTACCATTATTTTGTTTGTCTGAAAGTTTTTTTATTTTATTTTATTTGTGATGAATATTTTCACTGGGTATAGAATTTTCAGTTGGAAAGTTGATTTTGTTTTCTTTGTTTCCCTTTTAATATACAAAGACCTCATGTCATTTTCTTTGTATTGCATGGATTTTGATAATAAATCTGTTGTAATTGTTATTCTTGTTTCTCTGTAGATAATAAATAAATGCCTTCCTATCACAACTTCACCCAACATGTCTTCAATATTCCTTATTGCCTGCCTGATCGCCCCTTGAATATGATGCACCTAGTTATTATTTTTTATAATCTGTTTTTATATCCTCTAATCTTTTATATCAGTAGTTTGATATCTTTTACTAATCTTGAAAATTATTTCCTCAAATATTTATTTTGCCTATTTCTCTCTTTACATTCTGGAGTTCTAATTATGTATATTTACATCATTTAATATTAATCCACAACAGTTAAATTTGCTATATTTTATAAAAGCTTTTTACTCCCTTTGCATTTTAGTTTGTGTAATTTCTATTGCCTTGTTTTCTAGTTCATTGAATCTTTGTTGCGCTGTATTGAATCTACTAATGAGTCTGTCAAAGGAATTCTTCATTTGTGTCACTGTGTTTAATTTCCTAGATTTCCATTGTGTCCTTTCTTATATTTTCTAGCTCTTTTCTTAATTTACCTATATGATTTTGCATATCATCTACTTTCCCATTACATCTTTTAACTTACCAATCACAGTCAGTTAAACTGCTTAGGTTGATAGTTTCCACATCTGTGACATATGTAATTCTGGTTCTGATGATTTCTTCATCTCATTTACTCTCTCTCTCTCTCTCTCTCTCACTCTCTCTATTATCTATCTATCATCTATCTATCCCTACCTATATCTATCTCTCTTTCTTCTTTTAGTGTACATTTTACTAATATTTTTGTTGAAAGTTGAACTATGGAACTGTAGGTAGTATGGTAAATCTTATTTATTTCCTTTTGTTTTTGTTTGGAAATAACTTTTCCTTTTGGTATGCCTTAAGTGTAGGGTTTTATTAATCTAGTCATGAATTGGTTTGGATTTGAAGTTCTTGTAGATGTGATTACCATTTTTGAAGTATTTTGTTTTTGTGGGCATCAGATATTTCAAAATACTCTAGTAATATATAGTTTTTGTTTCATTACTTGGGTTGGGTCTTTTCATCACCCTGACTCCCAAAAGAAACCTACCTCTTGCTTCTACACCAGCTGGATTCCTCTGTTATTTTTACTAAAGATTTGTTACTAGAGGTGGTTGGGAAAGGGGTTGCCTTTTCTGATGTTCTGATTAAACCTCAGTCTTCAGCAGGAACTATGAACCTATGTTGCTCGTGTGTGGCCCTAATAAGTGCCAGTGCCCTTCCTCCAGGAATAGAGCTTCATTTTCTCTCATTCCAATAACCCACCGCAATGCGTATCTAGCAATTTCCTCAAGCCATGAAACAGATGCTCTTTAAGCTTCAGTTTAAGGATTTTGTTACTTAAAGGAGATAAAGGAGATGACTCTGCATGAGTTTTAGTGGAAGGCCTCTGTTTCCCTCCCAGGCACAGTGGGTATCGCCTAGTGCCCCAGGATGCATATTTAATTACCCCTCATTTCTTCTCTAGTGAAGATAAGAGATAGTTCTAAGCAGATTTTATCAGTGGTCACTGTTTCCTCTACAACCAACACCATGGGGAAAACTTTATTTAGATTCTTCCCAAATTTCATTGCAAGATTCTAATGGCCTTCATGATGGAAAGGCTAAAAGAAGCTACAAATACTCCTATGTCTTTGATACCCACAGATCTCACACTCTCAAGCTAGCTTTCACGGGCCTTTTTGCAGAAGATTGGACATTGTTAGTCTAATTGTTCTGTCAGCTTGTGTGGCATACTTCAGAATCCACCTTAGTTGTACAATTATTTTGGTGCAGTTTCTTTCTCATGGTACCTGTTTCTTTTCAAATGTTGTGATAGTAGTTTTCCCTATGATCTCAGTTCTCTGCCTCAAGAAAGGATATCAATTTGTAGTCTGTTCAGATTTTATACTGGAAATAAAAATTGAAACAATGTTCTTTCCAGCTCTTTATATCTCCGAGCTAAAACTGTACCCATCATTTAAATTTTGTACTCCATAAAAGTAACACAGACTAAAGATCTTGGATCTAATTCACTTTATTTAGGGAAACTTGATATTGTTAGTTACTTTTGCAAGCCTTATTTCTTTATCTATAAAACTAGAGGCCCAGTGCACAAAATTTGTGCATTGGTAGGGTCCCTAGCAGCAGCCAGCTGCCAGCCAGGGCCTCCCTCCCTTTCCCCAGCTGGCCCCGCCCCCTGGTCTAACTCCCAGACAACTCCCAGTGGAGGGGACAATTTGCATGCTATGCTTTTATTATATAGGATGGTGACAATATTCTCTACAGTAGAGAGAAAGTAAAACAACTCTTATTGTAATAAATAATTTAAACTAAGTTGTTAGCTGGAATTTGCTGCCTCTTGAGATTTGATTAAATCTCTAAGAAATTATTTACTCATTTATTATTACTCTGAGTGTCTAACTTCCTCACTTATGGAAACAAAAGATTTTTTTTTACAATAATTATGTTAATGCCAAGAAGTTTCTCACATGTGTTATCCCTTCCTCTAAACTTCATTATCCCAGATGTGAAATTTATCCTCTAAAAATAATCTACTTAGTTTTGCTTATTGAAGTTCCTAAAAAAACTGTCCCTCCTGAAAACAATAGCAATAAACTCTGGACAAAGTACAAAACACAACTATATGAGTGGATTTCTAAAGGAAGTCAAAACTTCCACTAGAAATCAAGACAAAATAACAACATGTTTTTGTCTTGGTTTGTTTTATTTTTAGCTTTGGAGAAGTAGCCAAAGGGTGGATAGTTAGGGAAAAACATCAGAAAAGATACCACCAGAGAAGGGAGGACCATTATGCTTAGTAAAAGGAAACTTCCTTGATCCAATAAAGGGCATCTGTACATAATCTGGTGCAAAGGAAATTTAGCTGGGAGTCTATGGCATACAAAAATTTAGGTGATTTTCATCACTGTCCACCACAGACTTGAAAGTGTTCCTTTTTTAGTTCAGCCCAGTTAATTGCCTACTAACGCAAACCTTAAACAATTTGGGGTCAACATAAAATAATCTAACAGAGAAAATATAATTGGCAATGTTCAGGATATAATTCAAAATTACTCAACATACAAAAAGCCGAAGAAATGTGAGCCATTCTAAAGTAAAAAGATAATAAAGGATTCAAACCGTGAAATGACAATGCTGCTGAAACTATGAAATGAGGGATTTAAAATTTGATAAAATTAGTTAAATGGACAACTACTTTGGAACACATGAATCATCAATATTCACTTAAGAAGAAATAGGTAGAAATATAAACTTAAGTGAACTAGAATAATTTAAGTACTAGTTTTTAATAGAACAATGCTGAAGAACTTATATTATCTGATTTGTGGTGTTATCAGAAAGGTACTTTCAAGAAAATGGGCTGTGGCACAGAGTATAGATATATCAGTGCAACAGAGTATTCAGATACAGATCCACAGATATAATCAGCAGGGTTTTTTTTTTTTTTTTAACAAAGTTAGGGTCATTCAATAGAAGAAAGAGATATTTTTTTTTTAATAAATGGAGCTGGAAAATCTGCATATCCATATAAAAGTCAAATATATTTTATCTAATTTTTAAATGAAAAATTCTATTGGAAAGGGAAAGTATGGGCCAGCTCTATACAGGCAAATCTAAGAGGCAAGAAGTAAGGAAACTGATAAAGTAAAAAATAAGTCATATGTTCTCTATTTTAAAACAGAGCTTGGACAATGCTAGCTAGTAAGAGACTATCCTTTTCTCCCACTAAGTATTTCATAGGCTCATGAGTATGTTGCAATGCTGTAGTTTTGTGTTTGTTTTTTCTTTGACTATTAGAAGTTTTGCATTTTAGGTCCTGAATCTTCATTTCTGGAATACTTTTGCCTTACTACTAGGTCTTTGCGACATATTCTTAATAACTCATAAAAAACCCAGCCATAGTTTAGTCATTAATATGGGAATTATTTTTTTAAATATTTTTACTTATTTTTATTAAACTTCACATACAATATTTCATTAATTTCAGGTGTACAACATAGTGATTAGACATTTATATAACTTACTAAGTGATCACCCCAATAAATCTGGTACTCATCTAAATCTCTAAGAAATTACGCATTTATTTACAATTACTAGTTACTTGTAAGGCAATCAATAAATTAACATTTATATTTCCTCACAAAAAAGTTAAATTAACAAATTTATATCCAGAAAAATAATGAAGAAAGAACAATTATTGAACATCTATACTAATAAAAAAGTAATATGCTAATTAGACCGGATGTCTTCCAGACATCCTTCGTGAGAAAGCTGGGGGCTTGGTCGACCTGGAAACTGCACTCCGCCCCTTGCCCAGGCCACCCTGCCCCAAGTGTGGACCCCCCACCCCAATCAGAGGCATGGTTGGCCTACAAACCGAACTCAGCCCCTTGCCAAGGATGCCCCGCCCCCCCAGCGGGGACCCCCACCCCATTGGGGACATGACTGGCCTGAAAACTGCCCAAGGCCCCATGGCCAGGCAGGCCACATCACAGTGGGGTCCCCCACCCTGATCGGGGTTGGGGCATGAATGCAAACCCCACAACCCCTGCCCCAGCATCCCACCCCCCAGCCGGCTCCCCCAATCCCAATATGGGACCCCCTTCAGGGCAGGCCAGCAAGCCCCCACCCATGCACAAGGCCTCTATCCTATCTAATAAAACAGTAATATGCAAATTGACCATCACTCCAACACACAAGATGGCTGCCCCCATGTGATCAAAGATGGCTGCCCCCATGTGGACACAAGATGGCCACCACAAGATGGTCGGCAGGAGAGGGCAGTTGTGCGCAATCAGGCCAGCAGGGGAGGGAAGTTGGGAGAGACCAGGCCTGCAAGGGAGGGCAGTTGGAGGTGAACAGGCCTGCAGGTGAGGGCAGTTGCAGGCAACCAAGCTGGCAAGGAAGGGCAGTTAGGGGTTACCAGGCCAGCAGGGGAGGGTAATTAGGGGCAACCAGGCCTGCAGGGGAGCAGTTAAGCATCAATCAGGCTGGCAGAGTAGTGGTTAGGGGGTGATCAGACTGGCAGGCACAAGTGGTTAGGGGCAATCAGGCAGGCAGGTAGGTGAGCAGTTGGGAGCCAGCAGTCCTGGATTGTGAGAGGGATATCCGACTGCCCGTTTAGGCCCGATCCTGGTGGGCAGTCGGACCTAAACGGGCAGTCGGACATCCCTCGAGGGGTCCCAGATTGAAGATGGTGCAGGGTGGGCTGAGGGACACCACCCTCGTGCATGAATTTCATGCATCAGGCCTCTAGTCCTATGTAATAAAAGGGTAATATGCAAATTGACCCTAATGGCACAACAACCAGAACAACCGATGGACCAGTCACTATGAGGTACACTGACCACCGCTAGGTCTCTTTCCCCAGCCCGCAGGCTCTGATCACCTGATGGCCACCAATGGTGCGGGTTGGGTTGGTGAGCGGGAGGGAACTGCCAACCTCTCAGTCCCTTCCCCCGGCCATCAGGCACTGATCACCTGATGGCAAACGGGGAACCGGGGGTGGGTGGCAGCAGGAGGTGCGGCCACATGTGGGCAGCTGGGGAAGATGGCCTTGATTTCAGGTCAGGCCTAGGGACCGTACCCATGCACAAATTTTGTGCACCAAGCCTCTAGTCCTATCTAATAAAGGAAATATACAAATTGACCATCATATCCTCACAAAGATGGTGGCACCCACAGCCAATAAAGGGGGAATATGCTAATTGACTGCCATGCCTTCAATGATGGTGGCACCCACAGCCACAAGATGCTGGCACCCAGTCCCCTCAGCATCGCTGGGGTGGCAGGCCTGCCACATGGCTGGTTCTGCCCCCAGGTGGGTCTGGCCACTCTGCACACATGCATCTGGAGTCCCACAGTCTCCTCAGCCCCCCAGCCACCCAGGGCCAGCCCAAGGGGCAGGCAAGTCTCAGTTGGCAGCTGCCCAGCCACTCAGGACCACCCAAGGCTCAGGTAACCAGGGCCAGCCGAGGCTTGCACTGCCAGCAGTGGCAGCAGCAGAGGTATGATGGGGGTGTTGCCTTCCCTTGATCACAGGGTAGCCTCCCGCCCCTGAGGGCTCCCAGACTGAGAGAGAGCAGGCCAGGCTGAGGGACCCCTCTCCAGTGCATGAATTTTCATGCACCGGGACTCTAGTATATTATAAATATGTTAAATTACATATGTGTATAATTTGGGACCACTAAATAGAACCAGTACATAAGAAGACTACCTAACAATAAAGTAAACTCAGAGTGATATTATTTATAATTTTATAAGTCTAGAGAACAAGGATCACAAGCAAAGAAGGGAAAGCAGTTATCATTTTGAATTATTTTTTTATTAAATTCTGTCATTAGATAGGTTTGAAACACTATTTTCATTTATGATGACACAGTTCTAAGTATAGCCCAGGCTTGATAACTTAACCTAAATTATTTTTATCCATCTCTTACATCACATTTGCCCCTCCAAGAAAAAAAGTTTCACTAAACTATTATTGATCTGTTAGTTAATCTGTGTGACTTAGTTCAATCATACTTATACTAGTAGCCCATTTGCAGGAAGAATCCTGCAAGCGGCTGCGTGCGCTGCCACTGCTGCCGCCGTTGTGGCAGCTGTGCCTGCACCCATGGGCCGCTGCCGCCCGCCCCACTCCGCCCCGCTCTGCCCCGCTCCACCCCGCTCCGCCACCTTGCTTTCCGCTATTCCTCCCTCTTCCTTCTAAGTTGTCTTCAGTCTTCACTCCTCCCTCCCTCAGTGTATGCAAATTAATCGCCATCTTTGTTGGGTAATTTGCATACTCGCCCTGATTGGCTGGTGGGCGTGGCGAATGTGCGGTCAATTTGCATATTACTATTTTATTAGGTAGGATAAGTAAAAAATTTATTCATATTTGAGGACAGTGAAAAAAGAATGGAATGAAGAGGATGGTGAAGATATTTGGAATATGATAGACAATGAGAACAGATGGGTATGTGAATAAATAACTGTGATTTCTATTAGAAAATATCAGAAGAGCTAGAGTGTTCCCAAATTACCCTATATAATAAAAGTCTAATGTGCAAATGGTCGTGACGCCCTCACACCATAATAACCAATCAGCAGGAAGCTGCATGCATGGCAGTTGCGGGTGGGTGGGGCTGCATGCGTGGTGAGGCTGGGGGACATGAGGTTGCATCCCCCACCTGGCGCCTGCCGGGGGATATGACGCTGTTATTGTTTATTTATTAATAAATTTATATATTATTTTCATATACATATTACTAATTTTCTTTCATCTCTGACACTTCTATTATAGAGAAATGGCAAATAGCAATATTTAAATATTTCCTTTGATTAATTCCCTTTTGTGCACCAGGCCACTAATAATAGATAAGCCATTAGATGGAAGTTATCTATTAAAATTACTGGGTAGTTAGTATGACATGTACTGATTAATTTATATCATTTTCTTTATGCTTTAATATATTTAATTAGATTAATGATATATTCATTTTCCTCTCCATTGACAGCATTTTCTTAAACATGACACCTGGTTCTGATTGAAATGCTATGAAGACACTTAATTTTAATTTTACCTTTTGTAATTTTGGTGTACTCTATTACTCTTTTACCAAGCATTTGAAATATATTTTTGTTGGTAATTCCACATACAGAAATGAAAGTCAAATTATCCTATATAATAAAATCCTAGGTGGCATCACGTGTGACATCACCACAAGATGGCCACCACAAGATGGCTGCCACAAGATGGCCACCACAATATGGCCGGAAGGGGTGGGCAGTTGTGGGCAATCATGCCAGCAGGGGAGGGAAGTTGGGGGCAATCAGACTAGCATGCAGAAGCAGTTAGGAGCAAGCAGGCAGGCAGGTGAGTGGCTAGGAGCCAGCAGTCCTGGATTGTGAGAGGGATGTCTGACCGCCGGCAGTCGGACATCCCCCAAGGAGTCCCAGATTGGAGGGTGTGCAGGCTGTGCTGAGGGACACCCTCCCCCGTGCATGATTTTCGTGCACCGGACCTCTAGTCTATATTTATAAAAGCCTAAGCAATCTTTATGACAGAACGACCAGAATGACCGGTTGCTGTGACACACACTGACCGCCAAGGGACAGGTGCTCAACACAGGCCCACAGACCATGATCACTGATGGAATCTGTAGGCCAACCTCTTGGTCCTTCCCCAGGACCAGGCCCCTGGGCTGGGATGGGGAACTGGGGATGGGTGACGGCAGACACGGCCTCTTTCCCAGGGGGGCCGGGGGCTGGCTCCCTCCTTGGGGCAAGTAGCCAACGTCCCAGGTCCCTTCCCCATCCCTCCACCTGGCCAGCAGGTCCCGATCAGCCCACTGCCCACCCGCCATGGTGGCAGTTGGCCCCTCCCCCAGTCAGCAGTCTATCAGGACCAGCCCCTCCCCCATAATCAGGCAATTGGGACCAGCCCCTCCCCCTAATCAGGTGATCGGCACCAGCCACTGGCTGAGATGGGGAACCGGGAATGGGTAGCGGTGGATGTGGGCAGTGAGGGAAGGAGGAGGGAGGAGGAAGAGAGGCTGGGAGGTGGGGAACCGTGCAGTGGTGGCATGTGGGCAGCAAGGAAAGGAGGAGGTGGGGAGGCAGGGAGGCTGGGAACCTGATTGACCCTGATCACCAGGCAGGACTAGGGACCATCCATGCACAAATTTCATCTACTGGGCCTCTAGTATTATAATAAGAACTTAACATTCCTTCAATTTCCTTTCTTTTTCCACAATAATTTTTTTTAGGTCTGTATTATATCTGTATGATTATTGTTTAGAATAAACGTAGTCCCCATGATGTTTCAGATGGACAACTTTGTAGAATAAGATACCTCTTTATACAAATACTAGAAGCTCGATGCATGAAGATTCATGCAAGAATGGGCCTTCCTTTCCCTGGCTGCTGGCAACGCCTTTCCACTCCAGGACCGTGTTCCCACAATGCCTAGAGGCCCTGAGCAGCTGGGGTGCTTGGCGCTTGCGTATGCAATTTAACCCGCCATCTTTGTTGGATTAATTTGCATACTCACTCCTGATTGGCTGGTGGGCATCACAAAGGTACAGTCAATTTGCATATTTCTCTTTTATTAGTGTAGATACCATATGTGACTTGTAAAATGTTTTTCAATTTACATAATTTGTGTAGGCCTCTGATTATAATTTAAAGAGATTGATAGAAAGCAATTATTTAGCCGAAACTGGTTTGGCTCAGTGGATAGAGCGTCGGCCTGCGGACTGAAAGGTCCCAGGTTCGATTCCGGTCAGGGGCACGTACGTTGGTTGCGGGCACATCCCCAGTAGGGGGCGTGCAGGAGGCAGCTGATCGATGTTTCTCTCTCATCGATGTTTCTAACTCTCTATCTCTCTCTTCCTCTCTGTAAAACATCAATAAAATATATAAATAACATGCTTCATTTAAAAAAAAAAAAGAAAGCAATTATTTAGCAATAAGAATTATATTATACTACTAGGGGCCCAGTGCCTGAATTTGTGCACCTTGAAAGGAGCTATGGGCTGCGAGGCTGCTGTGGACACAGGGGCGGGTCTCGGTCCATCCTCCATGCCCCCACCCAGCCCTTCCCGCCATGGTCCCCGTTCCTTTGTCTACCCGCAGCCCCGCTCCTGCCACCACTGCTCCCATGTGCTGATGGCACCAACTCTGCTTGCACCTGCTGATGGCACAGAATGATTGGGGCCAGTGCCAGCAGCAGGTGTGAGCAGGGCCGGCACCATCAGCGGGTGTGAGCGGTGGCTGCTGCCCCGATTGCCCCTCAGGAGCAGGGAGAATTGGAAAAAGAGAATTGGAGAAAAAGAGGGATCAAAAAGGGTTATTTTTACAATTATTCAGGATAATCTTTCATTTCCAATTAAAATATCTTTCTTATCCTCATTTTTACTGACTTGATACTGTTTTATGTTCAATTTTCTTCATATAGCCAAATATAAACCAAATCAACCTTTTTATTTTTATTTTATGTTTTCTTCTTCTTTAAAATAAATTTAATACTTACTTTTTAATTTATGCAATTAAATCTTTTGTTACAGTATTTTTAAATATATGTATCAGAATCATGGTCCTGTCTTAAAATGGCTTTGATACCATTGTAATAACCTGATTAGTAATTAATAACTGGAAAGGAGCAAAGAGAAGCTTCAATTTAGACACATACCCAGTATGGTCTGGGTGAGTTGGCAAGTCAACCTGGGAGCAAGTTACTGGCCAGAATAGGTGTGGCCAGTGCAAGGGCATGAAGTCTGAGATACTTACCTCTGGAATAAAGGGAGCTCTCTCTCTTGGCTCTTGCTCTCTTGGGACTCCTGTTGCAGGGGCATGCTCCCCTACATCCATCCATGTGGCTCACCATCAGGTGGGATCCACACAATGAACTGATGGACTAAATCTAGTCTGATGCTCTGCCAGATTCAACTATACTATGGACAGGAAACTCTAGACACTGGCACTGGTGTTAGCTCTACTGAATCCCCAGCTGGATATTTTCTAAGACTGGTTGAAGGGACATGGGACTTTGACAACCAAGGATGTAATTCTACACAAATAAAAACCAATCATTCCCTCAGGAATATGTTAGAAAGAATATCTTAGAAAATTCCTTTTCTCAAGATATTGCAAGAACCCCACTCTCACTAGTGAGGGAGAAATTCTACCCACTCAATTCTCAGTTGATATACTTGAGCACATTTGAAATTATTAATTAAAAGATAGAAATGACAATGTCTTACTCAAGTAACAACAAAAAACAATGAAATCATTTTCCTACCTAATAAAATATTAGACATTCATTACAAAATCTATGCAGTCTTAGAATGAGGCAATAAAATCACTTAAAAATGTAAAATTGAATGGCTTTATAAGCTTCTACTTATTATCTGTGAATTTATAAATTAAAATTTTGATATTCACAAGAGATTGAATCTACATGCTTCAGAATTTTTCATGAGAATAAAAGAAAACAGAAAACTTTTGATTCAAGTCTTCGGGGGGAATTAATGCTCCATTGAAAATTAAAATTTTTATAACTATTGTATCTTTGGCTCAATATAAGCACTAACGACTATTTTATTTGACACATTCCTATTTATAAAGTAATATTTTTGTGAATATACAAGGAGTAGTTTGAGAGAGTTCAAGAAAATTCTAAATCTGAGAACTCATTGGTTGTGTCCAGCTACATTATGCTTATGTATTTCCCAGAAATATTAGAATACTCACAATTCTGATATAGTCCTGAAAATTTGACCCTAAAATATATCCAGCAAAATCTTGATCCCACTGTGTATGTATGTGATTATGTTGACTTGCCAGTATCAGAGGTTATAAAACTAAAGGACAGAAATTTAGCAAGTCAGATTAAGAGGCAATTTGAGCAGATCAAATATTGAAATAAATATTTTTATTTGAAATATATGTATTGAAGAAATTGATAGGTGAGTGATATTTAACTAACATGGTTAAATATTTTATCAGGTAGACCTAGGCTTCATTGGTAAAACCACTACCAGCATCTGTATAAACCAAATTGCCTTTTCCTTTGTTTTTCTCTTTTATATTATATCAACTAAAGTCAATGGATAATTTTTCACTTCTTATATTATAGAGGTCTAGTGAAATGATTATACTATGGAACTTTTAACTTCAGTTTGTCATTTAAAAAATAACAAAAATGTCAAAGAAAACTGAATATGTGACTCTTCCTTTATGGGAAAGGAAAGTAGGCGGATACAATAAATATTTTTGATGATTTTCAGTAAATCCTCTCTTATCTCTAAAAAAATGAAAATGACCCAAAATGAGGTTATTGATATCTAATGTTACAAATTGAATATTTATTCTTTTGGTTTTGTGCTGGTTGTTTGATTTTCATTTTCATTAAAATGCAAATATCTTAAGGAGGGCATTATTTTATTCACTCATTTATATTTTCCTGTAAATAATGGTTATGCCATTAGTATGTCTTCATTCACACTGTAAGATGATTTATTAAAAGAAAGCATGATTAATTTTCTGGAAAGGGTGGAGGATGATAGAAATAAAGAAGCAATTCTCAAGGCATATAATGTAGGAGGAAAAAAGTAAAATTGGGAAAAGTCTTCATAATGACTTCTACTTATTTCATAATTTTGTTGAGGGTTGACCTTGATCCTAGTTCAGAGAAAACAGTCATAATATGAAAAAAAAAAGTTCTGTATTATTATAGTATGTTTAGTGATAAAAATGAATGTTACAGATAGCTAATACTAGAACATTTTAGTAATATTACTAGTTACTAAACATTTGAAACAATATTAAGAATGAGTAGAAATTATAAAATTATTTAATATTTTAGCATTAAACAAAACACATTTGCTCCCTTACATGAATAAAGGTGAGATGACCAGAAGAAACAGGTTAATTTCCAAATTTGTATATGCATATTGAAATTAAGCTTTTCCTTTGCAATAGTCCTTGAAAATTGGGGAGGGGAGTGTGTGTGCTGAAATGTGGTGGCCCTTTATATTGAGTTTTAGTAGGAAATGATCTCAATGAATTTTTTTAAGAAGAGTTTAATAAAAAAAAAGTATTTTTCTAATTTTGCTTTTATATTTTTAAAATTTACACACAATAAAATTCACTTTTCATTGGAGAGATATGTTAGTTTCTATACATACATAGACTTTTAACTACCATCACAGACAGGATTCAGGATTACTCCAACACCCAAAAGAATTCCTTTGTATTGAGAGCTTGCTCATTTATCCTCAGGAACCACTCTGTTCTCTGTTGCTATAGTTTTGCCTTTTTTTTTACAGAGTATCAAATATATATATACATATATATACACAATATGTAATATTCCCATGCCGGCCCCTTTAGCATAAAGCAGTTGAGATTCATTTATGTTGCTGCATGTATTAATAATTTGTCATTGTGTGGATGTATCAAAGTCTATTTACCTATTCACTTGTTGAAGAATATCTGGGTTTACAACTTGTGGCAATAATGAACACTGTTGCTAGAAATATTCATTTGAATGGGTTTGTGCACAAGTTTTTATTTCTCTTGGCTAAAAATCTGGAAGTGGAATTGTTGGGTGAATTGATTTGTAAAACAATCAATATAATTCACCATAACAATAACCTAGTGATAATATAACATTGTCATATTAATTAAAGTATGAAGAGCATTTGGCAAAATTCATCATCCATTTGTGATACAAATTCTCAGTGAACTAGCAGTCTCTGATCACATTAGAATCTACCAACTATAGGCCCTGGCCAGGTCACTCGGTTGGTTGGAGCTGAGTTCTGTCACACAAAGGTTGCTGGCAAGGTTGTGGTTTCTGTCCCCAATCCAGTGAGTGGGCGTGGGGGGTGGGCTCCTGCAGGAGTCAACCAATGAATGCACGAATGGGTGGAGCAGTAGATCTCTCTCTCACTTTCTCTTTAAAATCAATTTTAAAATTATATACTAAAAAAAACCTACCAAGCTATAGCCATAACTAATGAAAAGAGTATGATGCATTTCCACTTGTGGTTTTATTTTTGTTCCATGAATTTTGATGTACATCTGGTAGTTTAGATTTAAATGTGTTATAGTATAAAGTACAAATTAAGTAATTATAAAATAAAAATATTATATGTCATTTAATTATTCCCAGTACTTGCTTCTAGGAAACATTTATAATAAAGACAAACTAAAAAGAAATGAAAATTGGTGTCTTGGTGAGGAAGAAATTTTCCTCTACCCTTCTAGTTTCTTTTTAAAAAAATATTTTTATCTGAAAAAAATTAAATTACAGCTTTCAATCAATATTATTTTGTATTAGGTATACGGCATAGTGGTTAGACAATTATATACTCTACAAAGTGTTTCCCCTGATATTTCCAGTACTCAACTGGCATCATACATAGTGATGCACTGAATGGCAAGCTCGGACTTTCCTCATTGTGAGTTCTTATCCTACGAAGTGTAAAGATTAAAATTCGCAGACTAAAAGATTTTAAGCAAAAGTGTATATGTTTATAGCAAGTGTATACAAACTCTCTCTGAGGAGGGGTCCCCAAAATGGGAAAACCCTGCTCTCTCTCTCCAAAATGGGGAAAACCTAGTCCAGTGAGTCTCTTTGTCTAAGGGTTTATAAATGCTGGAAACTTCTTTGTCTCTTCATGACACTTTCTAATTGGACCCTTTCTTATTTTATTCCCCCCATTATTTCCTAATTGGCCACCTTCCCCCTTTTCCCTGCGTGTGATCAGTTTCAAAGTTTCAAATCTCACCCAGTGGCCCCTGTTCTTCCCCTTATCTTGTAACATTTATATAAACAATCTGGCAGCTTGGAGCTGTCTTTGCTTGTCACGTATGCATTCCTCTTCCATGGCACCCCTTTTCCCTGACTCTCCTGTCTCTGAAATCCTTTCAATAGTTATTACAATATTATTGACTGCATTTCCTATGTTGTACTTTATATCCCCATGACTATTTTGTAAGTTCCAATCTGTACTTCTCAATCCTTTCACCTTTATCACCCAATTCCCAAGCCCCCTCCTCTCTGGCAACCATCAGTCTGTTCTAGGTTATTTTGACTGGTCTAATAATTAAATTGATATGAGATAGATTAACAAAACAAATTAACCAAATTTAATTAAATAACTACCCATGGGAACCCCACACACACATAAGAGGTTGAGCGAGAACAAGGGGAAATGAGGTATATGTGAACCCTGAGTCACGGGTGTGGTAAGGCCCTGAGACTTCAGAGGAGAGGAGGGTTACCATAAGAAGAGCTGATATTCAGTAATTAGATGTTTGCCCTGCCACACAGATAGTCATACAACGTTATTTCTGTTATTAACTTTTTAAAAAAATATGTTTTCATTTATTTTAGAGAAAGAGGAAAGAAGAGGGAGAAAGAGAGAGAAACATTGATGTGAGATAGAAACATGGATCCATTGCCTCCCACATGCACCCTTTTGGGATTGAACCTGCAACCTTTGTATGGATCGAATTGGGGACCTTTCGCTGCACAGGATGACAATCCACCAACTGAGCCACACAGGCCCGGGCATGTGTTATTAACTCTTATTATGGGCAAAGACCCAAGTTATTTACAGGGGAGGTAAAAGATTTTCTTGAAACTTCAGGGTCTTTATTGCCATCAACTTAAAATAATCCACATGACAAAGAAGCACATCTTGGGGAGGCCTGTTTTGAAGCCCTTCATATGTTTGAGCTAAATAATGAAAACATACTATTGATCTTCCTACTTTTGAAGAAACACATATTTTGCTTGTTTAGAAATTTAGAGCTAAGATGATATTCCAACAGTGGTATGACTGTACGATCAGACTCCATGAAATCCTCTAAGTCAGCAGCCAGCTATACTGTATTGTAAATACAGAATTCTCAAAAAGTTTTATAGTATTAAACAGTAAAACATCATGATAGAATATTACCTAGAATTAGTGCATTCATTTCAGCCATGCACTTGACAAATATTATTGATTATGTATTATGTTATAGGAACAGTATGAGGAGTGAATTATTTTATGAATATATATGTTTTCACTAATTACCTCTTCAGAACATTCAAAACCATTGACACTGGTTGAATGAAGTAAGTATACTTTAGTTCTACAAATACTTTTAAATAAAAGTTCAATTTTCTAATAAGTAGGCACATGTTAGAGATGCTTCCACCTATGCTATATTTTTTCTTCATTTATATGTATTCAATTTTATTCCTATCATTCATTGCTCTTCTCCATATTAAAGAAATTCTGAATCCCTGAACATTAAATTTTCTAGAATCCTGTGCCAGATGGATTCTAGTTATTGGCTAGTGAGAGGAACTAGTAGGATTTATTTATTTATGCATTATTATCTTTTATTTTGAAATAATTATGTTTTTATAGTAATTTGTAAAGAAAGCACAGAGAGACCCAATATATGCCTTACCCAGTTTCCTCTAATTGCTATACCTTACATAATTCTAGTACAATATCAAAACCAGACAGGGACATTTTTTCATATGTATTGATTTGTGTAACAACTACTGTGACCAACATACAAAACTATTTCATCTCTTTCATTTATTCTTTTACTAGAGGCCCAGTGCACAAAATTTGTGCACGGGGGTCTCTCAGCCCGGCCTGCACCCTCTCGTTGTCTGGGACCACTGGCTCCTAACCACTCACCTGCATGCCTGCCTCATCGCCCCTAACCCCTCTGCCTGCCTGCCTGATTGCCCCTAACCACTCACGCACCTACCTTATTGCCCCTAACCACTCTGTCTGCCTGCCTGATCACCCCTAACCACTCTGCCTGTCTGATCACCCCTAACCACTTGCCTGTCTGTGTGATCGCCCCTAACTGCCTCTGCCTTGGCCCCTGCCACCACAGCTTTGTCCAGAAGGATGTCCAGAATGATGTCCAGAAGGTCATTCGACTGTCTGGTCTAATTAGCATATTACTGTTTTATTATTATAAATAATCATTCCTTGCCCTGTCTATATCCATAAACACTGGTGAAGGCTAATATGTTTTCCATACCTGTTTTGTTGTCATTTCAAGAATATTATTTAAATTGAGTCACACAGGATGTGACCTTTTGGGGACTTGTTTATTTTACTTGCATAAAATGCCCTTGAGTTCACTGATAGGATCTCAGCAGAAGGAATGGGCAGCACACTAGTAAGCAGGAACTGACTCAGTGTCTGTGTAATCCCACCAGCAGTAGCAATGGGTGACTGCTAGCTGCTGGGGCTGCAGCCTTGACAGGCTTTTAGCAGCACTGGAGGCTAAAACAGAGAGTAGCTGCAGGCCTGAGCAGCCTTTGGAGGTTCTGGCACTAGCAGTTTCCAGCAGATTCAAGGACACATATGCACCTGGTCTCCAGAAACACGATTGCCCTTCCTTTGTTTTTTTTTTTTTTTCAGCCCTCTGGGATGAGGGACACTTCCTGAAATGATCAATCTCTAGTTACTGCAGTATCTCCCTTTTGCTCCATCTACCCTTCTAACACCTTTGTCAAGAGTTCCCAGTATTTAATAATGTCTGTATGAATTAACTGGCATGACTTCTGTTTTCCTGACTAGGTCCTAAATACCGGCACCATCAAACAGCATTGATATTAAGAAGGTAGCTATGTAGAGCATTGCAAAAACACACAAATTGCATCAATATTATTACTAACACTAACAATAAAGAGTTATAATTTAATGGAAATCTATTTTGTTTTAGGCATTTTGTGCAATGACTTCCTTTCAATAGCTTATACAACAGACGAGGTGATGAAAAGAGTAAGAAGAGTAAAGCTATGCCAGCTTTGAGCACAGTCTTTCAAAATTGTATGAAAACATTTTCAATGGGTATTCAATAAAATTAAAATTAAAGCCAATGTTGAAAATAAACTATCTTGAAGTTAATCTATCATACATGACAGCTCACTTAGGAGTCCAATGGTCAGCCAACTGCCAATATGGTTAAGGTTTTGAAGTTTAATGGTAGAACCAGAATATGCCGCCAATGAAATGCTCTAGTGCTGTAAGACTCACACTGGGAAATGCTGCCCTGTTAGGCATTTCAGCTGCCAAGTCCAATTCAATATTCTTGAACTTGTGAAAATACTTTTGGCATTACATTTTATGTTTTGTGAAAAGTTGTCGCACTCAAAATGAATAGTTTGGTGTTGCCAAATGAGGCTTTGTGCAGCTGGTAACTTTTAATTATTTCTTGTACAGCTTAGAATGGCAATGATGCCAGGGCCTACTTTAATAATTGATTACTTATTTGAAAGAAGCTTTGTTTTGTTATGATTGACTACATTAAAAAAACAACAATAGCAAAAACACCTTTCTCTAAAATAAAGAAAACTACATAAAAAGTTCCATCATTTAATAAAAAAGGGTTTTATTCCTCAAATTTCTTTGAAAAAATTTTAACCTTTTCCTTAAACATTTAGTTATTAATTTATCCATGAATTTTTAAGTGTTAACTCTAATCCAAACTAAAAGTCTAAATTAAATTCTTTCCTTATTTCTTTTTTTTTTCATTTAAAATATATTTTTATTGTTGATAGTATTAGAGTTATCTCCCACTTCCCCTTTCTTCCCCGCTTCCTCCCAGTTCCCATGCACCCCCCAGGTCTTCACTACCCTATTTCCTGTGGGATATACATATAAGTATATAAGTTATTTGGTTTATCTCTTTTCATTCCCCCAACCCCACATGGAGGTATGTCAGTCTGCTCCATGCCTCCATGCTTCAAGTCTTATATTATTGGTCAATTCATTTTGTTCATTAGATTCCACAAATAAGTGAGATCATGTGATATTTGTTCTTTCAGTTTGGCTTATTTAATTTAGCATAATACTTTCCAGGTCCATCCATGCTGTCCCAAAGGGGAAGAGACCCCTCTTTTTTACAGATGCATATTATTCCATAGTATAAATATCCCACAGCTTTTTTATCTATTCATCTACCGATGGGCATGTGGGCTGTTTCAAAATCTTAGCTATCCTATATAATAAAGAGCTAATATGCTAATTAGACTGAATAGCAGAATGACCATATGGATGACCTTCCTGACAAAGCCGGGGCTGGGTGGGCCGGCTGAGGCAGCTGGGGCTGGGAGGGCCTAATCCCTTGCATGAATTTCGTGCAATGGGCCTCTAATTGTAAATAATGCTGCTATGAACATAGGGGTGCATATATTCTTTCTGATTGGTGTTTTGGGGTTTTGAGGCTATATTCCCAGAAGTGGGATTGCTGGGTCAAATGGAAGTTACAATTTTAATATTTTGTGGAAACTCCATACTGTTTTCCATAGTGGCTGTACCAATCTGCATTCCCACCAGCAGTGCACGAGGGTTCCCTTTTCTCCACATCCTAGCCAGCACTTGTCCTTTGGTGATTTTTTGATGATAGCCATTCTGGCAGGTGCCAGTTGATATCTCCGTGTGGTTTTAATCTGCATTTCTCTGATGATTAGTGACATTGAGCAGTTCTTTTTTGTGTGTCTTGGACATTTGTATGTCTTCTTTGGAGAAATGTCTATTCAGGTCTTCTGCCCATTTTTTAAATGGAAAGGATGATAATAGACTTTGATGTGTCATTCCTAATATTAGTGGGAATACTTTTCAAAACTTCCTCATGCAGAGTAATTTTTTGTAATATTTTGTAGATAATCTTTATCAAATACAATTGAGCATTCTTTAAATAAGCCAAATTTTTATGATGTAATGTGCATTTTATTCAATGGATTTAATTTGCTAATGTTTGAGTTTTGCATTTTTGTTCATGATAGTAAAATACCTAGAAAATTTTAATAACATCCCCCTCAAATTTCAGTAGGAAGGATATGCTGGCATCATAAAAAGAATTAGAAAATTCACTTTTTTCCTCTTCTCTGGAAGACAGTGTTAAAGGATGAAAATTATTTATTGCTTCTGTTTTAAAACATTCCCTAATGTAGCACCTTAAAGTGGATTTATTAGTATGGTTTTTAATGCAGATTATATTTATTTAGTATGCAATAAAATTCATTAGAATATCCCTTTATGCATGTGTCATTTTTACTAAATTGCATTTTAATTCCTTTATACATTTTTTCTGCTTAATTTTAAATAACTATTTGTATTAGATGTTTACAATACTACTTTTGGGTTTTGTTAGGTTTTGCAGTAACTGTAGTCATACCCCTTATTTTTTACATACAGGATTTGAGCAAAAGTAGGTTTTTATTAGTTCATATGGAAAATAATACAATAGTTAAGAAATAATACAAGACTAAACTTTGTATTTCATGTACTCACAATTGAAAACCTAGTTTTGCCCCACCCTGTTTATTGCCTAATTTATTTCCAAGCTTTCTCTCTCTCTCTTTTCTTTCATGATTAGAGATATCACCTTTTGCAATTGTATTCAAACAGATTATAAAATTATTTCTCTGTTTTGAAATTTAGAGATTTATCATATATTCATATATTAGATATTTATCATATATTCATATATTCATTCATATTATATATTAATTCTCATTTAATACAAAATAGTTTCTAATTACCATTTATTTCTTTGACCTATGGGTTATTTAAAAAAAGCTTTACATTTCTAAACATATAGTTGTTTTCAAGTTATATTTTGTTATGATATTCTGACTTATTTCCATTATTCTGTAATCAAAATGATCTGAATGACTTAAATCTTTGTGTCAAGATTTGACTGGTGGCATAGCATATTGTGTAATTTTGTTAATGTTTCCATGTGTACATGGAAAAGATGTGATTTCTGCAATTATTGAAAGAAGTCTTCTATA
Source organism: Eptesicus fuscus (assembly GCF_027574615.1). NCBI lineage: Eukaryota > Metazoa > Chordata > Mammalia > Chiroptera > Vespertilionidae > Eptesicus > Eptesicus fuscus. Next base: position 75,495,940 of record NC_072475.1, on the reverse strand, counting down.
GATAAAAATTCTATTGTTTGGTAACAAAGGAGTTCAAATTTTCTGTGTTTGATTCATTTTTTTTATCTGATTCTCAAATAATGAGAAAAGTTTGTTAAAATGTGGGTTTTCATATTTATCTTTATCGTTTTGTCAAATTTTACTTAATTGTTTTGACATTTTGATATGATATGACTAAAGATTACATTTTGCTATATTGTCTTAACAAATTAAGCATTTTATTATCATGAACTTTTCCTCTATCTTTTCCTGATAAATATTGTCTGTTTATTAACATAAATTCCTCTTGTATTTAATATGCTTTCTGATATTTTGGGATTGTATTAACCATTTTACTGTTTCCTTTCTCTTTATTCTGCCTCTTACATGTTACTTTGATCATTTATTTAACAGCTGTATATTTATTTTTAAAATTATTTCATTTTCCTTTTATTACCTGTATAATTGTTTGTTATTTTACCATTATATTAGTAGTTTCTAAGTTATATCATATGTTTCTATCTTATCAAAATTTAATAAAAATATGTATGTTTCAATCTGGAAATGTCCAAGGCTTTGGATCACATCAGCTCCATTTAAATTTCTCTGAATTTATATCTTCTTGCTCTCTTGTAGCTTAAACTTTTAAATCTCTATTAGATGTCACTATATTGTTTGAAGTAGATAATATTCATTTTGATATATCAAAATGTTTCTTTTAAATATTCTTCATTCTTTTCTGATTATCTGATCTTCTATCTGGTTTTATTTCTTTTTTATTTGAAGATAACCCTCTAATTATTAGAGTCTAATACCTCCTTTGTCACTAGGAATGCTATTGATGCTTTTTCTAATCATTTTAAAATGATTTAAAAAATGATTTTTTATTCATCGTTATTTTTTTGTATAATTTTGCTAAAATTCTAGACTGGAAGTCCCCTCCCCCCCCTGACACTCACACCAAATTTTAAAATATATCCAATCATGTTGTTGCTCATATTGTTTTCTATGAGACATTATGTGTCAATATCATCATGGATTATTTGAAGCACTATATCTCATAACAACTTCCTATTTTTGTATATCTTTTAAAAATATATATTTATTTGTGAAAAACATTGATGTCATTATTTTTTCTGAGGCTACTGTATATGGTCTGCCCAATAATATTTTATATATTTGGATAGTGATTCTAAAGTTTGCATATGTGGGGGTAAATCAAATGAAGTCAAATGGGAGATTTAAATTAAAGCTTCAATTTACTAGTGCTTATTTCCTTTAATTATGATAGTCAACTCAATTAAAAATTATTTTCAATTATTTTTTTCAAATTTATCTTTATTGTTGAAAATATTACCAATGTTCCCCCTCGCCCAACCATTGATCCCTTCCACTGCTCCCTTTCCCCCCAGGCCTTCCCCTGCACTATGGGCTATGCATATATGCATAGAAATGCATTGGTTAATCTCTTCCTACTACTTCAGTTTAAATTATATTTACTTATAACTTACAAGAAGCCCGATGCACGAAGATTGTGCAAGAATGGGCCTTCCTTACCCTGGCTGCTGGCACCACCTTCGCTCGGGCAGGAGCTGCCTTTCTGCCTTCCCATGTGCCTTCCCATGCTGCCCAGAGGCCCAGAGTGGCTGGGGCGGTGCAGAATGCCAGCGTCATCACCATGGTGATAACACAGCATCCCACCTTGCCCCCAGCTGCTCAGCGCCTGCATATTCAAATTATCCTGCCATCTTTGTTTTGTTAATTTGCATATTCACTCCTGATTAGCTGGTGGGCATAGCGAAGGTACCGTAAATTTGCATCTTACTCTTTTATTAGTGTAGATTACCCCTCCCCCCCACACACACACATTTTTAATAACTCTGTGAAATTCAGATGTAGGATTAAACACATGTACTAAAATAATTCTACATTTTTCATGGTTTAAAATAAACTAGAGTGCTACTATTTCTTAAAAGGATGTAGAAAGATGGTGGGGCTGTGCTCTCATGGTAGCACAGAGAAAAAAATGTACAAAATATTTAAAAGGTACTAGCCTTTCATAGGGACTTGTTATAAAGTGGTAGATACAAGGAAGCCTGATAAACTAAATTCCACAGAGAAATATGTCTCCCAGAGGTGAGCAGAGAGTCATGGTTGCTGAATAAAAAACTAAAAAACAACAACAAAAAAACCAAAAGAAAACAACAACAAAACAAACACACTTTTCCTTGGTGCAGTTAGGTAGATAGGGATTTTAATGACAATTTGAAGTAGCAAGATAAATTCAAACCTAAAAAGCTTCAAATGTAATACTATATCACTCAATCTAAAATTTCTTTGCTCTCTCCTAAATTTTGCTGAACAATTATCAGTAAAAGAGTAGCTGGTCATTTATGGATAATAAAGAACATTATAAACTTGAAAAAAAAGACAGATACAGAGACAGTAAAGCATCAAACAGACTGTCAAATTACAGGGGGAAAGTTAGGGAGAGGTGGGGGAGATAAGAGATCAATCAAAGGACTTGTATGCATGCATATAAGCATAACCAACGGACGCAAAACTCTGGGGGGTGAGGGCATATATGGGAGTGGGGTGGGGGGTGGCAATGGTAAGATATGTACACATATAATACCTTAATAAAAAAAAAAAGAACAGATACATACACCCACAAAAAAAAAATTAATTAATTAATTGTACATACTTGAAAAAAAAAAAAGAGTAGCTGGAAATCAGAGAGTATTTATAGTGTTCATGATTTTCAAAGAGATTAGATTCATAGATCCCAGATAAAACTCTATGAAATATCACTCTAATAACATTCTGGATTAAATGTTTACAAGATTAATGAAACCAGCTCTTCAATAATTGTGATGTGAATGGATACGGTTTTTACTCACAAAGGGTAAAAATAATCTAGTTAAAATAGCACCTAAGTGGATATAATATGAATGGTTAACTCCTTTTCCTAGCTGCTAGACAAAAGAGAGATCTTATAAGCTAAGGATTCAAATTTTAAAAAGTCATATTTCCATCTGATCTACATTGTTATTTTATATCCAGTATTCAGGGGGGAAAAAAAGAAGAGAAAAATATGAAAAGTATGAAAAAAAAAAAGGTAGGAACTTGATATATAATTAAAAGAAAAAATATTCCTTAGAAGCAGACCCATAGATGACTCAGATGGCAGCATTAACACATAAGCAATGATGTTAAAATGTATATTATATTCTCAAAGAGGAAAGCAAGCAGATTGTTTTCACAGCTGAGGCAATGAAACACCTTTTGATTCTTCTTCCCAAAACAGTATATTTTCTGTATTTCATTTATGATTCTATAAAAAAATAACAAGGTCAAGATCACTTCATTTAGAAAATGGATATAAGTCCCTTTTAAATAGGAAGAGGAAAAGTTGCTTCTCTGACAACTTTTGAAGTACTGAAAAGAGGACAGAAGTAGCTGTAGGGCAAACAGGTCAGATGGGACTATGGATATAAACACTGGGATTTGAGAAGTCTGCTGCTATGCAAATATCCATGTTTGTATGATGAAAGACAACTGAACTAATGCTGATCATCACTGGCAGATTTACCACCACTTAGCACATTTAACATAGGTGAGAACTACTCTGAACCATTAGTGGAAGAGTAAACTAAGGTAGTTTTTGTGTGTGTGTGTGTGTGTGTGTGTGTTTGGTTTTTTTTTTTTTTTTAACTCCCCTTACCTTCAAGTAGTAACAGGTACTTTTAAAAGTTCTAAATGTTTTAAAAAAAGAGTGTGAGTGCTAAAGTGAAAGGGCCATAATGTAAAGAGTTTTTGAATCCAGAGGCAAATCTCTACTAACCTAGAGTCAGTACTGGGTGTCACATTATCCCAAAAGATTAGATAGGGCTCCTCATAACTTGGAAAACATGAATTAAGGAACCAAAATAGATCAGTAATTTTGCATCAGAGAAGAACAAAGAATTGTGATATTCCTAATTGATTGAGTGTTCTCTCTCACTGGCTTCTATGGAGTCACACAAGCCACTCCAGGTACTTAGTGCCTCTTTGGAGAAGGCTATTATGGATACATGAAAAACTAAACACTTTCCTGTAAAGATCTGGAGAAAACTCATATTGAAAGGATCAAGATGCCATTAGCAAAGAAGTTTCTAGTCGTTTATTTATTTGTATACTTGGGAGGTTATGAATAAGAGTAGTCCAGTTATTGGAGAATAAACAGAATGAATAAGCCACTATAAAGTGAAAGATTATTCCATGGGGTAACTGTTGCTAGACTCTTGCACTAAATCCAGTTAGATCCAGGGCAGAACAGAAATTGCTTCACAAAAAATTCCCTCAAAGGACTATCTATTGACCCCTTCCCTATGCCCCAAAGCAGGCTGGTTTATGCTGTGTCCTGAAACAGGCTGCTGCCCAACCCTGGGCAAGCATGATAGGTAGTTTTCCCTTCTTCTGGTCTGGACATGCCCAGGCACCCCTTCCCATCCTGCCCTGTCCTATGTAACTCCTTAGCCTCAGCTGTCTTGTGTGGAGAATATCCATAGCATCTCACCCCCACGACCTGGGATGAGCCTTGTTTGTAAGTTCCCTTAACAAACTCTTAATGTAAGGATAGAGTTGTCAGCCTCTTTTTCTGCTCTCTAGGCCCTGGAAAATTTTCCCAACAAGCAACAAAAAAACTACCACATTATTTTTGCTTATTTGAGAATTTGAGAAGTAGTGTGAACAAATTTATAAGTCACCATCTAAACAACTGCATCAGAATCTTAGAACATAATATTTTTTTAACATATAGAGCACTTCTTTTTGAAAATTGATTGGAGCCTAAAGGGCATAGTTCTAAAATAGGTTTTTTTCCCCCCCTTTTCTTATTTTGTTATTTAGCAAGGAAGAAAAGAAGAAGAAGAAGAAGAAGAAGAAGAAGAAGAAGAAGAAGAAGAAGAAGAAGAAGAAGAAGAAAACAAAACAAAAACACCTCTACAATTAATCAAGTATCTAGCTCTGTTCCAATTTTCCAGAACATAATTTATAATAAAAGAAACAGACTCTCTGTAGTTCATTCCTTCACACCATTGGGTCATCCAGGAAGAGCCAAAGTAGAGCCCTCAATAAGGAAGGGCCCAGGACAAGGGCCTCTTTTGCCTAGGTCTAAGGATGGTAGCCTCTTCAATAGTACTATGCTAGTACAATATTAGTGGGAACTGAGGGGGAAATGGGAATTTTAGAAGTATCAGTAGAGACTCAACTAGGAATGGGAGAGAGATTATACTTATGTAACACAGACTAGAGTCAAATGCAGAGAGATATGTTAAGTCTGTGAGCTGCAGGGGGGATGAGTCAAAGCTTTTAATGGTTCTTATTAGGCCACTAGAGGCCCAGTGCATAAAATTCATGCACAGGTGTGTGTGTGTGTGTGTCCCTCAGCCCAGCCTGCACCCTGTCCAATACGGAACCCCTCGAAGGATGTCCGACTGCCAATTTAGGCCCGATCCCACCGGGCAGTCAAACATCCTTATCACAATTCAGAACTGCTGACTCCCAACTGCTCGCCTGCCTGCCTGCCTGATTTCCCCTAACTGTTTCTACCTGACAGCTTGATCACCCCCTAACCACTCCCCTGCCAGTCTGATCAACACCTAACTGCTCCCATGCTGGCCCGATTGCCCCTAACTGCCCTCCCCTGCAGGCCTGGTCCACCCCAACTGCCTGCCCTGCATGCCTGGGTCCCCCTCAAATTCCCTCCCCTACAGGCCTGGTCCCTTCCAATTACCCTCCCTTGAAGGCCTGGTCCCTCCCAACTGCCCTCCCCTGATGGTCTGATCCCTCACAACTGCCCTCCCCTACAGGTCATCTTGTGGCAGCCATCTTGTGTCCACATGGGGGTAGCCATCTTTGACCACATGGGGGCATCCATCTTGTGTGTTGGAGTGATGGTAAATTTGTATATTACTCTTTTATTATATAGGATTAGTAACCTGAAGATATAAAATTATATGGTTTTAAAGTCAACCTAATAGTGCACTCCTGCTAATAAGAAATCTTGATGATTTCCCAACATCCTACACACTGAGCCATCATGTTTTTTATATCTATCAGGGTAATTCACCAAATTGTGAATTGATTTTTCTAAAAAGAAAGTACAACCTATAGCAGTGATGGCAAACCTATGACACGCGTGTCAGCACTGACACCTGTAGGCATTTCTGATAACACGCGGCCGCATGCCGAGGATGAAACATTTGCGACTAGAGTCTTGGAGTTAGTTTTTTCCTCAAAGTGACACACTACCTGAGTTATGCTCAGTTTTTTGGCGAAGTATGACACACCAAGCTCAAAAGGTTGCCTATCACTGACCTAGAGTGACATATTCATTCTCATAGACTGTGAGAAACTGAATGTCATGTAATCAATCTTGAGAAGACTTGACTCTAACTCACCCTGTTCAATGTTTTGCATATTTTAATATCTATTCCAGAGTCTTATATAAAAAGAAATATTCTTCTAGATTAAAGAGGAATAGTGCTTTCCTTGATTTTTTAATGCTTTTCAAGTAGTCTATTATCTGATTCTTAATGAAGAGAGACTAACTTAATTTTTAAAGGATACACTCCATTAACATCAATTATTTAAATTCATGTAATATGTACATATATGGTATAAAAATTGCAAGGGAAAGATAATCCAAGTATTTGAATGATTAGCTATCACTTAAACGTTATTTATTAGTTGTATGAGTGCCCTCTAAAACATATTGCATTGGAAACAACAATAAGAATGTAATTAATATTAAGATGTCTTTCAATATTAAGGCCCCCCCAGACATTAATAAAGTAGAAGTGGCAAAAAAAACACTATAATTCATTTTTTAATTCTCTAGGATAACAGTGGTATAAATATTCAATAATCTACTCCAGTCAACAAAGCAAGCCTATAGTATGAATTTAATCCAAAGTGAGTTATTCTGATTTTAATGTTTATTGAATCACCAATAAAAATAATCAGCATTTTTTATTCATTAACTATACATAGCATTCCTTTTATTTGCATTTCTATATTCAAATAACATTGTGACTGAAAACCCAGAAGAAATAAAAAAAAAAAAATTTTATTATTACTATTTTGAAATATACATTTTTAATTGATTTCAGAGAGTAAGGGAGAGGGAGAGAGAAATAGAAACATCAATGATGAGAGAGAATCATTGATCAGCTGCCTCCTGCATGCTCCACATTGGGGATCGAGCCTATAACACAGGCATGTGCTCTGACCAGGAATCGAACCGTGAACTCCTGGTTCATAGGTCGTCACTTAACCACTGAGCCACTGCACCAGGCAAAAGAAAAACCCACATTTTTTAAATAGAATATTAATATAAAATTTGTCTACTATCAACTCTACTTACTGTTATGATTTCAGTGAGCTTCTCTTGTTCCTGGATTCCACCTTTACATTAATACTAGATTTTAGATTAATAACTCATTAAAAAGAAAAGTGTTTTGGTCCATTCTCACTGTCGCACATCTATGTCCTACCTAATAATAGACAAATATGCAAATTGACCATACCTTCGTTATGCCCGCGATTGGCCAGGAGGCGCGGGGGGCGGGACTCGGGGTGGCCGATTGGGCCAGTGGCACCAGGCCTATCAGAAGCCTCCGCCACGCCGGAAGCTTCTGAAAGGCCTGGTGCACCAGCGGACAGGCACCCAGCTCCCCTGTGATCGAAAGCGAAAGTGTGTAGGGGACCCTACACATGCATGATTCAATCATGCATTGGGCCTCTAGTAACACCAATAAAAACCCTAATGCGCAAATAGACCGAATGGCAGAACAACCGGTCACTATGATGTGTACTGACCACCAGGGAGCGTGCGAGGAACATGGCAGGCGTGGGCAGCAGGCAGCAGAGCACAAACATGGTGGGCATCGGCCGCAGTGGGATGGTGGAGCAGGTGAGCAGGGGGCACCAGACCAAGGCAGGGCACCAGTCGCTGTCATTAGGGTGAGCATCTGGTGGTTACTGAAAATTCTTTGCTCCCGCACACTGCGGTCCCACCTGGAGTTCGCACCTGCTGCCGGCACTGGCCCCACTTGCATCTGCTGCTGGCGCAGGAACTGCCGCTCGCACCCACTGCCAGTGCCGGCCCTGCTCGCACCCAATGCTGGTGCCAGCCCCACTCATACCCACAGCCAGTGGTGGCGGGAGCGGGGCTGCAGGCAGAGAGGGACCAGTGCCGCAGCAGAAGGGGCTGAGCAGGGGCAAGGAGGATTGGCTGAGACCTGCCCCTGTGCCCACTGTAGCCTCTCATCCCATAGTTCCTTTCAAGGTGCATGAATTCATGCACTGAGCCCCTAGTATATATATAAAGAGAAAGGGTCTGTACTCTCCAAAATGACCTAACAGATGACCAAACATTGGAAATCAGTCACGCAGTCAGTGCCATGCTGCGGGTGCCGTGGCGACCGAGCACTGACTGCTGAGGGGGCTGTGGATCAGGCCAAGAGAGAGACCCGGAGAGAAAAGCAGGGTCTGATCTGCAGCCTCTATGGCAGCTGTTGATCAGCCTTTGCCTCTCTTTCTCTCTGGGCCTCGCCAGCAGCTACCATGGCTGCTGATCAGCCCAACCTCTCTGATCAGGCCCAGAGATAGGCCCGGAGATGCTAACTGGCATAGAAACCAACCAATCAGAACCTAATCTGGGTGAACTGTGAATGCATAACCTAAGGTGGAGGCTGAGGAGGGGTTTTAAGGGCAACAGCTGTTTGGTATAAGGTGTAAGAAAGCGGTTCCATTTTTTAATGACCAGTTTGGCAGTATAGTGCATATGGCTGGCTATCAGTCTAGATATAGGGATTATGTATTTTTGTCTGCCAAGAGCATTTCCTCCTGCTGAAAGAGTCTTCCCCTCCATGTAAGCAATCCTATCCTATATAATCTATCTATGCTAATAAAAGGGTAATATGCTAATTAGACCAGGTCTACTGGCCATCTTCCGAATGTCCAACTTCCTTCTGGACAAAGCCATGGTGGTGAGGTCTGAGGCAGAGGAAGTTAGGGATGATCAGGCTGATGGGGGGGGGGGGCGCGGAAGTTGGGGGCAAGATCAGGCCAGCAGAGAAGGACAGTTGCGGGCAAGATAAGGCTGGCAGGGGAGGGCAGTTAGGGGCGATATCAGGCAGGCAGGCCAAGGCAGTTAGGGGTAATCAGGCAGGCAGGCAGGTGAGCGGTTAGGAACCACAGGGATCGGGCCTAAACCAGCAGTTGGACATCCCCCAAGGGGTCCCTGATTGGAGAGGGTGCAGGCTGGGCTGAGGGAATCCCCCCCACCATGCATGAATTTTGTGCATTGGGCCACTAGTTCTTAATTATAAGACCATTTATGACTAATTATCTACCTAGATAGATCATAACTCCCACTATCCATAGTTTACACCAGGGTTTACTCTTCTTTGTACAGTTTATGGGGTTGGATAAATGTATAATGAAATATATCTATCATTACCTTATGGAGGACATTCATTGCCCAAAAAGTCATCTGTGTTCTGTATATTCATCACTCCCCACCCCAACCTTGGCAACCACTGATCTTTTTATTTTTCCATAGTTTTACCTATTCTAGAATGTCTTATAGTTAACATAATATGGCATGTGTCCTTCTCAAGATTTTTTTCACTTAGTAGTACATACTAAAGGTTCCTCCATGTCTGTTTATGACTTGAAAACTCATATCTTTTCAGCACTGAATAATGTTCCATTTTCTGAATGTGTCAGTAGATTATTTTTCTATTTACCTACAAAAGGACAACTTGGTAGGACAACTTATCCAGGTTTTTGGCAATTATAAATAAAGCTTCTATGGCTTTGGCCAGTGTGGCTAAGTGAGTTTGGAATTATCCTGTGCACCATAAAGCTTGCCAGTTCAATTCCCAGTCAGGGCACATGACCAGGTTGCAAGATGAATCCTCAGTAGGGGGCATGCAGGAGGCAGCTGCTCTCACATAAATATTTCTCTCTCTCCCTCTCCCTTCCTCTATCACTAAAAATATTTTTTTAAATCTTTAAAAAAAATAAAGCTGCCATAAACATTGCATTCAGATTTTTGTATAGACGTAAGATTTCAACCTTTTTTTGATTGAATACCAAGGAGTCTGATTACTGAGTCTTATGGTAACACCATGATTAGTTTTGTAAGAAACCACCAAACTGTCCTCCAAAGTGGTTCTACCATCTTGTATTACCACCAGCAATTAATAGGAATTTCTGTTGCTCCACATCCCTGCTGGCATTTGCTGTTGTCAGTATTCTGGATTTTGATTATTGTTCTAGATGTTAATGATATATTTATCTGTGATTTGTATTGTTTTTTAATTCTAAAGTCACAGGTACTGCTTTTACTCCTGCTGATTTTTACCTACATTCATACTTGAGGAAAATGTTAAAGTTTAATTAGAGTTAAATAGCATAAGTCTATTATTTTTCATTCTATCACCCTAAACAACCTAAATTTTTGCCCTGTGACAAGGTCCACTTAACCTGGAAATCACAAAGACTAGATTTCCCATGTTGGTATTTTCTTAAATAGATGTTTTAAAAGTTACAGAATGCATTAGTTAAAAAGGACTATTTAAAAAAGTAGTAAAAGAAGTACAGTCATAGTCACTTATTCTGTCTTTTCTTTTCTTCCGCCCCCCCTCACCCCCCATGCCTGAACTTTTTTTTTAATTTGTTTTAAAAAAAAATTAGTATAAAATCATGAATACAAAATTTGGTAACTTTCTTTTTTTTTTTCTTTATCGATTAAGGTATTACATATGTGTCCTTATCCCCCCATTTCCCCCCTACCCCCACTTATACCCTCACCCCTGTGTTGTCTGTGTCCATTGGTTCGGCTTATATGCATGTATGCAAGTTCTTTGGTTGATCTCTCCCCCTTATCCCCACCCTCCCTACCTTCCCTCTGAGTTTTGACGGTTTGATTGATGCTTCTCTGTCTCTGGATCTGTTTTTGTTCATCAGTTTATGTTGTTCATTATATTCCATAAATGAGTGAGATCATGTGGTATTTATCTTTCTCTGACTGGATTATTTCACTTAGCATAATGCTCTCCAGTTTCATCCATGCTGTTGCAAATGGTAAGAATTCCTTCTTTTTTTACCGCAGTGTAGTATTCCATTGTGTAGATGTACCACAATTTTTTAATCCACTCATATGCTGATGGGCACTTAGGCTGTTTCCAAATCTTAGCTACGGTGAATTTTGCTGCTATGAACATAAAGGTGCATATATCCTTTCTGATTGGTGTTTCTAGTTTCTTGGGCTATATTGCTAGAAGTGGGATCACTGGGTCAAATGGAAGTTTAATTTTTAGTTTTTTGAGGAAACTCCATACTGTTCTCCACAGTGGCTGTACCAGTCTGCATTCCCACCAGCAGTGAAGGAGGATTCCTTTTTCTCCACATCCTCGTTTGTTGATTTGTTGATGATAGCCATTCTGACAGGTGTGAGATGGCACCGCATTATCATTTTGATTTGCATCTCTTGGATGCTTAGTGACTTTGAGCATGTTTTCATATGTCTCTTGGCTTTCCTTAGGTCTTCTTTCGAAAAGTATCTATTTAGGTCTATTGCTCACTAAAAACTGTGATTCACGCATAAAATTATAGAATATTTTCACTTATACCTTCAAATTATACCAACAAGACTGCCGTATATCACTGACATAGATCCTATGATTAGCCCTGTAGGTTCTAGTCTTACTGAAAATTTAAAAATTATTATTATTAGGTGCATTTATTGCTATAAAAGTCACAGGTGTTCCTCATTTGTTTAGCAGCATTAAAACAGAACAAAATAAAACACAGACACCAAACACACACATGCACAAAACTACAACAAATCAGCTCCACCTTTAGTCACAGAATATTATTTTCCTACATTCAACCTTTCCTGCATTCCATATGACCAAAGAAACTAAGAGACTGACTCAATTTCTGTTGCATGAACACACAACAATCCATTTATTCTGGAGATATCATGACAACTCCATAAATGCTATCTAGGAAAAAATCCAGGTCCTTTCTATGCTTGGATCCCCCAACTTTGCTGGGTATTTGGAATTTTAAACAACCCCTCTATGTCTAGGTCAGAGATAAGGTATAAGTAGAACACAGAACATTCTCTTAGAAACCCACAAAATATATGTTTTCCTCACATCACTATGCCTCTCACTCTTTTCTCCAAACAATACATTTGCATCATCTGTTTGGTTATATTTTCTAGAGTTTTGATTCCAACAAGTCCAAGACTTTTAAAAAATAAAATTAGGAGAACCCCTCTTCTCAATCCCCCACACATATTTTCTGTGTTTATATTTTCTCTGAAGCAAAGAATTCTGAATGTTTAACTACTTAATATGGAAAAGGGTATTTGTAGCAATATTTTTAAGTAATTCTGTTGATTAATATTTCAAAATATCATGTTTTAGGAACTTTTGTTATTTTTCTGATTATGAAAAGTATGTGCTTTTTAATAATTGTCTAACTTTTATTAATCATGCTTCTTTATTTATTTTTGGTGATATTAAAGAGAGGAAGGGAGGGGGATAGAAAAATAGAAAGATCAATGAGACAGAAACATTGATTGGCTGCCTCCTGCACACTAGTTGGGATCAAACCTGCAACTCAGGCATATGCCTTGACTGGGAACCAAACCGGTGGCCTCTTGGTTCATGCTCAACCACTGAGCAATACAGGCCAGGCCATGTTTCCTTCTGCTTTGTATCTTCAGCTGTTTAGACATCTGGGAACTTGCTGATCCTGGATACACTGCCCCTCCCATGGCTGGCCAATTCCTAGAGTAATAGTAAAGAATCTACCTGCAAGTGTGCCTTTTATGTGCAAATCAACCAATCCAAACACCCCCCCCCCCGCCCCCACCCAAACTACATTCATTGCTTAGTTCTTACACTCCAGGCTACCATCCTTTTACCCGGGCCACCCGGGCCACCCAGGCCCAAGTACCAGAAAATTGGTGAGAGCTCTGCCAAAATTTTTCAGACCTGCTTGTCCTAAACACGGTTACCCTGTTTTGCTTTCCCAAGAAAAACCACAGTAAAGTCTCACTCTGGTCTCCATGTTCCCTCACTCCTCTGCCTCCTGACCAACCCTGGTGCTTTCCTTGTGGCCTTGCTAGATGTGGTATGTCTCCTCCTTCCTATAACAAACCATCTTTCGTTGATCTACCTCTTAAAACTTAAGTAAGGATAAACATGTATCTATAAAATATCTGACACTTTTATTAAGCTAACTTAGTACAAATTTAAATGCTTTCTAAAAGATACATATATTTTTAAATGTTTAATATGAATTGCCTCAAAATCCTGAAAAAGTTAAACAAATTACACTCTTTCCTATATTGCTTGAGAGTGTTTATTTCCTCACATCTGACAGTATCTTGTAAAATAATTCATTATAAAATTGTCAATATGCTAAGATCAAAGAATTTTTCATTTCAATGTGCATTTTTGATTACTAATGGTGACAAATATTCACATACATTATTTATTTAGTAGCATTTTAAAAATCTCTGTAAATTGCATATATTTTCAGGATTTTTTCAGTATCTAAAAGCCTTTATTGATAATACATATTACTCTAATAATTATTGACAAATTTTCCCTGATGTACTCTTTTCTTTCAATAATAGTTATGGGGTTTATCTTCACAAATCTATTAGTTATTTCCATTATTTGGTGTTGTGATTACAAAAGCCTTCAATATTGAAGATTATATGAGTTGTTAGCTAATTTTCTGATTTTTTTCATTTAAATATTTAATTCAATAAAAATTAGTGTTCTTGGGTGTTGTGTCATAAGAATCAAATTTTTGGCATCATAACGACTTCACTAAAATAAATAAACTAATAAATTTCACATTCTACCCCTACTGGTTCACCTATTGTATAACCCCATTTCTTTGTTTGCCTGTGGCAAGGACTGTTAGTCTTAAATCTTTTTCCCCTTCAGAGCACATATATGATGATTTTCTGATCTTACTAGATGTTAGACTAGATTATGATTATGATTGTGCAATAGTCAGTGACAGATAAGATATAGCATGTATCTACTAGATCTGGTTTATAAACATCTGGTATTAACCCCTAAATATTTTCTCTATAGGGTGTCTTAAGGTAGAAGATAAGAAGGAATGCTAGGGGAGAGTATACCGGGGAGGATCTTACTAATTAAGTGTAATTGTTTTTTTATGAATTTTAAACATTACTTAAGTCTTACTTTCTTCATAGTTGACAATTATAACTTATCTGGGATACAGCTCAATGTTTTCTGCTTTTTAATAATTCTCTCTAGAACATGGTGACCTCTTTGTTATTTCAGATTAAAGTCTTTCCTCAGTTTGACATTTCCCCCCTTAGTTTTGGCACAATCTTATGTTTGATTAATTGTATTGCTTTGTTCAGACATAACAATTATCTAAAAGTACTGCTCTAAAGAACTTGTTCTCCATGGGTTTTATGGTCAAGTTGACCCGCTTTTAAATTACCCGTTAATAACTGCATTATCTTGGGCAAAAAACTTCCGGTTTCTCAATATCAGTGTTCAAATTAACAATCTTCATTTCATGGAGTTGTGGTGAAAGAAATTTAAAGTTAAATTTAGCATATATATATATATATATATATATATTTGTATATATATGTGAATGTTTATTATAGTACACACTGTTTTAATCATAAATGGTGGTTGAAAATTGTAAACTTCCTATACACTCCAAATTCTTAACTCCATTAGAATGTTGCTCTATATTGTTCCTTTACCCTTTTTATTAGTGTGGACAATGCTAGTTCATTTCAAGATTTATATATATGTCTCTTTTTCAGAGGAATCTCTACTAATCATCCCATCTAGTGGTTCACTTACTGTATATTTCTGGCTTAGTCTTTTAATATTTTAACATATAATTTGAAATGATTTTATTTTTTTATTATTTATTTATATATTTTTTGCCAAGAATGAAGGCATTATGAGAACAGAAATCTTTTTATTTTTCTTTATTTTCTCTCTCCTTTCTTTTTACTTCCCTCCCGTCCCTCCTTTGTTTCTCTCCTTCCCCCCCTCCTTTCATTCCTTCCTTTTTTAAAATATCCATATCTCATTAGGCAATGCAATGCCAAGATCATCTCTGGTTTCTTATAACAGTTTCCTGCTCTTGCTTGTTCAAGCTTGAATGGCAATGCAACTATTACCAGCTCTAGAATGTTGCACTATTTTTTTTCTGTTTTCCCTACACCCTGTCAACATTTTTGTACATAATTCTTTTTTAAGCTCTCCTCTAATTGCCCAGATTGAAAGTGTAATTTTTATCCACTGAGAACCTAACTGTTATAGTTAAATTCTTATGTTTTCCTTCAAAACTGAATCTCAGATCATTGGAATTATCATGTGTTCTTATGATGAAGAAGAAAAGATGTCACCACTTATTGTGTTGACTTCTGAATTCTTAATCCTTACTTGATGTGTTGGGTACCTGCTTAGGTTGCTTTAATCTGTTTCTCAGCCCCTCAGCTGGTAAAACTTGAGATCTAGTCTGTAACTTGGGTGGAGGATCCACTCACTCAGATCTATCCCTCAATTTGGCATTTTAAAAGTTAATAAATAGAATTTAGTTTTTTACAGCAGTTTTAGATTCATAGAAAAATTGAGCAGAAAGTACAGAGATTTGTCACATGTATAACCTCCCATATGATCAACATCTCCACCAGAGTGGTACATTTACTACAATAGATGAACCTATGTTGACGTGTCTTTATTATCCAACATCCATAGTTTAAATCAGTATCCACTTATGATGTTAAACATCCTCAGATATTGAGAGATTAGCTAAACTACTCCATAATATTGCTGCTTTGGCATCCATTATGTGCACCCAAGATGCTCCAAGGCCTTTGAACTGAAACTACCTCTATCCTTCAGCATAAGACCTGAATAATAGCCCTTAAAGTCACAAGTATAAGTTCCTGATATGACCCTTAAAATCATCCCATGAGAAGGACTCTCCCCCACCTCCCAGAACCATTCTACATAATAAAGAGGTAACATGCAAATTGACCCTCATGACCTTGTGTCACAAGATGGCCACCCCCAAGTTGTCACAAGATGGCCACCCCTACATCATCACAAGATGGCCTCCCCCATGTTGTCAAAAGATGGCCACCACAAGATGGCTGCCCCACATTGTAACAAGATGGCCTGCAGGGGAGGGAAGTTGGAGGTTATTGGGCCAGCAGGGGAACAGTTAGGTGTCAGTCAGGCCAGCAGGGGAGCAGTTAGGGGGCGATCAGGCAGCCAGGCAGGTTAGTGGTTAGGAGCCAGCAGTCCCAGATTGTGAGAGGGATGTCCGACTGCCAAAGCTTACCAAAACTCTGCTCTCTTTGTTCTGAATAGACCAATCTAGTCTTAGCTTGGAAATTCCAAAGCACACCAATCACAGACTTTAATAAGGCACACCACACTTTCTCTGCCTGTACCCTGCCTTAGCTTCCCGATGTGTCAGCCCCTCAAAAATGTGCCTTGTACCTCCAAGTGATGAACTTCCCTATTTCACTTTCCCCTATGGTAGTTTGTTGAAACATAGCTCGCCATCCCACAGTGGGGAGTGGAGGTCTCTTCTTTTAAACAAAGTCACAAAATAGGTTTTGGACAAATATATGTTAACATGTATCCACCACTATAATATCATACATAGTAATATGATCACTGCCTTAAAAATCATTTGTGCTTCTCCTATCCATTCCTCCATGCCTCCTAGCCTCTAGAAAACAGTGATTTTTTTTTTTTTACTTTCTTCATAATTTTGCCTTTTCCAGAATGTCATATAGTTGGAACCATATAATAAATAGTATTTTCAGATTTGCATCTTTAATTTAGTAAAGTGCATTTAAGTTTCATCTATATCTTTTTATGGCCTGATAATATATTCCTTTTTAGTACTCAATAATGCTACATTTTCTGGATATAAACAGTTTATTTATCTGTTAACCTATTGAAACATATCTTGGTTGCTATCAACTTTTGCAATAATAAACAAATCTAATATAAACATTTGTGTAGGTTCTTATGTAGAAAACATTTTTATTTCCTTTGAGAAAATACCAAAGAACATAATTGCTGGATTATATAGTAAGAGTAGGTTTAGTTTTGGGAAAAATCATCAAACTGTCCTCTAAAATATCTCTATCATTTTGCATTCCCACCATCAGTAAGTAAATGAGAGTTCTTTTGCTTCATATGACCACCAGCATATGGTGTTGTCAGTGTTCTAGATTATAGTAATGCTAGTTGTATAGTGATATCTTATTGTCATAGCTTGCATTTCCTTGATGACATATGATATGGAGCATCATTTCATATGACTATTTCCTATCAATATATTTTCTCTGGTGAGGAATATTTTAAGGTTTTTGGTCATTTTTTAAAAAATGGGTTGTTTGTTTTCTTATTATTAGTGTTTTTTGCATATTATGGATAATAGTCCTTTCAGATATGTCGTTTGTATTTTCTCTCAACATGTGGCCTGCTTTTTAATTCTATAGATTGTGTCTATCACAGAGCAACAAAATTTTAATTTTAATAAAATCAAGCATATTGACTATTTATGTCATACATTGTGCTTTTGATGTTATATCTAAAAAGACATCATCAATCCTGGCCATTGTTGCTAAATGGTTAGAGTGTCAGCCCACTAACCAAAGGGTGTTGGGTTACATTCCTAGTCAAGGTCACATACCTGGGTTGCAGGTTCAATCCCTGGCCCAGGTCGTGGCTCATGTGGAAGGCAACCAATCAATGTATCTCTCTCACATGGATGTTTCTCTCTCCCACTCACTTCCTCCCTTCCACTCTCTCAAAAAAATAAGTAATAGAAAAAATATCCTGGGTTGAGGATGAAAATAAATAAATATATAAATAAATAATAGGCATCATTATACCAAAAGTCATGTAAATATTCTACTGTTCTATGGGTTTTATCCCTTTGCATTTATATTCCATTTTCTACCATCCATTTTAGATTAATTTTTGTGAAAGGTATGAGGTCTGTTTCTAGATTCATTCCTTTTGCATGTGGTAACCAGATTGACACTATTTATTGAAGAAATTATCTTTGCTCCACTGTATTTTCTTTCCTGCTTTGTCTTATATCAGTTGATTACATTTATGTGGGTCTATTTCTGGGCTCTCTATTAAGTTCTATTGATCAATTTGTCTATTCTTTCACCAATACCACACTGTCTTACTATAACTTAATAGTTTATTTAAAGTTTGTAGTATACAGTTACAACTAGTCTAAATAATCACTTTCAAATAACATTATATCATTTTACAGGTAGTGGACTTTATGATAACAAAATTACAAAATAATTCCAAATCTCTTTCTCCCATCCTTTGAATCGCTATTGTCATTCACTTCACTTACACATAGCCTATATAAGTACATATAATTAAATATATTATTTTCATCATTTTGAGGAAAAAAACCCTGTTATAACTAGATCACTTAAAATAAAAAAATACAATTTTATATTCACCTCACTTATTCTTTCTCTGATGCGCTTCCTTTCTTTATGTAGATCTCTATTTCTGATCTGCATCATTAATATTTTAGAAATATCTCTAAAAATGTATTTTAGAATTTCTTTCAATGTAGATATATTAGCAACAAATTCTGCTCAAATTTTGTTTGAGAATATATTTTATTTCACTTTTTCACATGATAGTTTCATAGAATTCTTGTTTCGTGGTTTTTGCCCTCAACATTTTAAATTATTTTACTTTCTCCTTATCTGCATGGTTTCTGAGAAGTTGTATATAATTCTTAAATTTTCTCTTCAATAGATAAGATGTTATTCCTCTCTGGCTTCTTTTGAGATTTTTTCTTTATTTTTGACTATAAAGTTTGAAGTTTTGCACAGGTGTAGTTTCTTTCTTCCTTTGTTTTTGTTTTTTGCAATTACCTTGATTGATGTCCTCTGACATTTCTCGATCTATGGTTTGATATCTGATACTAGTTTAGGGGAATTCTCAATTGTTACTGTTTCAAAGACTTCTTTTACTTTCTCTCTCTTCTCCTTTTGTTAGTCTCATCACTTGTGAATTGCAAATCTTGTACTGAAAGGGCAAAGCAAAACTGGCTATCCTCCATCTTGTAGAAGGACCCCCCCCTTGCTGGGAGTGGCCACGGGAGCACCGGGAATGTCCTAACTCCCCCAACCACCTGAGTGGACCAATGAAGCTCCAGAGGGCAGCTAGGTCCTAATAAGGCATATCCACAGGATACTCCCTATACATCACTGTTGACCAATCAGGAAACTATGGGGGACGGCTCCAGCCTCAGAATGTACTGGTCACTTCCTGACTTTTGTGCTGTAAGACCCTGCTGAAAAACCCTGGCCTATTAGGCAATCTCTGTAACCCACGTCACTTCCCTAAGCCCACCCAAATGTCCAACCCGTTATAACCCATCGCTCCCCTGGGAATCGCCCTCTGGCTCCACTGCTGCGTCAGGAGGAGGCTGGGAGCCAAACCCGGGTTTGAATAAAGATTCTTTGCTTTTGCATCGGAGAAAAGGCTCCCTAGTGGTTGATTATTGGAGACCCTGAACTCTGGGCATAACAGTACCTGCCCTGCACTTTGTGGATATCTTTGTTTTTTTTCAGTATTTCTCCTGGCTTTACAGTTTTAAAGTTTTTATTGACATACCATTTTCAGAGTTCTTTCCTCAGCCATGTCTAATCTACTAATAAACAAATCAGAGTCATTTTTATATCATTTTTTATCTCTACTATTTATTTTTGTTTCTGTCTCAAAATTTCCATCTCTCTACATATACTGCCCATTTTTACTTGTCTTCCCTCTCCTTAATTCACTAGCATCCTTAGCATAGTAATCAGTTTTCTAAAAATTATTGATCTGATAATTCCAAAACCCTTGCCATGTCTAAGTCTATTCATTCATTCATTCATTTATTTTATTTGCCTGCAAAACCTAAAATATTTATAATCTGGCCCTTTGGCAGCTTTTTATTTTTTTATCTTTATTACTAAGTCTTTATTACTAAAAGTATTATATATGTTCCCTTTTTTCCCCTATTGACCCCCTCCAGCCTACCCTTGCCCCTCACCTCAGGCATTCACCACCCTATTTATTTAATAAAATTACTAGGTCATTAAATTTGTTAAGTTATTAAACATAAACTAGGATATCAAAAACACAAGAAAAGAACAGGATGCTATATTCTTAAGACAACAAAACAAATAAAAAGAAAAAAAGAAAACAAAAACAAGATTCATAAAAGAACCAGATTGGATTTCAGAGATGAAAAAAGCAAACAAAACAAAAACTATCATTGATGCATTGACTTTTAAAATATAGATTAGCAGGATTAGCATACTGAAAGATATATCTGAAGAACATACATATCATATCTTTTAGGAAGGTAAGAAGATAACAATGTGAAGGAATGATTAAGACATATGTATAAAAGAAGGACCTACATCTATTAATGGGAGTTCCCAAAGGAGAGAATGTGGGGGAGGCAGTTTTCAAGGAGATAATGGCAGTAAAGTTCAGAGGTAATGAAAGTCATAAATCTATTCTATACATATCACAGATCACCTCGTACATTGCTGGTGGGAATGAAGACTGGTGCAGCCACTGTGGAAAACAATATGGAGTTTCCTTAAACAATTAAAAATGGAACTCCCATCTGACCCAGTAATTCCACTTCAAGGGTTATATCCCAAAAAATCAGAAAGAATATATGCACCCCAATGTTCATAGCAGCACAATTTACCACAGCTAATATTTGGAAGCAGCCTAAGTGCCCATCAGCAGATGAGTAGTAGATTAAAAATCTGTGGTACATCTACACAATGGGATACTAAGATGCTGTAAAAAAGAAGGAATTCTTACCATTTGCAACAGCATGGATGGAACTGGAGAGCATTATGCTAAGCAAAATAAGCCAGTCAGATAAATATCACATGATCTCACTCATTTGTGGAATATAATGAACAACAAAAACTGATGAACAAAAATAGATCCAGAGACATAGAAGCTTCTAACATACCATCAAACCTCAGAAGGAAGGAAGAAGAGGGTGGGCAGGTGGGGGGTATGAGATCAACCAAAGAACTTGTATGCATATAAGCATAACCAATGGACATAGACAGTAGTGGGATGAAGGCCTGGCCTGAGGGGTGGGGTGAGCTGGGAAAAGACAATGGGGGGAAAAGAAGACATATGTAATACTTTCAATAATAAAAAAAAAATAATAAAAGTTTGCTGAACATAATTATAGAAGTGTGTCTTTTGGTTTTCTGGGTATTTAATGCTCAAATAACTTCTTAAGTGTTACAGCTATCCTATATAATAAAGAGGTAATATGCAAATTGACCATCACTCCAACACACAAGATGGACTCTCCCATGTGGTCAAAGATGGCCACCCCATGTGGACACAAGATGGCCACCACAAGATGGCCAGCAGGGGAGGGCAGTTGGGAGGGACCAGGCTGGCAGAAGAGGGAGGTTGGGGGCAACCAGGCCTGCAGGGGAGGACAGCTGAGAGGGGGCAGGCCTGTAGGGGAGGGCAGTTGGGGGCAACCAGGCCAGCAGGGGAGGGCAGTTAGGGGTGACCAGGCCTGCAGGGGAGGAAGTTGGGAGTGACCAGGCCTGCAGGGGAGGGCAGTTGTGGGGGACCAGGCCTGCAGGGAAGGGCAGTTGGGGGGGGGAGGAGGCCTGCAGGGCAGGGCAGTTAGGGGTGACAAGGCTGGCAAGGGAGGACAGTTAGGGGTGACTGGGCCAGTAGGGGAGGGCAGTTGGGAGGCAACCAGGCCTGTAGGAGAGGGCAGTTTGGGGCAATTGGGCCAGAAGGTGAGCAGTTAGGCATCAATCAGGCTGGCAGGGGAGTGGTTAGGAGATGATCAGGCTGGCAGGCAGAAGCAGTTAGGGACAATCAGGCAGGCAGGTAGGCAAGCGATTGGGAGCCAGCAGTCCTGGATTGTTAGGGGGATGTCCAACTGCCCGGGCAGTAGGACATCCCTTGAGGGGTCCCAGATTGGAGAGGGTGCAGTCTGGGCTGAGAGACACACTCCCCCCATGCACGAAATTCATGCATTTTGCCTCTAGTTCTATCTACACTAATAAAAGAGAAATATGGAAATAGAACTTACCTTCATAATGCCCACCAGCCAATCAGGAGTGAGTATGCAAATTAACCCAACAAAGATGGTGGGTTAATTTGCATACACACGTGCGGTTCGAAGACTGAAGGCTCTGGCACAAGCGAAGACTGAAGACTGAAGACTAAAGATGACTGAAGACTGACGACTGAAGAGGCTTGGCTTCTCTGCTGTGGCCGGAGCAGAGAAGCCAAGCTTTGCTAAGGCTGGAGCGGAGAAGCCTAGTCTTGTGGCTTGGCTTCTCTGCTGTGGCTGGAGTGCAGGCCTGGGTCCTGGGTGCCAGAGGAAAACCGGTGCTGGTAGCCAGGGGAAGGAAGGCCTATTGCACGAATCTTCATATATATATATATATATATATATATATATATATTCCAAGCGACCAGAATGATGGACTGACCACAATGACTGGAACAATCATTTGCTATGGTGTGCACTGCGGTGGCCAACTGGCCCAATTGGGGCCCCAATTGGCCCCTCAACTGCCTGCAGCCCCTTTCCCTGGCCAGCCTCACACCTTATTGGCCCCCCTTACCCTGATCGGAGGCAGGGCTGGCCGGCCAACCTCCTGCGTTCCCTCCCCCCCCCCCCCCCCCGACTGGCCCAGCCCTGATGGTTCCCATCAGGGAAGGCTAGCTGCCCCCTATCTGTGTATGAATTCGTACACAGGGCCTCTAGTATACCATAATTAACCAATGTCTCTTCTTTGGTTGCTTCTAAGATCTTTTATTTGTTTTTGATGTTCTGCAGCTTTCCTGTGACATCATGTCTAAATCTTGTTCTGATGTTTGCACTATTGCTTCAAACTATGTATTTTATCCTTTAGTATCCCTTGAAATTTTTTCTTAGTCACTGAATATGTTATACTGGGTAAAAGGAACTGCTTTAACTATGCCTTTATTAATGTTGTGGTGAGTTGTGAGGGGAAGGAAAGCATTGTATAGTCTTATGATTAGGTCTGCCTTTTATTAAGCCTATACCACTGGATTGTAAATTTCACAAGTGCTTCTCTCTCCTGTACCTAGGTGAAATAGGATGTTTAGATTGGACTGGAGTTAGGTATATCTCTTCTGTCAAATTGAAAGGTAAAGCTGGCTGGAACTGGGTATTTCCCTTCCTCCAGGCCAGTTAGGTTATAACATAAACCCTCCACGGTTAGGCTCTGGTTAAATTGTTTCTGTCCACAACTTGTTAGGGAAAACAATATGCTCTGGCATTTAAAAAATCACTTCTTTCTTTCTTCCTGTGCTGGAAGCACAAGAGTGATTTTTCTCCATTTTTCACTGTGAAACTGGTAGAATGTTATGTAAATTCACAAAAGTACTGGGGGCATCAAATGACTGGGTCCCCTGGGAGTATTTACTCCTCACTGAGCCTGTAGCAATTTGTCAATTACAATACACCTTTTCCCAAGACACTGGTGACCATAGAGATTTTTGCTTGCAGGTCCCTTCTCAGGTAAGTTGAGATTTTTCTGTATATACCTGTCAGTCTCTCAAATTTGGGGGATAGAGATTTGCCCTGTAATTTCACTTCTCTTGAGAATTGAAGAAGAATTGTTGATTTTTCAGTTTATTCAGCTTTTTACTTCTTAGGAAGTAGCAGTAACTTCCAAGTTTATTATAAAGACCCTTTTTTAGATTTTAGTGTGATTTTTTTTTTTTTTAGCGTGGTAAACAGTTCTATGTCTCAGCCATCCTCTATCCAGTGTATGATTGAGGATATTTATCCATAACTTGCTGTAGGATTACTCATCCTTAGGCAGAGTGGCTCTTTGCAGGCCTGCTGTCTTTCAACAATTTTTCTAACTCACTGTGTGGTTCTACACAGAACACTGAATCAGCCTAAGTATCAGAGGAGCTGAGAAATCCACATTTGATAGAGGAGATAGTTAGCTTAGGGATAACTAGCTAGAACTTCCCCTCAACCATTTCTAAACTACCATGTAAGAGGCACACTCTTACTCCAGTCCCATGATGAATGCAGGGATTTTCTGACAGGTTTCGGGTTTTCCTGGGCTTCATTAGCTGAATCTATATTCACAGAACAATGTTCCAAACACCTCCACTCCAAACACCTCCATTCCAAACCATTTCTGAAATTATAATGATAAAAAATATAAATGAAAGAAATAGTTTATGTAAAAAGAAATGTAAAATATTATTGCTTTCATATGTAATTTAAAGAAAAAAAACTAGACTAAATTGGTTTTCTGTTTGACTTGGCCTCTGATCCTTTATAGCCATTGTGTCCTTGTAGAGTAAATTTTCTTGGTTATTTTGTTAGCTAATTTGGAGGAAATTAATTTTTTTTTTCATTTAAAATTGTATCCCTCATTTAGGAACTTTCCTACAGAGAGTTGTTTGTGGTATAATGGGAAGCAATTTATTCAGGGACAATACCTAGTGCTTATAAATGTTATTGTTGTGCCTGCATATATATTTCTTGCTCCTCTATTTTTATTTTGTTTTTTGAAATGTTGACTATTATGGATAACATCTTACTTAGGGCAGGTATGTTTGCCTTTTCTATTTGCACATAACACCTTAGATTTTACTTTGCTGGGCTGGAATACTTCTGTTTTGGTTTAGAATAGAACTTACTGATGCCTGGGTTACTTCAAAACTCTATTAGGAAGCCAGTCAAAATAAAGACTGGGTACCCATAGACTCTTCCACTTGTTGTAACTTCACACTTACTACAGTCCCAGTATAATGTTCTTTCATTGAAGCAAAGTGGAGGATACAGAGATGCTAATAAAATACCTCCCCCACTGCATGCCATCAAAATATTTGCCTCCAAATTTTAGAATTTAAGAAAAATTGCTTTTAAAACCTATCCTCCTCAGACTATACCAAACTATTCAAGAGGAAGGCACATTTCCAAGCTCTTTCAATGAAGCCAGCATTATTCCAAAGCATTATTCCAGCATTATTCCTCATTCCAAAGCCAGAAAAAGAAACCACAAAAACAGAGAACTACAGGCCAATATCCTTGATGAACATTCATGCTAAAATCCCCAACAAAATCCTAGCAAATTGGATTCAGTATTACATTAGAAAGATCATACACTATGACCAAGTGGGATTTATTCCAGGGATGCAAGGATAGTACAATATCTGCAAATCAATAAATGTGATACATCACATAAACAAAATGAGAGACAAAAATCACATAATCATATCAACTGATGCAGAAAAAGCATTTGACAAAATCCAACACCCTTTCCTGATAAAAACTCTCAGCAAGGTGAAAATAGAGGGATCATAACTCAACATAATAAAAGCCTTATGACAAATCTACAGCCAACATCATACTGAATCTGCAAAAACTAAACTCATTTTCCCCTAAGAATGGGAACAAGACAGGAATGCCCACTTTCACAACTCCTGTTCAATATAGTACTGGAAGTGCTATTTATAGTGATCAGACAAGAAGAAAAAATAAAAGGCATCCAAACTGGAAAAGAAGATGTAAAACTGTCCTTATTCACAGATGACATGATAATATACATAGAAAACCCCAAAGACTCCATCAGAAAACTACTAGACCTAATAAATGAATTCAGCAATGTAGCAGGCTACAAAACTAACACTCAGAAACCTATGGCCTTTTTATACACCAATAATGAACTCACAGAAAGAGAAACTAAAAAAAAAAAAAAAAAAAAAAAAAAAAAATTTAATTTACCATTGCACCAAAAATTTAAAATACCTAGGAATAAACTTAACTAATGAGGCAAAAGACCTGTACTTGGAAAACTACAGGCCATTGAAGAAAGATTTAGAGGAAGACATAAACAAATGGGAGAACATACCATGTTCATGGATTGGTAGAATCGACATCATTAAAATGTCCATACTACCCAAAGCAATCTACAGATTTAATACAGTCCTCATTAAAATACCAATGGCATATTTCAAAGATCTAGAACAAACTCTCCAAAAATTCAACTGGAATATAAAAAAGACCTTGAATAGCCACAGCAATCCTGAGAAAGAAGAACAAAGTTAGAGGGATCACAATACCAGATATCAAGCTATATTACCAAGCCATGGTTCTCAGAACTGCCTGGTACTGGCACAAGAACACACATATAGACCAATGGAACAGAACAGAGAACACAGAAATCGACCCAAGCAATTATGCTCAATTAATATTCAACAAAGGAGGCAAGAACATACAATGGAGTCAAGACAATCTCTTCCAAACCTGGTGCTGGGAAATTTGGTCAGATACATGCAAAAAAATGAAAGTAGCCTACCAACTTACACCATACACAAAAACAAACTTAAAATGGCTAAAGGACTTAAATGTAATATGGGAAACCATAAAAATTCTACAAGACTCCATAGGCAGCAAAATAGCAGACATATGTCATAACAATATCTTTACCAACATAGCTTTTAGGGTAATGGAGACTAAGGAGAAAATAAACAAATGGGGCTACATCAAAATAAAAAGCTCTGCACAGCAGAAGAAACCATCAACAAAAAAACAAGAAAGCACACTGCATGGGAGAACATATTTGCCAATGTTATCACCAAAAAGGGTTTAATCTCCAAAATTTACAGAGAACTCATACGACATAAAAGGAAAATAAACAATCCAATCAAAAAATGGGCAAAGGACTTAAATAGACACTTTTCGAAAGAGGAAATACAGAAGGCAGAGAGATATATGAAAACATTCTCAAAGTCACCAATTATCCAAGAGATGCAAATCAAAACAACAATGAGGTACCATCTCATACCTGACAGAATGGCTATCATCAACAAATCAACAAACAACAAGTGCTGGCGAGGACATGGAGTAAAAGGAACCCTCATGCACTGCTGGTGGGAATGCAGACTGGTGCAGCCACTGTGGAGAACAGTATGGAGTTTCCTCAATAAACTAAAAATGGAACTCCCATTTGAGCCAGTAATTCCACTTCTAGGAATATATCCCAAGAAACTATAAATACCAATCAGAAAGGATATATGCACCCCTATGCTCATATCAGCACAATTTACCATAGCTAAGATTTGGAAACAGCCTAAGTGCCCATCATCAGATGAGTGGGTTAAAAAAGAGTGGTACATATACACAATGGAATATTACGCTGCAATAAAAAAGAAGGAAATCTTACCATTTGCAACAGCATGGATGGAACTGGAGAGCATTATGCTAACCAAATAAGCCAGTCAGAGAAAGATAAATATCACATGATCTCACTCATTTGTGGAATATAATGAACAACGTAAGTTTATAAACAAAAACAGATCCAGAGAAACATCGATCAGACCGTCAAACCTCAGAGGGAAGGTATGGGATGGTCAGGGTAAGGGGGAGAGATCAACCAAAGGACTTGTATGCATGCATATAAGCATAACAAATGAACACAGACACCAGGGAGGTGAGGGCATGTGTGGGGGGTAGGGGGGAAGAGGACATAAGGATAAATATGTAATACCTTAATCAATAAAAAAAAAAATAGATCCAGAGAGAAATGGCAGGTGAGGTGTGGGGGTTAGAGAACAACCAAAGGACTTGTATGCATGCATATTAGCATAACCAATGGACACAGACACTGGGGGGTTAGGGACTTGCCCAGGTGGGAATGGCAGGAGGGCTCAATTGGGGAAAAAGGATACATATGTAAATCTTTATACAATAAAGAAAAAAAGAAAGATTGTATTGTCTATTTTACACAACACTGAATTGGTTTCACAGAAATAGGAGATATGTGTTGACAATGGAAATAATTCTTCAGTATGATAGCATCTTCAATATGTCGGGGAGAAATTCTATTGAGCACTTGATTTTCACCATGTTCTATCATGTTAAAAAGGGTTCTTCACCATACCCTGCTCTCTTTGGCAAATTTAACGAGCTCCTAAAACAGAGATTGTGAACACACTTTTTTTTGTAATCTTTTATGAAAGTCCTTGAGCTTAGTTAAATAGAATAAGTATGGATTAGACAGGTGAAGAGAAGTTGAATGATCTTATGATCTCTGAGGCAATATATCTGTGTGTGTATGTATATATTAAACACAAACCTTCTAAAGTAAATGGTCACATTAGAGAGCACATTCTTTGGTATGTTCTCATAAATATTAATATTGATGGACTATTTCAATAACAACTATATGTACCATTTAAGAAACTGATAGTAATCTATGAAAATAGTCTCCCTTTAGCCATGGAGTATACATTCCAAGACCCTTAGTGAATTCCTGAAAATATGATTAGTACCAAGCCTTAGATATACTAAGTTATTTTCTATACATATATACCTATGTTAAAGCTTAATTTATAAATTTGGCACAGGAAGAGATTAACAACAATAACAAATAATAGAACAGAACAATTATAATAATACACTGTAATAAAAGTTACCTAAATGTAGTCTTTTTCCCTCTTTCTCTCTCTACAATAATCAATCTGAAAAGGAAGATGTTTACTCAGTGACTAATGCATAGGCAGCATATATAGTGTGGACATGCTGGACAAAAAGATGATTCATGTCCCAGGCATGACAGTGGAATGGTGTAAGATTTTATCACACTACTCAGAATGGATATTGCAATTAAAACTTATGAATTGTTTATCTCTTGAATTTTTCATTAAATATTTTCTGATCAGAGTTGATGGCAGGTAACTGAATCCAAGGAGAGTGAAATTGCAGAAAAAGGGGGACTGCAGTAGTTTACTATATATGTATATATTTTACCTAGATATATTGTTCATGAAGTTATATAATGAAAACTTTGACTAGCTTTAAAATCTGTATCTATAGATAGAAAAAAAATTACTTCAACCTCAACTGCATTTCCATAAAATTCTAAATGTTTTATTTTCTTGTCTAATAATAATTAAACTTTGCAGAGTCAATAATGAACATCATAGCCAAAGTAAAGAAAAAAATATCATTCCGTGAATGTGAAAGTTGAACTGAGTGAGGGTTGGCACAATGGAAGGAGTATGATTTAATAATATTCAACATGTGATAGTCATCTATTGACATATTAAGCAGTTTGCAGCAGAAGAAAGGCAACATGTGCCTGATTATCTCCCATGCAATCCTTCTAAGAAATTAAAGTTCAGTTCACATACCATATAAAAAGATTTAGCGCCTTCAAAGTAACTATATTTTTAAGTGCTGTTATTAAATTTTAAAGGAGGTTATCTTTTTATGAAGTTATGATCGCTGGCTTGGGGTAACTATTTTCCTAAAGACCCCTTAAATATTTTTACTAATTATCCTGTAAGTTAAGAATTAATCAAAATTATTATTACAACTAGAGGCCGGATGCACAAAATTCGTGCAAGGGGCTCAGCCCAGGCTGCCTCAGGCAGCCCTCGCAGCCTCAGCTGGCTCTCATAGCCCCTCGCAGCCTCTGCCGGCCCTTAAAGCCTCGGACAGTCGTTCTGCTGTTGGGTCTAATTAGCATATTAGCTCTTTATTGTATAAGATTCCTCCACATTTTCATGCTCTTTTCTTCAATGGTCTCTATCATTAAGCTAATCCTGAGATGAAATAACAAAGGGATATTATTTTCCCACTAGAGGCCTGATTAACAAAGATTTGCGCAAGAATGGGCCTTCCTTCCCCTGGCTGCCGGCACCACATTCGCTCTGGCCGGAACCGCCTTTCTGCCTTCGCTCCAGCCCGGAGCTGCCTTTCCACCTTCCCATGCTGCCCAGAGGTCCAGAGCTGCTGGGGTGGTGCAGAACGCCTGCATCATTGCCATGGCGACGGCACAAGGGTCCTGCCCCACCCCCGGCCGCTCAGCACTTGCGTATGCAAATTAACCCACCATCTTTTTTGGGTTAATTTGCATACTCACTCCTGATTGTCTGGTGGGCGTCACAAAGGTATGGTCAATTTGCATCTTTCTCTTTTATTAGTGTAGATATGCACTGCATAAAATGCCAAATCATTTGGCTTTAGAAATCATGCTGTTTTCTTCATGAGTTTAATGTAGTTTATATACATTTCTTACAGGTGTTGAAAACCCCACACCCTGATTTCAGAAAGGCCATATTTCACAGCTAGAAATGGGATGTAAATGGAGGGTTATATTTCATGGAACAAATACATGTTTAAGCTAGTAATTACCATTTATAGTGTTGTCCTTAAAATGTCTAACAGCCCCTTGGCTCCCCTACACACCATTCATGCTAATTCTCAGACAAGAATTTTCAAGTGAAAACAAACCGTATAAATCTTTCAAAGTGGTCATGAAGATACTCTTCATAAAACTATAAAAGCCATTAAATTAACAATGATAATATTATGTGCATGGACATATCTTAAACCCATGGGCCTATATCATTTAGCAACAGAAACTCAATATGCTATATAAGTAGTAAGCACCATATAATTATCCCCACTATAAAGAGGAAGAGACAAATTGCCAGGAAGGCTAAGCAGTTATTATGAGACTGTATGAACAGAACTGGTATGTTTCCTAAAGAATTGTCTTTCTAAAGTATATTTGCTATGGAAAGTATAGTGATGAAAGGAATTATTAATTATTGAAAGCCTACTGAGTGCAGGTAGAATCACTTCGTTCTTTATCTTTGGCATCTTGATTTTATTCTTAAATCAGTCAAATTTCATTAAACCTTAAAACCACAAGTACATTTATTACCTTCCAATCTTAATTTCAGTGTATATTCTATGATAAAAATATATATATTCTTATATTCTATTAACCCTTATAGTACCAAAAACTCTTCCCAGTCCCTTTTTTCATCCATATGATACTTTATTGGTGACTTATAATAAAGATTAAATTCTCATAATGATTTTTTCAATAATGTTAAGAACATTGTCATATGAAAAGGATGGTTCATAAATAATTATGTAGCTCTTTGATCTTGAACACTAATATTTACAGGCTTTGATTTCTTCATCTGTAAATTGAAGGTCTTTTATTAGTGTGTTCCTAGGACCCATTCCAGTTTAATATTCAAAACTTTAATTGTGTTGTTTTATTCATTATTTCCCCCCTATCTGGGAGAGCAGTAACCATGCCATTTCCCAGTCAAAGAAAGAAAAGCAATATTAATCTGTCCTGTGCACTTCGGTTCTTCCTTCACCCCTTTCACCAAGGGGTAATTTCTGTTCAGTTGACAAGTCTATTTTTATTTGATAATAGAATACAGTCATGTTCCAAATAAAAAAGTTTCACTCAATGACAGCATATACAACAGGGGTCCCATTTGATTGTAATGGAGCTGAAGTTTCAGTAAGAAATGGAATGGTATGTGGTTCAGGAGGAAATTTTTTTCTCTGATGGGAGCAATATTTGTGTAGTTGACAATAAATTCCCTCCCACTCAAAGTACCTCAATTTTGAGTGCACAGATTACATCACAATCGGTCAAACACTGACCTGTTTTAGCAAAGAGGATCCTTTCTTCCTATGGCTACATACTCAGAGTGTCCTACAATCTCCCGACCTAGCTTGATGGTCTTTAGAGTACATTGCTGTAATTTCTTTGTGGATGACATAAGATCATGTTCAAGGACACAAGTTCATAGGAGCTACCTGAACATGTATTAATTGCCACTGCTACTTTAGTAAAAGCTTTCTGTGATAGTATGGGGACAGCTGGTTCCTATACTTTGGACATATTTTCAGGTTGTAATGGTGTGAATGATAGATACGTTTTATTTCTTTCATTAATCCAATTGCACAGAGAGCCACATAGGGATAATGGAACGAAAAACAAATTTATAAAGTCAAAATACTGAGTCCTAAGTTCTAGACTCTCTCAATATTAAACAGCCTATTTTTATTAATATTACAAAGTTCACAAATGTGAGCAGTGTTCAAACATGCAATGGCCAAAACCACATTGCCAGTACAATCCCCTCTATTCCTTTATCTCTCCATCTTGATTTCTTATTCCTACTTATCCTTTTGATATAGTATTTATAAGTCGATAGTAGTAGATAGTAGTGGCCTAGTCCTTCACATTCTCTCACCACTCACTCACTGACTCACCCAGAGCAAGTTTCAGTCTTGCAACCTCTATTCATGGTAAGTACCCTCTGAAGGTGTACCATGTTTTATCTCCTATACCTGACTTTTCCTGTACCTTTTTTATCTTTAGATATGTATAAATACACAAATCCAGTTGCCTATGGTACTCAGTATAGTAACATGCTGAGTACCAAGGAACAATAGGCTATGTCATATAGTGTAGGTGTATAGTAGGCTTTGGACATATTAGGTTTCTGTATGTGTACTCTGTGATGTGCACACAATGATGAAATTGCCTACCAACCCATTTCTCAGAATCTGTCCCTGTCATTAAACAACACATGACTCTATATTGAATAAAAAAGTTATAATAACACAGGTTTACATCTGAAATATAGTTAGTCCCATTCAAACGATGTGAACCAATAATAGGAAAAGAAAGGGTGGTTTCTTAAAGATTTGCTTGCAAGACAAAAGCATATGTAACTCACTTTACTTTGTCAAAGAAAACATAAAAATAGATCATATTATATCAAATGCCAACCATTATAATCTACAGCCACTATTGTATTACATGGAATATTTCCTATGGAAAGAGATGTACTAAATTCACACTTGTTCAGGAGATATTATTTTATCTTAAAATAATTCAAATCCAAGGTTATAGCAAGGTGTTTACTAACAAAATTTTATTTGATTATTTTAAATTTTATTCAAAAAGCAAGAGAGAAACAGTAGAACAACACTCATTCATAGGCACCAAGAAATTCTCCTTATGTGTAAATAAATAAAAATTATTGTGGTTAGTGTAATGTCACTTTACTTTTAGAAAGGCCATTGCTTTATTCAGTTTCACTATTCCCTATGCATCACAACCTCAATTCTCTGTAAAAGCCAGATATTTCCAGAGAACATTTCAGAAGAATATTGCCATTCCTCCTTAGTATCTTGGACATTTTGTATGTATGACTTTATCTGGGCCTTTCTTTTCACTGCAGCTTAGTTTATGGATAAGTAAGCAAAAATACTTTCAGAAAGTTGTCAAGGATATCTGGCATCAAGAAATGGTTTTATAGTTTACTGATATTCTAACAATTTGCTTTGTCCTCAGATGCAAAATTGTTTTAGCTTGTAATCATTTGTGATAAATTTATCAATGATAAAACTACACAACGGACATACTAAAAGAACATGCCTATTGTACTGTAGAGGTTAACTTATTCAATTGGTCGTGGTTTGATTATGGTCAAGAGCATGTACCTAGGTTGCAAGCTCAATCCCAGGCATTGGTCTGGGCATGTGCAGGAGGCAACTAATTGATGTGTCTCTCTCTCAGTCTCTCCCCCTTCCTTCCACTCTGTCTAAAAATCAATGGGAGAAATATCCTCGGGTGAGGATTAACAAAACACACACACAGACACACACACACAAACACCAAAAAACAACAACCCTCATAGATACAGAGAATAGTATGGTGATTACCAGAGGGAAAGGGTGATAGGGAGAGGTAGGAGAGAGTACAGAGAGAATAAATAGTGATGGAAGGAGACTTGATAGGGAAAATAATTTATATGTGCTGACTTTTGTCTATTTCTGTCCAGAATGTATACCATTAGTCTTTGACAGTGTTGGCATTTGATGAAGGAAAACTTTTCAATATTGTTTTAATTTATTGTCCTTGATTATTAATGACTTTGAATATTACTTCATGGATGTATTGGGCATTTACATTTATTCTTTGATGAGTTGCAAGTTATCATCCACCAAACATTATTATATTTAGTTGTCTTATGTTTTTCTAATAAATAATAAGTATATAAATGCACATATTAATCCAATTACTATGCATTAAGTTATAGACTCTTTTGCCAATCTATTTCTTGTTTGACTCTGAATTTCTGACTATTGGAACAGTGATACATATGTGGGGAAGAGGTGGTTTACAGGGGAAGAATCAAACAGCTTTGAATGGCATTAAATGAAAATTTTTTTAAAAAAACTTCTTCATCCTAGTCTATCCTCACCTACTAGAGTTAGGAATCTGCATATAGTTCTGTTTTTAATTCTTTAAAGGTTAATAAGATAATTCTAAACATTAAGTCTATATTCATTTCTTGAATTATCACCATTGCATAGTTTCCACTGATAAACTTCTTAGTTATAATGCTTTCAATTTTATACATGTAACTCAAACTTGCTTAAAATATGCTGTATTGTTATTATTTTTTTTAAATATATTTTATTGATTTTTACAGAGAGGAGGGGAGAGGGACAGAGCAATAAAAACATCAATGAAAGAGAAACATCAATCAGCTGCCTCCTGCACACCCCCTACTGGGGATGTGCCTGCAACCAAGGTACATGCCCTTGACCGGAATCGAACTTGGGACCCTTCAGTCCACAGGCCAACGCTCTATCCACTGAGCCAAACTGGTCAGGGCTGTATTATTATTTTATTTCACATAACATCACTATTTGTAATTTTACAGGTATCAGGGTTAATTATTTTAGAGGCTCAATCATATTATAATGGTTCTTTATAATCTATTCTGCCACTGCACCATTAATTTCATATTTAACAAATTGGTTATTCAGGCTCTAAGCATCAGAGGAAGAAGAAGAATAGACATCTTGTCATGTGGTATTTAGGAGTTAAAATTTTCTTACAAGTATTAATTTTACAACTTATTGGCAGGATTAAGTCACATGCTCATTCTTGAACTAATTACTTAGAAAAGTAGTTGATGTAAATTTGGACTAACCCAGGCTTTTCCTGGATATGACAGTAGTTAATTTCTTCTGAGTTACATGGCTTCAAGGAAAATATAAACACAAATTCTTATTATCAACTAGAAAAAAATGGTAGTGACTTAACATCCATAATATGTAATCAATAAATGTATTTTACTTCTGTTGTAACATAGTAGTTATTCTAGTTAGACCTGAATTAATCAATACATACTTTCTAAAATTATATGTTTGCCCTAGTCAGTTTGGCTAAGTGGATAGAGCATTGGCCTGTGGACTGAAAGGTCTCAGGTTAGATTCTGGCCAAGGGCACATGCCTGGGTTGCGGGCTCAATTCACAGTATGGGGCATGCAGGAGGCAGCCGATCAATGATTCTCTCTCATCATTGATGTTTCTATCTCTCTATTTCTCTCCCTTCCTCTCTGAAACCAATTAAAATATATAAAAAAATAGAAAAATCTATATAATAAAAGCCTAAGCGACCATTATGGCAGAACAACTAGAATGACTGGTCACTATGATGTGCACTGACCACCAGGGGGTAGACGCGCAATGTAGGAGCTGGCCCCTGGTGGTCAGTCCGCTCCCACAGGAGGAACGCCACTCGGCCAGAAGCTGGGCTCACGGCTGGTGAGCACAGTGGCGATGCCTGCCTCCGCGGCAGTGCTAAGGATCAGTGACCCAAGAGGTAAGGAGCAGCAAGTAGGTGGGCAGTAAGGAGCAAGGGGTCCTGGACTGCGAGAGGGCACAGGCCGGGCTGAGGGATCCTCCCGCCCAGTACATGAATTTTGTGCACTGGGCCTCTAGTAAATAAATAAAATTATATGTTATTGTTGTAAGGACACATAACATTATATCTACCTTCTTAGTACATTTTTAACTATACAATGCATTATTATTGACTATGGGTACAGTGTTG
The DNA here is from genome assembly GCF_027574615.1 of Eptesicus fuscus. Lineage (NCBI taxonomy): Eukaryota > Metazoa > Chordata > Mammalia > Chiroptera > Vespertilionidae > Eptesicus > Eptesicus fuscus. Next base: position 75,460,055 of record NC_072475.1, on the reverse strand, counting down.
TACAGCATTCCACATCATTGCTGTGAATAATGCTTCAATAAATATGGGATGCTTTTATCTCTTCAAGGTCCTGATTTCATTCTTTTGGGTAAGCCTCCAGAAATGGGATTCCTAAATCATATGGTAGTTTTATTTTTAATTTTTTGGGGGAACTGCCTATTTTCCATAGTAGTCGTACCATTTTGCATTTCTACCAGCTGAATCGAACTAAAATGTTTTCTACAACCAAGAAAACAGGCAACCGAGTGAAATTGCAACCCACAAAAAATAATATATTTGTAAACCATTCATTTGATAAGGGGTTAATCTCCAAAATAAATACGGAACTCTTACACCTTAATATTAAAGAAAAACTAATAACCTGATAAAAATAGACTAATGATTTAAATAGATATTTCCCCCAAAATGCTATACAAATGTTCAACAGGTATATGAAAAAATAATGCTCAGTATCACTAATCATCAGGAAAATCTAAATCAAAACCATAATTAAATAATTTTTTGCTTTAAATTAATTGACGGGTGTATCTACATTAGCACTTCACTGAAAACAAGGTAGAGAATGGGCTAGAGTCCATTTGAAACCAGATAAAATGATCACCTTGATATAATTGACTTTATTTAATTATACTTATTTATCTATATAATTTTATTTCAAATTAATTTAATACTTAGGTCTGGCGAGTTTTCTAACATTTTGAAGCTTAAAACTCTTAAATGACTGTGTTAAAAGCTATGTTTAAAGCAATAGTTGCAAGTCCCAAGTTCAGCGCAAATACAATATATTGTTCACTTGAAGGTGGTGGGAAGTAAGTGTATCATTCTGCTGTAAACTGGGACTCCTGAGGAAGGTCATATAAGACTGAGTGTGTGAAGTGCAATCTCAGACTATCTTATTGATAATAGCTCCCAAGCTGCCAGTAAAAAGATTCCTCTAAAAGGGTAAGAAACACAAGTCTCTAGTAATTGCAAAAAGGGTAACTTGGCTCCTTTTGTTGGGAGAAATACAGTTTTTAAAGTTAAACTAATCGATGCAAAAAACTGTGAGTTATATCAACAACAGTATTTCTGAAGGAGTGAGAACTACTTTAAAACTCTGTATTTACTACAATATCTTAAAACGAGTAATTATTACCTCAGTTTTCTCTGGGGTCCACCCATCCAATAGATGGCAAGTTAGCTCTGGGAACAACAGGGTTGAGGTTTTCTTTGAGGTTCTGAATTGTAAGAGGCACTCACTGGCCCTGGAGTGTATATCAGGGAAAAAAAAAATCAGTTTGTATAAAAATATCTTAATGTCATTTTCCTGTTTGTTGTTGTTTTAACTTAAAAGGAACCAAAAATCATGAACTATTTTCAGGGCTTTATCAGGCTCTGATTTTACACAATTTCTTTATGCAGAAAATCTCAGTGGCAGAATGCAAAATAGGAAATGTCACTAGTAGATGAGAAACATATATGATTATAGAAATGATATCTAAGTCAGAGTTTGATCAAAAGTAGGAAGAAATAAAATCAAAGTATGCAAATATATTTTTTCATAGCCATCAAATTTTTCTGTAAGGGTTCTGAAATTTATTTGTTTTAGTCTCACTCACTATAAGGATTGCCATTATACTCTATTCAGGTGTGAGTGTGTGTGTGTGTGTGTGTGTGTGTGTGTGTGTGTGTGTGTGTACAGACAAATGTGTGTGTCTGCCAGTGTAAGAGAGACCAAAGAACACATAGCAGTTTGAAGGAATTGTTATGATTGACACCTGCCTTCAACAAGTGTTTGAGAAGCACCAAAAAAGCCTTACACTACTCCCAATCGTATTCTTACACCAAACCAAAAATATCTGTATTAATTGGCTACAAACACATCTAAAATTTCAAATATGTAAAAAAATGTCTTGATTATTCTCCTTAGAGAAAAATACAGTGTTAAGTCATTTGCATGTTTTATTATCTGCCTGATTTGGGGGCGGGTAGTAATACAAGGTTAATATGAATGATTAATTGACTAATGTATTATGAGATTAAATTATCTACTGTATTTATTCACCACCATTCTGATTTATATCAGGTTGGGTTACACATTACACAGACAATATTATATAGACATCTAAGAAAATATGGTACAGATAAATACATTTTGAAGAGTCAGAAGTAAAAATTTACACATATGGAAGACTTGTGGATAGTCATAGAGAAGACACAAATGGAGTTACCAAATAAAATAAAAAAGTCCCAGTTAAGTTTGAGCTTCACATAAACAGTAATAGATATTATTAGTATAGTTATGTCCTAAATAATGCACAAGAGATCATTATATATACATGTTAATCTAAAACTTAGATTTAAATGAGATCCTTGTATTTTATTTGCTAAATCTTCCATACCTAGTCTAGGATACCAAGGGACCAGCAGGTAGCCATCAATTGCTAAAGTAAGAGAGAAGCAAAAAGCTTAAAACAAACTTCTGAAATTTGCCTACCCTTGAGGATCTTATAAAATTTGAATATCATTGACTGACAAAAATATTATTAGTTACATTCCTAATTAAATAAAGATTTTTACTTCAATGACTATCCTATCCAATAATAGACAAATATGCAAATTGACCATACCTTCAACACATCCACAAGCCACGCCCACAAGCCACGCCCACCATCCAATCGGAATGAGTATGCAAATTAACCCAAACCAAGATGGCTACAGCCACAGAGAGCAAGATTTCCTAGGTAACAGAGGAAGCCAAGCTTTCTGCCTGCCCTTGCCAGGCCTAAGCCTCCACTCAAGCTACAAAGTTTCAATTATAGAAGGTAAACAAATCCAAACAAATGGCGGCAGAATGGAGCTTGAGAGAGCAGGCCAGGGTTGCCGCCGGCAACAGGGGAAGCAAAGCTTTCCACACACTCTGGCCGGGCCCACCCGCTTAAGGCAACAAAGTTTCAATTATAACCCCAACACAAATGGCTGCTGGCCTCGGCCTCAGAGGGAGCCCCAGGCTTGTCTCTGCTCCAGGCTACAAAGTTTCAATTGTAGAAGGAAAATAAATTCCAGACACCAGGGCCTCTGCTTGGGTTGCCAGGGGATATGGCCAGCCTGCAAACCACCACAGGCCCCCTCGCTCAGGCTGCCCCACACCCCAAGGGACCCCCTGCCTGATCCAGGATGCCCTTCAGGGCAAACCAGCTGGCCCTCACCCCTGTACCAGGCCTCTATCCTATCTAATAAAAGAGTAATATGCAGATTGATCATCACTGCAACACACAATATAGCTGCCCCCATGTGGTCAAAGATCCTGCCCCCATGTGGACACAAGATGGCCACCACAAGATGGCCAGCAGGAGAGGGCAGTTGGGAGGCACCCGGCCTGCAAGGGAGGGCAGTTGGGAGGAACCCTGTCTACAAGGGAGGGCAGTTGAGAGGGACCAAGCCTGCAAGGAAGGGCAGTTGGAGGTGATCAACCCTGCAGGAGAGGGCAGTTAGGGGTGATCAGGTCGGCAGAGGAGGGAAGTTGGGAGCAAACAGGCTGGCAGCAGAGTGGTTAGGGGGTGATCAGGCTGGCAGGCAGAAGCGGTTAGGGGCAATCAGGAAGGCAGGCAGGCAAGCAGTTGGGAGCCAGCAGTCCTGGATTGTGAGAGGGATGTCCAACTGCCCGTTTAGGCCCGATCCCACTTGGATCGGGCCTAAACGGGCAGTCGGACATCCCTCCAGGGATCTCATATTGGAGAGGGTACAGGCTGGGCTGAGGGACAACCCCCCTCCGTGCACAAATTTCGTGCACCGGGCCTCTAGTGTATAATAAGTACTAGTGACTGTATAGTTCTAGTTAGCTATCTATATAAAATGTAGTTAACATAAGCACTATAGAGAGATTTCCTTTATATTAAGCTGCCATTTTTAGGAGGGATTGAGTTACTTAAGCAGTATCTAGAAACATCAATTTGGTTGTTTTTCATTTGGATATATTTATAATTTGTTAGAAAGTGAAAGATGCATTAAGGAATAATATCTCATGTGCTCATTATTTTCTTGTCATTTCAATTAGTGTTTTGGAGATGATACTATTTGGTTCTGTTGAATATTATTTACTCATTCTACTCAATTATAAACCTTAATCTTTTTCATGGTCAGGTTGAAAAGACAGTGACAGATTCAGGTTTATCATTTAAGCTGTCTAGTATAAACAACATTTTCAAGATTTATTTTGATGAATGCATTATTCAGAAAGTAATATAAATGTGCATATTTAAGATATGGGTTCATCATTTTTAAGTCAACCAGTGAATATATTAACAGTCTGTTTTAAATCACTGGTTGTATGGAGTGGCTACTAATTATAAACAAGAATTATTTGTAAATCTGCCAAGTGCCTGGTCTCTTCTAGACACTGAAGATACAATAGTGAGGGGAATAAAATACTCAGCCTTTGTTGAAGTTATTTTTAAAGTTGTGTCAGACTATGAGTAATACAAGTGAATGAAATAAGTGAAACATATCGTATATCAGATGGTAAGAAGTGATATGAAAAGCATAAATCAAGGAGGAAAGATGATAACTAATTCAGGGACAAGAGAGTTTTCAGCTTTACATTAGAAAGGGAAAGAGTCACTGAGAAGATAATAAGCCGGACTTGAAGAGGGTGAAGCAACAGCCATGTGAACATCTGCAGGAGAACATTCAGGAAAAAGGAATGTGCATAGCTCTATGGTGCAAGCATGCCTCTTGTGCTCTAGGAACTAAAAGCAGGCCTGAGTGGCTGAAATGGAGTAATTGGAGAATAGTAGAAGAAAGTCCCTGGAAGAGAGAAAAACCTGTGCTGATTGTAGTTAGTTGGATCACCCACAAGAAAACTGAAAATCACTAAGAAAGAAGATGCAAGTACTAATGAAGAAAGTTAGCTAGGAGCCTAGAAAACTCTAAGGAATACCAGAAAGTGCTTGAGGATTGATAATTTCATGAAAGCAAGTAGTGATTTGATATCATAACTAGAAGCCCAATGCACAAAATTCGTGTGGGGGTGGTCCCTCAGCCTGGCCTGCACCCTCTCGCAATCCGTGACCCCTTGGGGGATGTCTGACTGCCGGTTTAGGCCCAATCAGGCCTGAACCAGCAGTTGGATATCACTCTCGCAATCCAGGACCCCTCACTCCTAACTGCTTGCCTGCTTGCTCTTTACCACTTGGCTCACCGCTCCTTAGTGCTGCCACAAAGGCGGGAGAGGCTCCCACCACCACTGCTGTGCTCACCAGCCATTAGCCTAGCTTCTGACTGAGCAGCAAGAGTGCACTGACCATCAGGGGCAGTTCCTGCATTGAGCGTCTGCCCCCTGGTGGTCAGTGGGCATCATAGCGACAGGTCGTTCCACCATTTGGCCAATTTGCATATCAGCCTTTTATTATATAGGGTATTTATTTTCAGGTCCAGTGGTCCCCAAAGTAGGGTTGAAGAAAAACAATCATCATTTGTGCAAGCTGGGTTGGACAGTCAATTTTTTCTTATGGGAAGAATGCAGGGAAACTTTCACAGAGAGGTAAGTAATTTAGATTATTTTAATGGTTCCTGCAGCTCTGGCCAACATGGCTTAATGGCCTGCGCACTGAAGGTCTCGGGCTTAATTCCCATTCAAGGGCATGCACCTGGGTTGCCTGTTTGATCTCTGCCCCTTAGATGTCTGTAGAGAAGCAATCAATGGATGTGTCTCTCTCACATCAATGTTTCTCGTTTCTCTCTTTCTCTTTCTCTCTCCCTCCCTCGTCCTCCTTCTCTCTCTCCCTCTGCCCCTTCTAAAACAAAACAAAACAAAGAACACATAATGGTTCCTGTAGGCAAAAAGGAAGTTTTGGGAGTTCAGTAGGTGTGAGGAAAGGCCTAGGAATCTTGTATTTTCTTGTAATAATAAGTGAATGATCAGAAACAGAGACAGAGGGTATAATAATATTTGTGCTGATAGAACCAATGTAGGTAATGGTTGTAAAACTGTAAATGTTAGGAGAAGATTGAGGTTTTCCAGAATCTTGTAGGGTTTTGGCCTCCTCCTGGCCTTGCACCAGGGGAGGCATGAAGGCCAGCAGAGGGGTGGCCTCTGGGGCTGCCAAACGACCCTGCAGAGGTGAGGCAGCTTCAGTAACAGGAGCTCCCATGTCAGAGACCCAGTTATTATTTTTTAATGCTTATTCTAGAAACAAGAAATTATGTTTCTCTCTGTTTGTTCACTTTGAAAGTTTTGGATCTATTAGCTGATGACAAGATACCATTTCAAAAAATTAACATATAGCTTAATATATTCATCCTGAAATAATCCAACACAAGAGGAGTTAATTATTTTAATTCATCAGAGGAAAGTAAAATGTAAGAAATATTTCTGCATACATGTCTACATAATATATGTAAGTAATATAATTTAAAAAATCTTTATTGTTGAAAATATTACATATTACCCTATTTTCCCCCATTGACCTTTTCTATCCCTCCCCTGCCCCCGACCTCCTAATATCATTTTTATATATGGTCATATTTACATATGGGCAGATATTTTAGGGGGAAAAAAGAGATACCAGAAAACCATGCAGAAAGATTGTCTTTTCATAAAAAATGTAGAGACTGTTGAATATTTTCAGAACAAAAATGATTTTCAAAGAGAAATTCTGGAGATTTAAGTGCTACCCTTTCCTTTTATTACAATGGCTACACACAATCAACTGTATTTTATTTTCCCCCTTGTTTGAACAAACTTATTTTGGGAAGTCATTAGAGTCGGCCTGATACTAAACTGTAACATCAAGGATTTTATGCAAGTATTATTATATTTGCATAATGGGTTCTCTTTAAATTGGTTGCAGAAACATTTATTACCTAGAGCTTCTATAACAGCAAAGTATAATGTACCACACTGAAAACATTGATCCCCATCTGGTTTAAAGATTGCCAAATGATATAATGATATGTGTGCTCTAGAAGATTTAGAAAGGATATTACATGACTGAAAGACACTTAGCTTTATGGGTTTTCAGCAGGAACATGATTGATAGAACTCACTTATGAGGTCCTAATCTTGTTTATATTCATTACTTGCTGGGAACTACATTTTGTTGTTGTTAACCTTTTGCTTCAAAAAAATATCTACATGTTGCCCTAGTGGCCTTTAAGATCAGCTAAGGATTTTCTTGTTAGAATCTAAGAAAAGAAAGAACATAGCAATTATGCTGTATGTCCCAGGCTTACTGTGTGATCCCAGGCAATAGAATAAATATTATTATTTGAAGGAAAGTCATGTATGGGTAGGTAAAAGATTTTAAAAAGTCATTGACATGTGTAAGTGGTAAAGTTAAAAGATAAATAACCTGCCTCTGAGTAAGCACAGTTCATGTAAACACAAGAGTCAGTAATTTGGTTACATATCAATGAGTCATAAGAAGTTCCTTCCTCTGACCAACTGAAAGTAATTTTCGTACAACTAGTAACTATAAGTCAAAAAAGACTGATTTATTACCTTTAATTGTAAAAAAGCAACTTAACCTTTATTTTTCTTATTTCACATTCTAAATTCTTCACCATCCTATCAATCTTCTCTCAGAGGAACAGATGTCTCATCCTCTCATCCTTCCTCCCCTCTTTGATATTCTTCCTCATCTCCGACTCACAAACCTATAGTACCCAGCCATGTGTTGGGTCCAGGGTATGATTCTCAGACCTCAAGTATCTTTCCTGCATGTACAAAGGTCTAGTAATCATTTTTACATCCTGATGGATCATTAAAGCTATCTTTGCAGGAGACCCATGATCTTACCTGCTTCCTTCACTAATTGGTCAAAATTAGGTTATGACTATAACCCATTTATGACTATATCTGTATATTACTTTTACAGAAAGGTAAGCATAAAATCTTAGAGCAATCTTTAAACTTCACTTTCTGTCCTTCTACACTTATCAATTTAACTCAAGATAAATTAATTTTTATTATTATTTTGCCTTATTTAATATTAAGCAAGGAATTTTATCATCCTATTTAGCTCTTCTATTAAGTTGTTAGTTATATATTATTTTCTATTTTATTTGCTAGCAACCTTAGATGACAATATTTATTCTTGACATAAGAGATTCTATATAAAGCATTACCACTTCTATATCACACGATTACCTTCCCACCATTATTGTATTGCATTGTTTTCATGAGTTTCTGAGCACTTATTTTTAGTTTATCCTCATTTCCTAACTAGTAGTCCTAATCTCACACTCCTCAAATGTCCAACTGTCCTATACAACATGCCGACCTCTCATCTGCCTATATCTTATTCTTTTCTTTTCTGCACCTTGAGTTATCCACTTTTGTCTGGCAGTCAGGACCTTCCATAAGCTGATCTCATTGCATTTTTTTCTAGTTCTATCTAACAAATTCCTTTATTAATATGCAACATTTAAATTAATTAAGACTACTCACACTTGACTGATGTAAATGCTCTTTTTTATTAATATATTTTTATTTATTGAAGAGAGGAAGGAAGAGGGAGAACTAGAAACATCAATAATGATAGGGAAGCATTGATCAGATGCTTCCTGCCTACCCCCTACTGGGGATCGAGCCTACAACCAGACCAGGAATCTAACTGTGACCTCCATGATGGCTGGGCTCAAGTGCTCTTGTCTGTATTTTATCTTGGCCTTATTGATTCTAATTGGAATACCTTAAAAGCCTATGCATCCCATAAAGTCCAAATTAAAGATTACTTGCTAAACAGTCCTTACTGAGCAACCTAATTATATATATTACCCTCACTCACCTCTTCTTTTAGTTTTTATTATATAGTATGTTACAAAGTAAGACACATCCTACTATTCATCTCATATATATTCCAGGCATTATAATAATCTATGTGGATACACAGATAATTTTAAAGCATTACTTTTTTCAAATAGCAAATATTTATTTTTTTTGTTTTTCTGGGGGCAAAATTTCAGAATTCTAATAATAATAGGTACAAATAGTAAAATACAGTCTGCCTTTCATTAAGTATACACTGAAAAAAGTGATGAATTAATTAATTATTTATTTATACTCTGTCTTGATTTAATAACAAATTAAACAAATTAATTACAAAATAATCCACAGTCAGATACTAAATAATCCTACTACATACAGACTATGAATTGTCTATCCTCTTGATTGAGAGAGGTAAAACCTTTGGCAAAAAAGGCAAGGCATTTATTTCCATTCTCTCTGTTTATTTTTTAATGAAAACTGTTTACTTCTAAAATTATAATCATGGTAGTTAGAGAATAACATTTTGTGATTTTTATTATAAAAGTAAAATATTATTGCTAGTTTTAAATTTTAAATAAAATATGATTTATTTTCAAGGACAATATTTACTAAGGTAGAATTTAAAAAAATAATGAATTCAAATAATAATGGACAAACAGCACTAATTAAATTTTATTCAGCATTCTCCCTTAAACCATTCTTTTTGTTTTATACTTCATTTGTTTAAATATTTTTTTTTTATTTTGGTTTGTGGCTTTTTGTTTGTTTTTTTACTGCTACTGGGAAGATCTGTTATGAGGCCTTCTTGGGTTATTTATTTGCTTTAAGACCAAAAGGGAATCTGGCAAAGTCCTCACTCATGGGTACACTAAGAATCTGAAATAAATATATGTTTTAGGCAAGAATATTATTAATTTTTTAATCTTACATTGCATTTCCATTTTAATGGCAGCAATGAATACAGTATTTAAGATCTATTCCATTTAATTGAGATACATGATAAATACAGTTTCATGTATATTTCATACAGCATTGACCTTCAGGCATCCACAACTCAATACAAACAGCCTACAGTAGTATACCAATGTCTTCTCAGAGAATGCTTTAAAAATCAAGATAGAATATTTTAAATAAACCTAAAATAACTTTGAAGGTGGTAAAGAATTGTCATGTTAAACTAACGTGAGGGTAAAAATAATCTATAGGGAAATGTAAAGATGAGAGGGTAGTTAGCAACTCTTTCCTCTTATAGGATGTCAGCCTAACATTTTGAGTGCCAGAAAAGATTTTGAAGATGCTTTGCAAAATGATAAAAGGTCTCTATTAAGAGGCAGAGAAACTATCAATGATATTAATGATCCTCATAGGAAAAAAATGTTTTCAAATTTACCTTTCCAATAAGAAAAGAGAGTCATAAACTAGATATAACTATGTGGTATACCCCTCTCCCCCAATATTTGTTAAATTGTGAAATTGAGGTCAAAAAGTCAAGAAGGATTTTGCAAAAGTAATTAAGGTCCCAAATCAATGAACCTCTCTAAGATATCTGATTTAGCCTGATTTAATCATATAAGTCCTTTAAATCTAGGTCTAGAGTTCAGAGATAGGAAAAACGAAGGGGTCAAAGCAGGAGCAGGAATCAATGGGACATTACTGGCTTGAAAATTGTGAGGGCCATATAGCAAGGAATCCAGGCAGCTTCCGGAATTGAGAAGAGCTGTGGCTGATATCAGGCAGGCAAAGAAACAGGGACATCAGCTCTATAACTGAGAGCAGTTGAATAATGCCAACAATTTGAATGAGCATGGAAGCAAATTTTTCCTCAAAGTTTCCAAATTGTAACTCAGCCAACACTTTTATTTTAGCCTTATGATATCCTTGGAAGACTCTCTCTGCTGGATTTCTGACCTATGGGATTGTGAGCTAATACATGGCTGTCATATGAAGCTACTAAGTTTGTGGTAATGTGCTATGCAGCAATATAAACCTAATACATAATTCAAAATAAGTACATTATAAATTCTTAGAAAAGTAAAAATGTAAGATAATTTTAAAATTTGATATGTAATTTCTACAAAGAAATACAATAAGCATCAAACTGAATGATGAAATATTCAAAATTTCCCCTCATTAGATCAGGATCAGGATTAAAAATGTTATCATCATTTCTATTTAACATCAAACTGGAGTTCTTAGCCATAGCAATAGGATAAGTAAACGCAAATGAATTGAAAATTAAAAATGTCATTATATCAAAAATACATAATGATATATATGGAACATTCAGAAGATTCTATAAACTACTAGAAAAAAACATTTTTTCTGGAAAGATTAAGCTACAAAATTAAATTATTTTTGTATATACCAGCAACACATGAAAATAAAATAAAAATACCACTTACACAAACCTCAAACATGATAATATCTAGGAGTAAATTTAACAAAGTGGTACAGATTTCTATTCTGAAAATCATGAAATATTATTGAGAGAAACTAAAGACAAACCAAATACATAGAATGATATGCCATACTTGTGAAAAGAAACACTTAATATTCTAAAGCTATCAACTTTTACCAAAAATGACCTATATGGACAATGTAAACACAAATATAATAATTCTGCCAAGGGTTTTGATATAATAATTCTGCCAGCACTCTTCATACAAATTAATACACTACCACTATGAATACAAATATGTACTTGTTATATGCAACATCATCAATGACATCAGAAACATAATACCACAAAATAATTTTATACTGTATGATTACATTGTTACATAATTCTAGGGCATATATAAATTATATAAATGGAGATATGAATAACCTTATGAGAATAATACTGAAATTGAAAAAGAAAGAGGGTTTTTGGAGTTATGGTGACATTCTTTTTTTGTGTTGCTTTCATGAAATGAGTTTAGTTTATAAAAACTGTTGACATATACTTATTATTTGTGCATTTATTTATATGCATCATCTTAAATTAATATATAAACTCAAAATTATTTTTTTATTTTTAAGTGTACCTTATTCTCTTATAATATAAACTAGAGTCTTGCTGCACAATATTTGTACAGGGGGCGTCCACCAGCCCGGCCTGCACCCTCTTGCAATCCAGGACCTTTTGGGGGATGTCCACCTGCTGGTTTAGGCCCGATCAAGCAGGGATCCCTGCGGATTGGGTCTAAACTGGCATTTGGACATCCCTCTCGCAATCTGGGACTGTTGGCTCCTAACTGCTCACCTGCCTTCCTGATTACCCCTCACTACTCTGCCTGCCTGGTTGCCCCTAATCACTCTGCCTGCCTGCCTTCCTGATTGCCCCTAACCACTTGCTGGGAGGAAGGGTCATCCAGGGGGAGGGGCTGTGGTCTTTCTCGTCTCTGGTCATTCTGGTCATTCCGCCATTCTGGTTGCTGGGCTTTTATTGTATAAGATATTTTTAAAGTATATTTTTGTTTATTTAATAAAATATAACAGAGGACATAACTTAGGATGTAAAAAACAAACAACATGAAATTAAACAATTAAGAGGATCTGATATAACTGGTAGTTCACAAAATCTGAAATATTGCTTAAATTTTGAGAATTACAGCATTTATAAAATGAGGACATGAGAGCAATTTCTAGGATGATCAAATCTTTTGTATCTTTGTATTATGTGTGTTACAATAGTAAAATCTATTAAAATTCATCAAATCATTTACTTTAAAATGTATGCATTTGCTATATGTAAATTTTACCTTACAAAGAACTGTAAACAAATATTGAACTCAGTTGGGTTGCTTTTCTCTATCCTTTTAGTTCTACTATGCAAATCTGAATATACTATACTTATATTTGAGGCTTGAGTCTATGAATAAATGAACGTACAGTATTGATGATCTGGGAGCTATGTCCCTCACTTTTGGGAAACTAAGTTAAAAAAAAGTGAAAGAGGGAATACTAGAGTGCAGTACGTGTTTTTTGTTTGTTTGTTTGTTTGCTTGCTTGTTTTTGTGTGTGTGTTTATATTAGGAGGAAAGAGTGGGAGCAAAAGGACAGGCAGAGGGAAAGGGAAAGAAAATTAATCTCCTAATAGTAAAAATAGCTTATATATATGTATAGTTTTAGCTCTGCATAATGAAGACCTTGAAGCAATGGCATACCGATAGGAAAGAACACTTGTAGCACTCAAATTTTACTCCAAAATCTAATTTACCAATCAAAGAAACCAATGCTCCTTAGAGTTTACTGAAGCAGTGAAAATGCAAGATGGCCTTGTAATATCTTAATCTAATCCCTCCTAAAAGTGCTCAAAGAATGATAGGAAAATATCAAAAGGACATAGTTGCATTCTTGAAGGGGCCTGCACAGATTTAATCTGGGAAATTCTGAGTAATAAAATAAAGACAATACTAAATTATATTGCACCAACCAAGAGAAAAATATAAGTTCATACTGGTATTAATAAATTAAAGAATATGGAGAGGGTCAATGGAAAAAACACACAAAGGGGACATCTGTAATATTGCCAACAATAAAGATAAATAAATAAATAAATAAATAAATAAATAAATAAATAAATAAATAAGTAAATACATAAACAAATCCACTAGAAAGGAAAATCTTTTCTTACATTTGAATGGCAAGTTAAAAATGTAGATGAAATTATGGCACTAGATAATTATCTCTTGATAATTTGATGAAAAAAGCATGTATATAATCTCAAAGAACTTTACCCCCAAATACCTTTTAGTTATAAGAGGAAAAATACCAAATTTATGATGGAGAAACCTAAGAACACTACCTAACAAGTGATCAGAGTTAAAATCCACAACATTGAGAACAATACAATGTTATGCCCATGCTATTCCTTTCATAAAGTGCATAACTTGAATCAAATATTGAGAAAACATACAACAAAATACAATGGAGGATATTCTACTCTTTGAAAACTTCCACATCAAGCAAGATTTTTTTTTAAATGGTTGAGAAACTTCCAAATTAAAAATATAAAGATCAATTACAACTAAATGCAATGAACAATCCTCCACTGGATACTGGACCAGGAAGAATAAAACCTGCAAAGGACATTATTGAACAACTGACTAAATTTAGATATGAACTGTGGATGACATTTGATTGATATTTAATATTTTACTTGATCATTGTACTGCACTTTTATAAAACAATGTTATTTTCCTTGTTTTTAAGGAAATGCACAATATAGTACTTAGGGGTAAGAAGCATGATGTATCTAATATATTTTCTAATGAAATATTTATTTTTTTTGCCTGATTATCTCATCTCTTTGTGATTATCCTTGTAAAACTACCTTAATTTCCTGGATTAAACTCTGAGGAGTTATGAAGTATATCTTTCTACAAACCAATGAGATACTAGTCATAGCTGTGTATTTGGATTCAATGCATAATTGATGTTTTGATACTTGCCTTGAGTGGAGCTCTATTAAATTGGTTAACTGTACTGTGCACTGTGGGCTGGAATCTGAAAAGAAAATATATACAGAAAAACTCACCTTGAACTATGCTGTTTGTAGGCAGTTTATACTGAGCTTATATTTATGTGTTTATATCCATATACTTGACACATTAATTATGTCACCAGAGTGCTGTATTGCCACCAGAGTGCTGTATTGACTGCACACATAAGTTTCAAACAGTATATAGCCATTTATAAAACAACACATCTAGGTAAGAGAAGGCAATTACCATTATTGCCTGCCAGATACGTAAGTTAAATCAGACATAAAAAATATATTCTTAAGGGGAGGATGATAGATTACCATTAGTTAAATTAAGAAGGTTCAAGGAGTGCCATTCTGTAAGTGGTTGCTCTGCCTGTTCTACACAGGCTCTGTTATTCATATTTTGTAATGTGTTTTTCCTTTTTTAATCCTCACCCAATGATAATTTTATTGAGGAGGGATGGTACAGAGAGAGAAAGAGAGAGAGAAACATAGGTTGCTGCCTACATGTGTGTGTTCTGACCAGAATTGAGCAGTAACCGTTTTTGTGTACTGGATGACGCCCCAACCATCTGAGCCACCTGGGTGGGCTGATATTCATGTTTATAACCAGACTCAAGTACACAAATGGACAGAGCTTGCCTAAATTCATAGCCCTGCTTCTTATCTAGAGATTTTATTTTGATAGATGTCTGTTGTCAACAAGCTCATCTGGTGGCATGTGGAAACAGAGTAAAAAATTAAAATAGCCACGTAAGTTATAAATCAATGACTAAAGCACTTCATTTATTTATTTTTTATTGACACAATCAGAATACTGAATACATTGTTAGGAAATAAGGATGATTGGTTATATTTTTGCATGTTTTTCTCTTCTAGCTATATGGAACAATAATATGATTGGTATGGGTGGAGAAATATAATGGCTTTTTGTGTCATATACTACCTTGTGGAATGAGAACTTGGAAATAAGAAGTCTGAATAAACAACTTTAAAGACAGTGTAAATTATCTATATTACTGTTAATAAAAATAACAAGGAAAATAACAATTTGCTATTAACTGTATTTAACAGTTGAATCAATAAATTCCAAAAAACATTGATGAACATATTAATTATTTAATGACTTTCAATTTCATCTGATTCATCTGCTTAATAGAAGTGGTGTAAGGATTTCCAACCCTCAATACACATATAATAGAATGGCCACGTGTATTTGCCTCAGCAGATTCCCCCATAGGTTTTCCACATGTTCTCCACATAATTGTAGAGACTGCCATAATACCTGACACATAGGATTTACCTAACACATACTTGTTAAATCAATTTTTGAGAATTAGATTAGAAAGGAAATTAGGAAGAAAAACAGAATGATCAGAACTGTTCAAAGATGGAAGATGCTGCTTTGGGAGTCACCACATTCCCGCCAAGGAGAATACTCAAGTACAGATACAATTGATAGTGAAAAAGAGAAGCATGAAGTTAATTGGGGTTTGTGCTATTATCAGTGTTTTTCTAACTTTTTTTTTTCTTTTAGCCTCTGAACCAGTGACATAATTGAAATCTTATGAGGAAATTTTATTTATTGTTTTGAGGGTTTTGTTCTTTTGCTTTTCAAATAAATTTGGTACGTAGGAAAAACATTTTAAACAAGCTTGCAAGGGGGAGACTATGAGATATATTGGCTATGCATGCAAAACAATCAAGGATGAGTGAACCTTTGTCAGTGGAGTTACAGAAATATTGTAGTTGGTATCTCAATTATAAAAGCTGTTTTTATAAAAAAAAATGTCATGGCTTTTGGATTATCATCATTCCTAATCAAGCTTCTTAATTGTGAGTGGTGTGTGTGTGTGTGACAGAGAGAGACAGAAGATCATTAACTGACCAGCTCCAAATATTTCTGATATATGTCAGTCTTCATATGGTACCTAATTAAACATTAAGTAACACAGGTAATAAAGTTAGCCCCATTTTACATATGTAGAACAATCATTATTAGAGTTAAATTAACTTACCACAGGCAGCCATAGTTAGTTAAAGAAGTGAAAACCTGTGTCTAAAATCATCTGTATTCCCTTAGGTATCTACTGCATGTCAGTGTTTGTAATTTGATTGATTTAATTTAAAGTGAAAAAATAAACAACTCTTTAGGTTCTTGTCTCATCAGAGAGTATATTTTATTTCTAAATGACAATAGCATTGGGAGTAAAGGCTTTTATTTCTTTGTTAATTCACTTGGGTATTTTGAAACCTACTTACAAAACATCACTTTCAAAAGCATTCTTTACTTTGTCATATTTTCTTGCTTCTATGACCTATACATTTCTTTGAATATAGTACCTGATTTAGAAATCAAAAGAAAAAGCAAACAATTCTGTGTTCCTTGATGTTGAAGGTTTAAGGACTTAAAATAAATTACCTTGTCAGTACGTCTTTTTCTTGGAAAGCATAAGTGGAATTCAATAGCACTCTAGGAATTTCCTTTCTTCATAATGTGTTTTTGAATTCAACACCATTACTACTTTCTTTCCCCTTTGTCATCTGATCACTTCAAATATTTTTGACAAGTGTCAAGTAAACAAATAATTGTTTACACCAGAGCTAACCAACCAACTACCTAAATACATACAAACATGTTATGTCATGACCAAATAGGCATCCGGCAAATTAATAATCATAAATATTTATGCATCCAACATAGGGGCACATAAACATATAAAGCTATTTTAATGGACATAAAGAGAGAGATCCATGTAACAAAATAATAGTAGGGGATTGTAATACCCCAGTCACATCAAAGGATAGATCATCCAGACAGAAAAGTAGTAAAAAAATAATGCCTTAAATGTTACATTACAGCAGATTGACTTAATAGATATTTGTAAAACATTTTATCCAGAACTGCAGAATATACATTTTTGCAAATGAAAAAATGGAACATTTTCCAGGCTAGATAATATATCAGGCCACAGCCTAAGCCTCAATAAATGCAAGATGGCAGAAATCATATCAAGCATATTTTCTGAACCCAATTGCATAAAACTAGAAATCAACTATAGGAAGAAAACTAGAAAAAATATTTGGAGACTAAACAACATGCTACTAAATAACCAATGGAACAAAGAGGAAATCAAACAAGAAATTAAAAACTATATTGTAACAAATGAAAAGACAACTTCAAAATGTATGGGATGCTGCAAAAGCAGTTCTAAGAGGGAAGTTCATAACTATAAAGCCTACTTCAAGAAACAAGAAAATCCCAAATAAGCAGTCTAACTTTATCCCCCCAAAAAAACACCAAAAAGCACACAACAACAACAACAATCAAAATCCAAAATAAACAGAAGGAATGAAATTGTTAAGATCTGAGTGGAAATAAAGAAAATAGAAATTAAAATAAATAAAAAGATCAATAAAGCCAAGAGCTAGTTCTTAGAAAAGATAAATAAAATTGACAGAAGTTTAACCAAACTCATCAATAAATAAAAGACAGAACCAATAGAACAAAAATAAATTTAAAAAACCAAAATGATAATCTTATCTTGAAACACCTTTACAAACACATGTGGAACTATTAAAACAAAACAAAACTGCACCTTGTAAATAGCTCAAAGACAAGCTTCAAGTGATTTGCTAAGCAATGAAGAATTAAAAACAAAATAATCAAATAAAGTAGAAAATAGACTTTAGATATTGTTCAAGGGAGGCACATACCTATCTGCACACATTTTCTTTGTCCTCAAGCTGTATTGAAGGCCTAATCTTAGAATTCTCTGCTAAAATTGGCTTCCTTAGAATAATGTTTCCAGCTTGCTCCATAACAGATTTCCATGTAAATTGAACTGATAGGAATTATCAAATAAGCCTCAGAAACATACAGAGATTAAGTGAGCTAGCCCCTCTTATATTCTGTCTATATTTTAGGCATTTTTATTGTTGTTTTTCATGGTACAAATTAGCACGCTGCTCCAAATCGCATTGTAACCATGGTTATTAATAGTTTTATAGCTTGTTTATTATATTTTCCAGAGGTTAACATGCATCATCTCATTTAAAATTTATAATATAATCTGTGACTCAGGTACCTTTATTTAGCCACTTGACACTATCCACCTAATGAAAGACTAATTTAATATGCACAACATATTCAAAAATTTAAATGGAGTAAGAGAAGATCTCTTTTTTAAAATTCTTTATTGTTGAAAGTTTTACATATGTCTCCTTCCCCCCGCCCCCATTGACTTCTCCCCACCTACTTCTGCCCCCAGCCCATGCCCCACTCCCCTATTATATGTGTCCATTGGTCATGCACATACTCAATGCATGGAAAGAAGTCTTCACTGTTCCTTAAGGTGAAGACGCCATATACTATGTGACTCAATCCTTTACTTCTTTTGTTTTAGTCTTTCAAAAGTTTGGTGATTAAAATAGCAGTCCCAGTTTTGCTTTATTGAGAAAACTCTAAAGTGTTTTCCATATGGCTGCACCAGTCTGTATTCCCACCAGCAGTGTACCACATCCTCACCAGTACTTGTCATTTGTTCATTTGCTGATGGTAGCCATTCTGACAGGTGTGAGGGGATACCTCATTGTCATTTTAATTTGCATCTTCTTGGTGATTAGTGACTTTGAGCATGTTTTCATATGTGTCTTGACCATCTGTATGTCTCCTTTGGAGAAATGTCTACTTAGGCCCTTTGTCCATTTTTTAAATTTGATTGTCTGCCTTCCTTTTGTTAAGTTGTATGTGTTCTTTATTGATTTTGAAAATTAACCCTTTATCAGATGTATCATTGGCAACTATGTTCTCCCATAGAGTGGGCTCCATTTTCATTTGGTTGATGTTTTCTTTTGCTGTACAGACGCTTTTTAGTTTGACACAGTCCCCATTTCTTTATTTTTCTCCTTTGTTTCATTTGCCTTCGGAGATGTATCAGCAAACATATTACTACTATGAGAGATGTCTCAGATTTTGCTGCACTTGGTTTCTTCTAGGATTAGGTGAGTGGATAAAAAAATGTATATTTGTACCATGGAATGATATGCAACTGTAAAAAAAGATGGATCTCTTACTCTTTGAGAGTCATGGAGGGACCTGGAGAGTATGATGCTAAGCGAAAAAAGCCAGGCAGAGAAAGACAAGTATTACATTATCTCAATCACATGTGGAATCTAAAGAACAAAATAAACTGATGAACAAAATAGATCCAGAGACAATGAAGCATGGAACAGATTGATGAATCTCAGAGGGAAGGAGGGTGTAGGGTGCACGGGTAAGGAGATATTAAGCAAATAACTTATGTGCATACTAGTGGCCTGGTGCAAGAAATTCATGTGGGGGGGGGGAGGCGGGGAGGTTCCCTCAGCCCAGCCTACACCCTCTCCAATCGGGGACCCCTTGGGGAATAGGTAAAACTACAGAAAAATAAAAAGATCAGTGGTTTCCAAGGTTGGGGTGGGGAGTGATGAATATGCAGAGCACAGATTACTTTTTGGGCAATGAATGTTCTCCATAAGGTAATGATAGATATATTTCATTATACATTTATCCAACCCCATAAACTGTACAAAGAAGAGTAAACCCTGGTGTAAACTATGGATAGTGGGAAGTTATGATCTATCTACGTAGATAATTAGTCATAAATGGTCTTATAATTAAGAACTAGTGGCCTGATGCATGATATTCATGCATGGGGGAGATTCCCTCAGTCCAGTCTGCACCCTCTCCAATTGGGGACCCCTTGGGGCATGTCCAACTGCTGGTGGGATCAGGCCTAAACTGGCAGTTGGACAGCCCTCTCACAATCTGGGACCACTGACTCCTAACCGCTCACCTGCCTGCCTGCCTGATCGCCCCTAACTGCCAATGCCTGCCTGCCTGATCACCCCTACTGCCTCTGCCTGCCTGCCTGCTGTTGGAGACAGGGTGTAAGCTGACACGGTCCTTGCACCCGAAGGGACTAGCAAGGCTAGGTCCCCTACCCACACAGTTTTCCCAGGCCTGTTTGGATGGCGGTTATCAGTAGAATGAGAGGAACCATTCATGGCTTGCCAAGAAGTCTGTAACTATTTACTGAAATTTACTATACTAAGAATCTGCCTGATTTACTGTACTGAGAATTTGTCCTTCCTCTCTGTCTCTCCCTTAGAGATTAAGAGGAACAAAGAATACATTCCTCTTCACAGACCTCCTATTCAGTATTTGTGTATAAAAGGCATTACAGGGTTAATAAACTCACTACAGTCTCTCAATTGACTCGTAGACCTCCTGATCCCGCTGTCCTGTCTTTCTTTCTTTTCTCAAATCCCACCACCCTACCTCAGCCCGGTTCAACCTGTCAGGCTGGCCCTGACAGCCTACCTGCCTGATTGCCCTTAACTGCCATCCCCTGCCAGCCTGATCTCACCCCCAACTGCCTCTGCCTGCCTGATCACCCCAACTGCCCTCCCCTGCTGGCCTGATCTCACCCCCAACTGCCCTTTCCTGTCAGCATGGTTGCCCCCAACTGCACCCCCCCTGCCAGCCTGATCTCACCCCCAAAGGCCCTCCTCAGCAGGCCTGGTTGCCCCCAATGGCCCTCCCCTGCCAGCCTGATCTTGCCCCTAACTGCTCTCCCCTGCTGACCTGATCACCCCTAACTGCCTCTCCCTGCCTGATAGCCCCTAACTGTCCTACCCTGCCAGCCTGGTTGCACCCAACTTCCATCCCCTGCCAGCCTGATCTCACCCCCAACGACCCTCCCCTGCAGGCCTGATTTTGCCCTCAACTGCCCTCTCTGCCTCGGCCCCCACCACCATGGCTTTGTCCAGAAGGAAGTCAGACGTCTGGAAGATGGCCAGTCAACCCAGTCTAATTAGCATATTACCCTTTTATTAGTATGGATAGATGATATAGAATAGGATTGCTTAAATGTGGCGGAGGGGAGCCTTTTTCAGCAGGAGGAGATGCTCTTGGCAGACAAAAATACATAATACCTATATCTGGACTGACAGCCAGCCATATGCACTATACTGTAAAACTGGTCATTAAAAAATTGAACCACCTTCTTACACCTTACACCAAACAGCTGTTGCCCTTAAAACCCCTCCTCAGCCTCCACCTTAGGTTCTGCCTTCACAGTTCACCCAGATTAGGTTCTGATTGGTTGGTTTCTATGCCAGTCAATGTCAAAAGCTCTGCCTCCTAGGCAGCCATTGGCTCCTCACAGTTCACCCAGATTTGTTTCTGATTGGTTAGTTTCTATGCCAGTCAGCATCTCTGGGCCTATCTCTGGGCCTGATCAGAGAGGCAAGGCTGATCAATAGCCCCTGCAGAGGCCCAGAGAGAAGGAGAGGCGTTATTGTTGGCTAGGCCTGAAGAGAAAGAGAGAGGCAAGGGCTGATCAACAGCTGCCATGGATGCTACAGATCAGACCCTGCTTCTCTCTCCAGGCCTCTCTCCAGACCTGATCCACAGCCCCTTGGCAGTCAGTGCTGGGTTGCTGAATACACAGCAGTGGCAGTCAGTGCTGGGTCGCCAAGGCAACCCAACACTGACTGCAGGACTGACTTCCAATTGGCCGAGCCTTTGGTCATTACAGACCCTGGGTTTTTATATATTAGAATATGAATAACCCAAGGAAACAGACAATAGTATGGTGAAAGCCTGGGGGGGGGGGGGTTGTAGGGGTGAAGAGGGTCAATGGGGAAAAGGGGGACATTTGTAATACTTTCAACAATAGAAATACTTTTTTTTTTAATTTTATTATTTAGACAAATGTTTTATAAATAAATGGCTTATAAATTGAAGGGCAATTTGCTATTTTCAGAATGTCTGAGAGCTGTTTTTCAAAACCTGTACATGAGTTAGAAGAGTATCTTATTTGAAGAATAAGAACATGTGAATAAAAGGGTTTTGTTAAGGTTTCTTAACCTCAAAGAAAATGTAAAGAGGAGGAAACAGTTTTCTCTATGTGGTCTTTGTCAAAGTTTCCTATGGGAAATATAGAGTAAATTCTGGGAATAACTGTTACATTAACCCTAACCTTCTAGTGACCATTGCAGACAAGACTTTGTTGAAGAGACTGTCCTTTCCCTATTGGATAATCTTGAACCCTATAAAAATCATTTTGTCATATATGTAAGAATTTATTTCAGGGCTTCCTGTTCTATCTTATTTTTCTATGTGTCTGCCTCTCTGCCAGTACCACACTGCTTTGATTATTGTATCATTGTAATACATTTTAAAATCAGGAAGTGTGAATCCTCTAGTTTTGTTCTTCTTTCTAAAGATTCTTTTGGCTATTCAGGGTCACTTGAGATTTCATATAAATTGTGTGAAGTGTTTTTCTTTCTGCAATTCATGTATTAGTTCTATTAGTTAGTGTATCTATGCACAATCTTTAAGGTGTTCACAAATGGATATAATTTTACTTTTTCCTTTCAAATGCAGATGCCTTTATTTCTTTTCATTGCCTCATTGCTTTGGCTAGATTTTCAGTAGTATATCGAATAGCATAGTCATCTTTCTAATGACACTTGTAACAAAACAAATAGTTATCCTTGTTTTGTTCCTGAATTTAGAGGAAATGATTTCAGTCTTTCACCACTGAGTATGGTATTTACTGTAGGTTTTTCATATATGACCTTTATTATGTTGAAGTAGTTTCCTTTTATTCCTAGTTTCTTGAGTGTTTTTGTCATGAAAGAGGGTTGAAGTTTGTCAAGTATCTGTGTGTGTCAATTGAAATAATTATATGTGTTTTTTCCCTTTTATTCTTCTGATTTGGTCAGTTTTTGTTATGTGTACTATCAATGCATTCTAGTAATTGTGTATAATCATTTTAATATGCTGCTTTATGTTTGCTATTATTTTGTTGAAAAAATTTTATTAATATTCATAATGGATATTGGTCTCTAATTTTCTTTAGTTGCAGTGTCTGTGTCTGACTTTGATTTCAGAGTAATGCTGGCCTCAGAGAATACATTGAAAAGTGTTTCTTCCTTTTCAAAATTTTTTTAAGTTTGAGAAGAATTGGTATTAGTTTTTTAAATATTTGGTAGAACTCACCAGTGAGCCAAAAGCTTTTCCCTGTTTGATCATATATATATTAGAAGGAAACATATTTTAATTTTTAACTCACTTTACTTTTTTATGTTTGTTAAGAAAGGAAATTGGAGACATAGTGACATTCTACCTATAAATACTTCAGTGCACATCATTAAAAATAAGAACATTTTCCTTCATAGCTAAAATAAGACTATATCACTGAACAATATTAACTTTAACTTCTGAATATCACCTAATATGATGTCCAGTCCATCTTCAAAAATTTTCCCCCTGGTCATTCCCCCCCAAAAAAATGCCTTTTATAGCTAGTTTCTAAACCAGGATCTAAAACAAACAAACAGATACAAATTTTAAGTGATCATACAAAACATTTAAATAGATATCATTTAGATACAGATTTTCCCCTTTAATTTTATATCTTACCCACTAATTTAAAAAGAAATATTTTATTGCTGTCATTGCACTAAATGAATGGCACATGCATTTGGTTAGGATATTTGCAAGTTCTTTCAATTTTAAAAGTTAGCATCATTGATAACATCTATATCCTCATGATTCTCAAGTCCTTACTAGCAATAAAGAAATTTTAAAACCACTGTGAGATTTAAATATGTTTATTTATCAGTTAAACCCTAGAAGTAAACCTTGGCCAGTGATTCAGAAGCAGAACACAGCTCCTCAGCAGTAAGAACTATCTCAGCAGAAGAAAGCAAGGCTTAATGGCCAGTGTCAGACTAAGATGTCAGAGATGAGAGAAACAATACATTTCAAGAGGATATAGATCTGAAGGATTACAGAATCTCTTTTTTCTTTGTAATGGCACTTTAAACTGTCCATGCCTTTACTCAGGATTGGTTTATTTTCTCTCCTTAATTCTTATTCTCAAAATGACCAATATTATTTCCAAACAAATAATGCAGAAAATTTTCAGGTCTCTGGATTAAACAATCTATATAAAAAGAGGGTTATGATTATGTCATATTTCAATGTTAATGATCTAGCAAGTGATGAACATTCAGACCAAAACACAGAAAAAAAAATTCTGAACAAATTTTCCTTCTTCTTTTGAATTACATGGCTCCTAGTACATAATAAAAAGGCTAACTTAAAATATAAATGTTTTCTCCCTATTTTCAGAAGTATTTAATAGAAAAACAAAGGCAAAGCTTATTATTAGAAATAATTCAAATATTCTGTGTTACAGAAGGATGAAAGATCCATGATTTCATGTCTTGGTTATATCATCTTAGACTTGCTAATTTCCACATTTTTGTCAGAGAGAGGTTGAAAATGAATAGTCTGTTCTTTTAAAATGTGTTGTGATATCTGTGATTACTGATTCAACCTCCTTACTAGTTGCAAGTCTATTTAGATATTTCAATTCTTTCTGATTTATTTATAGTAGATTTTTGTGTTTCCAGAAATGTGTCCATTTCATTGAGGTTATCCAATTTGTTGGTGTACAATTATTAAAAGTACTCTTTTATAAATATTTTTTATATCTGTGTGATTGGTAGTGAGGTCCCTATTTTCATTTTTTATTTTAGTAAATTTAGTCTTTTTTTTTTTCTCTGTTCACCTTTGCTAAAGGTTTTTAAATTTTGTTGATCATTTTCAAATAACAAACTTTTGGTTTCATTGATTTTCTCTATTTTTTAATTTTATTTTTTCTGCTCTAATCTCTATTGTTTCCTTCTTTCTGCTAGTTTTGGGCTTGTTTCTGTTTTCTTTTTCTAGTTCTTTTATGTGGTAAATTTGGGTTGTTGAGATATTTCCTGTGTTTTTTTTTTTAAATGTTTTTACCCAACATACTGCTCATTTTGCTTACTATTAGGTGGTAATTTTATTATATGATATAGGTATATGTCCTATTTTTAAATACATTTTTCATGATTAATTGTATCTTTCAGCTGAAAATTTTATACTTTTACATTTTACATACTATTTTATTCAAAACTAGAGGCCCAGTGCACGAAATTTGTGCATGTGGGGGGGGTGTCCCTCAGCCCATCCTGCAACCTCTCTAATCTGGGACCCCTTGAGGGATGTCCGACTGCCCGTTTAGACCCGATCCCGGTAGGGCAGTCGGACATCCCTCTCACAATTCTGGAGTGCTGGCTCCCAACTGCTCGCCTGCCTGACTTCCTGATTGACCCTAGCCACTTCTGCCTGCCAGACTGATCAGCCCCTAACCACGCCCCAGCCAGCCTGATTAATGCCTAACTGCTCCCCTGCCAGCCCAATTGCCCCTAACTGCCCTCCCTTGCTGGCCTGGTCACTCCTAACTGCCATCCTCTGCAGGCCTCATTGACCCTAACTGCCCTCCCCTGCTGGCCTGATCACTCACAACTGCCCTCCCTTGCAGGCCTGGTCTCTTCCAACTGCCCTCCCTGCTGGCCATCTTGTGGCAGCCATCTTGTGTCCACATGGGGGCAGCCATCTTGTGTGTTGGAGTTAAAGACAATTTGCATATTACTCTTTTATTAGATAGAATAGAGGCCTGGTGCACGGGTGGGGACTGGCTGGTTTGCCTGGATCAAGGTGGGGGTTCCCTTGGGTCATGGGGCTGACTGGGCGAGGGGCCTGTGGTGGTTTTCAGGCTAGCCACACACCCCAGGGACCCAAGCATAGGCTGGAAGTAGGTATCTGGGATTTATTTAACTTCTATAATTGAAACTTTGTAGCCTTGAGTGGAGGCCAGGACAGGCCAGGGCGGGGGTGGGGGGGTGTAAGCTTGGCTTCCTCCATCGCTGGGGGCAACCTAAGCCTCCTGTTTGCTCCAGCTCTGTGGCCTCCGCCATCTTGGTTCGGTTAATTTGCATACTCACTCTTGATTTGCTGGTGGGCATGGCTTGTGGGTGTAGTGGAGGTACGATCAATTAGCATGTTTCTCTTTTATTAGATAGGATTGTGTTGCATGTAAATATACTTAATCTTTTCTACAATTAGTCTATTACTTTTATTGTGATAGATTATACATTTTTCCCTCCTCCATATCACCATTAATCACTGATTATGCACTGGCTGATCCTGAGCCCACAAAGTTCTCAAACCCATGAATGAAATGTATGTAGTTTGTAGACTCTTAAGATATGAGAATAGCTTGCTCTTAGTATCATCAGCACTACCTAATAAAGTGATCATATATACACTCTTATGCTCAATTATACATATTATACAAGGTCAAATTTACATCTTATTTTTCATGTAAAACAACATCATTAAAGCTTAATAAAGAGAATCCTAATTTTGTTCAGAATTGAGCTAGGAGAAAACATACTGAGACCAAAAATTAGCTTTGCAATGACTCCTAATAACCCAGCATATATTTCAAGATTTGGTCCTTCCTACCACTGTTCAATGTAATTATAGATTATATTGTAATAGGCAGACCTCTCTTGGGCTAGCTAGCTACTTCAAAACAAGATCCTTTGTTTCAAGATAGCCTTTAAGTAGATTCCCAATCATCACAATCCTGCATTTTTTTCCTAGCTGATTCTTCAGGAATATATATTTGCTCTAAACAGGGCCAAAATTAATAAATAGTTATGAAATTTGCAGTAGATTAAATCATATATGATTGATTGATAAGTCTTCCTTTTATTTCAATTATTGAGATTCTCATCATCTCCCTAAGTTCCACATCCTGTACCCTTTACTATTTCTATAATTCAGTTGGGGAAATTTGCTAATACTTACAAAGTAATATATCAGGTTATTTATTTATTTATTTTTTTGTCTAACAAATGCAACTGGTATTATTTCCTGATAGATTAGTACCTTATGCTGAAGGTGCTCAAGTGTCTGTAGTCTCCTTTATACCACTTATAAGCTCTATTACTTTTTATATTGAAAGAAAGAAACTTCATATCTAGGGAAATTAATCTTTAATTATAAAATACTCCAAATTTTATTTTTATATATCCCTTAAAAGGGTAACATAATACAAAAACTGTCACATACGCCTGTTATTAGTATCAAGGAATCAAACCCAGGTTGGTTGTTTTCATATTATTTGGATATAATGAAAAACAAATTTATATTTTCATTTTCAGTGGCAAAGAACATTATTGCTCTTTATACTGACATTGTACATTCACACAGGCAGTTAAACTATAACCAGTCTTCTATTGGCTTCACGTAAGGGAATTAACAGCTTGTGGGGGAAACTAATTAGATCCAATTATTACTCATCTGGCCTAATTTGACATCAGATGTCTGAGAAGAAGTCATCTGAATTAACTGAATAAAGATTTAGCTACCATATACACATGAATTCCATAGATAATTTATTTCTAATGTAATTCATTTAGAGAAGAGGAATATACCGACTAAAACAAAATAATAAAAAAGAGAGATGATCTAATATAAAACTCCTAAAGGAATATGATAGTGCAACATAGCAGTTACTCATTCATTAGTCTGCTGATTTGCTTACTTTTCTCAAAGCTGTAAGTAAAATTTTAAAAGTCCTTAATCTTACTTTTAAAAGTCTAAGGCTTAATTTGCTCATTTGATAAGGTGATTAGATGAACTGATCAATAAGTCCCTTCCTCTATGGCACTGTTGGTCCAGTGCCATTTATTTAGAATGGTAACTAGATGCAAGACAATCTTCTTTGATTTTGTAGTTTCTA
The DNA here is from genome assembly GCF_027574615.1 of Eptesicus fuscus. Classification (NCBI taxonomy): domain Eukaryota; kingdom Metazoa; phylum Chordata; class Mammalia; order Chiroptera; family Vespertilionidae; genus Eptesicus; species Eptesicus fuscus. The sequence continues at coordinate 75,432,148 of NC_072475.1, read as the reverse complement.
GTTGGTTAACAAAATCCATACTAATTCACACAGGCGATTTCTAGGGTATAGCAACAAGATATTGAAATGGCTGCTAAGTATAAGGCAGAGAGCTCTGGACAAAATAAAATAATCACTTGGGTATAACTTCCACCCATGTTGCCTAGCATGAGGAAACACCCACATTTCCATATAAGGAAACAAGAAATAACACTCCTTATAACTTTTGCTTTATTCTTCTTGAGAGTCAGCCAACTAGATACACTATAGCATGGGAGTGACTTCTACCCTGCTCACACAAAGCTGCTTAATCACTGGGTACGTTGCAGTGGTAGGCCAGACAGGAGCAGGGAGTGGAGGAAGAGCAGTCCTATACCTCCAGAATTTGTGACATCCTCTAACTGACACCTGACTTCATCTTCTTAATTGCAACCTCTCAGTTTCACACTATTTGCACTCATTCCAGTAACATGGTGATATTTTTAAACCATCCTTAGTCATATCTACTTAGGATGGTTTAAATTTCTCAAGGTAGGTTTCAAGAAAAAAATTGAAAGATTTGAAGTCATTAGATAATACAGAGGTGTGAAAGGCAGTGACACCAGTGGGGCAAATAGAAATTACATAGAGAAAAGTGTTCATAGAATTGACACTGCTCTTAGCCAACAGCAACTATTCCTGTTGAACCAGTAGTTCAGAAGATGTCACTGGACCCATCTGTTTGCATGAATATACTCCCCTATTTTTTTACCCAACTTCTTCAAACAGATCCTTTAAAAAAAGTTACATGTGGCAAAATCAGGTCTGATAAATATAATTTTTCTAATAATGTTGAACTAATAATAATATTGACATACGTGTGAATTGAGCTTATACTTTGTGCCTTAAATGTTACCAAGCATTTACTAGGGCCAAGTATTTAATAGGACCTATTTAATGCAAAAATTCTATAATCCTCACTTTAAAGATGGAGACTCTGTTACACAGGGAAGCTAAACACCTTTCATAAGGACATAGGGCTACTATATGTGACATACGTCTAGGCTCTCTGGTTGTGAACTTATACCACAACTTTGCTATGCTATCTCACTGAACAGACAAAAAATCAGGGAAACAGAATATGCAAAAATTTACCCAACAGTAAACAAATAAGTACACTTCAAAACTTTTAGAAAGAGAATATATTTACATAGCAAAACAACCAGTTGAAAATTATATGTAATTTAAGGCATCCTCTTTATATACTTAGTATTTTTTTCTTCCATACAATAGCAGATTTCTTTCTGTCTTTATATTAGATGGAAAAAACTTTTCAACAACCTAATTTTGTCTCTGAGTCACTCAGAAAGCTGACCAGCAGCTTTCTTGATCTGATCAACTCAGCAGGCCAGCACCGAGGGCCTCCAGCACCTCCTGTCATTAAGTGCATTAGTGTGGTCAGACCCCAGATCCAATTACATGAATACTGCTTGGACAAACAAGACAGGACCTTCCTGGTCTCTAGTGTCTCCTTTTTGAAGTGAATACATCATTTCGCCTCCTGGAGCTGGTGGTGGCCTCCTGGCTAATTTGACAAATAAATAGAGCAGAAAAACAATGTGATCCAACCCAGTGCTGCCAATAGCCTCAATATTAATTCTAACTCTTGTAATCTTATTGCTTAATAAATAAGACACAGTCATTTTCCCTTGACAACTGAGACTCTAATGCCTGAGATACCACTTCTCAATTAGAATCAGCAGCACTGAATATAGATCTCCATTCTGCACACAAGACTCATCCCTCAAGCATTTATACCCATTCCCTACTTGGCCCCAACACATTATCCTACCACTGGAAAGTAATAAGTCTTTCCTATGATATAATTTATTTCACTTTCTAGAAATAATTTTGTTTTTGATGTCTGCAAAGTTAAGTGCCACAGTTAACAAAAAAATCACAGGATTAGAAAAAACATATGGTTCTTTTTGTTTTGATTGTCTGTAAGCTAAAGTAATATTTCTGTTTTTCGAATAAAGTAATTCAATAGTTTGACATTTGCCTAGAGAAACCCAGAAATGCATGACAGCTTATACTCACTAATAATAATATTTAGCTTTATGCTTTACTTTTCAGATTCTTCACTCCAGAAATATTACACAATTGTGACAGTAGGAGTAACTTAGGGTATGATTGTTAACCTTGTTTTCTTAATTGAAATCTATCGTATCTTTTACATTGAAGGTAACTAAAGAAAAAAATATCAAATATCATGAATGCTAGGTTAAGTACTTGGAGGTCTGAGTATACGTGTCAATATTTTGTTATTTAGTACATGTAGAATTTAGTACTGGATTTGAATGGAGACTTTTTTTAGTTAGTGAAGGATTACCATCTTCAGGCTAATTAGTAAGTTTACACGCATTATCTATTCTTTGAAGAGGAAGAAATATATCCTGCAGTATAATATAAGCTCATAAAACAAAGCAGAATTCAGGGTTAGTGGTATGCTACTCAAGGCTGGCTAACTTAGTTCATTGCAACTTTGAAAGATAAATTTAGATAAATATCCTCCCAAATATAAAATCAGACTGAGTTTCCAAATTATTTGTTTGTCATTTTACTTAAAATAACAGCAGTGAATGAAAATATTTTTAATCAGAAATAATATGAGAGTGAAATTCAGATAGCTGTGATAATATCAACAGAAGCATGGGGAGTGGAATAAACCAGTACAACCAAAAATTTACCATGCATGTATCAGAAAGAGCATTCAGAGCATTGGTAAGAAGTAGAAAAGGAATGAATAAAAGAGTAGTGGTAGTATCAGGCATTGTTAAAGGCCATTTTTAATTTTTTTTTTTAAATTAAAACTGGCATACAATATTATATCAGTTTCACCATTTAAAATTTTAAACTTAATTGAATCGATAATAGAATATCACAGAACAAAGAAGAAAATGACAGATGAGACATGAAATTACTTATATAAGAAAAAACATTTTTACTGTTTTTGAAATAGTTGAAATATGTGAATCAAGATTTGTTAGGATGCAGTACAACAGCAATTTAATATTTAGCTTCTACTGAAAAGTGATGATGTAAGTTTAATTCACCATTTCACATGAGATAACTTCTTTGATTAAGATAATATAAAAAAGTAAAGCAAACATAGTGAATGCTGTTTAATTTGGAGGTAAATTTGTTAAAATACTATGGCTTAAGTGTGTAAATAATGTCAGAGGCAAATTTAAAAAGAGACAATATAAAATTAGTTATGAATTCAAAGGATACAAATTATTTTATTAGTAATATGTCCTGAAATAATAAACAACACATTTAAGAGATCTGGTACCAGTCAGTAGTGATGGAGGAAGAAAGGGGTGTGAATGGAATTATGAGTCTTACAAGATTTGTAATGATATATGTAATATTGTACTTCGTTTAAAATTGAATCAAATATGGTCATATATACTAGTTTTATTAAAATAAATGGTAATTTTAATTACATTATTTTTCTCTACATTATTATATAAATGTTTAAAGAATTTTATAGGAATAAAAGAAGGTACACTTAGTTTCTATTATTTCTGCTAATTACAAGTTTTGTGAATTTGGATGTCATCTATTTTCTCTAAGCCTAGTTGCTTCTTATATCTATGTCCCCGTAAAGCCAGAATTAACTCAGATAAAAAAAACAGGGTGTCCTAGACCAGCTGGTGTGCTCAGGGGTTGAGCTTTGACCCATGAACCAGGAAGTCATGGTTCAATTCCCAGTGAAGACACATGCCCAGGTTGTGGGCTCGATCCCTAGTAGGGAGCATGCAGGGGGCAGCCAATGGATGATTCCCTCTCATCATTGATGTTTCTATCTCTCTCTCTTCCTCTCTCTGAAATAAATAAAAACATATTTATGTAAATGGGGTGTCCTAGATTTAATTGTTAATATATCTATAATGTAAAATCAAAGAAAGAAAATATCAAATATCTCTGTTATTTATTTATAAGGTCTGAAATAGAGAAAAGGCAATATAAAGACTTTCCACTATTAGTGAAAGATAGATTCAGAAGTTGTTTGTGGAAGAGATCCTTCAGACAAAGGATTCAAAGGGGAAGAAAGCAAACAATAAAATCCTCAAAAAACATCATTATCTAATATCATTGTCTATATCATCAGTTCCTGATTCAGATTGTACATTGCAATAAGCTGTAGGGCTCTGAAAAAAATATATATATAGGATATACATCCAGAAATTATATTTTACTAATCAATCTAAGTTAGGGCCAGGACACTAGCATTTTTTTAAAGCTTCTCAACAGATTTGAAAAGGAAGAAGTCACTGAAGTCTTTGAATCTGGGGGGAATATTAACAACCATGGGGGGAAAAAGAAGCCAAAGAGCAGGACAATAAAAGTCTTAAATCCTATCTAATGATTTGCTACTAATAATATGAATTGTCAACTATGTTAATGCTCATAGAAATTCAAGCCAGTCCAATATCTGACCTCAAAACTTTATATCATAAGTGTATAAAACAAACATACATCCTATCTAATAAAAGAGTAATATGCAAATTGACCACCACTCCAACACACAAGATGGCTGCCCCCATGTGGACACAAGATGGCCAGCAGGGGAGGGCAGTTGGGAGGGAACAGGCCTGCAAAGGAGGGCAGTTGTGGGTGATTGGGCCAGCAGGGGAGGGCAGTTGGGTGTGATCAAGCCTGCAGGGGAGGGCAGTTAGGGGTGACCAGGCCAGCAGAGGAGGGAAGTTGGGGCGACCAGGCCTGTAGGGAAGGGCAGTTGGGGGGACCCAGGCCTGCAGGGGAGGGTAGTTAGGGGTGACCAGGCCTGCAGGGGAGGGCAGTTAGGGGCAAACAGGCTGGCAGGGGAGCAGTTAGGCATCAATCAAGCTGGCAGGGGAGTGGTTAGGGCAGGTGTCCTCAAACTTTTTACACAGGGGGCCAGTTCACTGTCCCTCAGATAGTTGGAGGGCTGGACTATAGTTTAAAAAAAAACAAAACTATGAACAAATTCCTATGCACAATGCTAAGTCGGCTGCTAAGCAGGACAGGCAGCGGTGGCAAAAACACCCGGCGGGCTGGATAAATTTCCTTGGAGGGCCGCATGTGGCCCACGGGCTGTAGTTTGAGGACCCCTGGGTTAGGGGGTGATCAGGCTGGCAGGCAGAAGTGGTTAGGGGCAATCAGGAAGGCAGGCAGGCGAGCAGTTGGGAGCCAGCAGTCCTGGATTGTGAGAGGGATGTCTGACTGCCTGTTTAGGCCCGATCCTACTGGGGTCCCCGATTGGAGAGGGTGCAGGCTGGGCTGAGGGACACACACCCCCGTGCATGAATTTCGTGCACCGGGCCTCTAGTATGTTTATAATAAAAAGACTTATATACTGCTATACTGTCAATTCCATATGCTACTAATATTCAAAGGAGGGAGTCACTTGTTATGGATTGTTGTCCTTGTGAAATATAGGGCCAAGCCTAGGTTAATGTGCTGGGCTCCCAGGCCCCGTGTGGTTAAAAATGCAATGGTATTTACTGTTGCCTTGTAATTTACGTAAGATGTGAAGGAATTAACTTATTCTTTATTACTTTTACAAAATAATAGATCCAGAAAGTATTTTAACGTTCCCTTTTACAGAACCTATACATCTTTCTATAAGTACATTTTACTGCTGTATAGAAAATTATGTGACACTTATAAGCACAAAAGCCAGGCTACTGGGCCGTTCCTCAAATAAACAGAAGTGGGTAAGGTGAGGCTCCATGTACCTCTTCCACTGGTGAAGTCTGTTCAGATTAAAGTCTGTCCCTGGCACCAACACATGGACAGTGAGTTATAAGATGGCCCACAACCTGCTGTTTTTCTCTGTGTTCATCGCAAATGGGGTAACAAATACGTGGTTATGTCGCTCTATAAACTGTGAGAATAGAACCATGTCTGTAGCTACCTGTCATGTTTACATCCAATTCTCCCCCCACCCCTTCACTTTAAGTCAGGAAGATATCTTGGGGTTTTCCTTATAAAGAGTAAGAATTAAACTCATTGGAACAGGTCTGAATAGTTGTTTCCAAATGTAATTTAAAGAACACATTTAAAGATCACATAAATAATTGCATATAGTCCTTCTGAAGAACTAAATTATTGTAACTTTGTGCCTCAAAATAACTAAATGGAAAGAAAAGAAAAGAAAAGAAAAGAAAAGAAAAGAAAAGAAAAGAAAAGAAAAGAAAAGAAAAGAAAAGAAAAGAAAAGAAAAGAAAAGAAAGAGAAAGGAAAGGAAAGGAAAGGAAAGGAAAGGAAAGGAAAGGAAAGGAAAGGAAAGGAAAGGAAAGGAAAGGAAAGAAGAGGAAAGAAAAGAAGAGGAAAGAAAAGAAGAGGAAAGAAGAGAAAAGAAGAGAATAGAAGAGAAAAGAAGAGAAAAGAGGAAAGGAAATCATAAAAATGCCCTGAACAAGAAAAGACTGGTATATCTTACTTCCTGGTTTTATTAGTTGCCTTCTACATAACCTTAGGCAAAGTACGAAATAAATCTCATTCTTCTTATCTTAAAAATATTATACAAGAATTATTGAAATGTTTGTCTTTCCTATGAGTAAGATGTCTAAATATGTTGTTTAAAAGAGGCATTGCGACATACAAAAAATTCACAGATGCTGGAAAAATTGAAGGAAACTTGAGAGCTATTTTAAAGGGATTCATAACATTTTTTTTTGTTAAAAACTTATCTTCTGAACATATTTATTTTAATCAAAAGCTGTTATTTCTTAATCTATAATTCCACTAATAAACAGTAAGTAATATTTCAACTATACTATTTTTGTATTTCTTCCTGTGTACTTTGTTTTCAATATTTAGAATTAATTTAGAGACAAATCTTAAAAAAACTTTCTCAGGTAAGCATCTTAGAAAATAGACCCTGACACAAAACTTTGGTTGAATGCAGTTTATGTGGTACTTGATCCCAGGAAGAGCAAATGAGGGAGTTGGAAAAGTGACAGTGAAAGAAGATAATCAAAGAAGATTTAATAAAAAGGTCACTGTAGCCCTAGCCAGTTTGGCTCAGTAGATAAAGCGTCAGCCTGTGGACTGAAGGGTCTCGGGTTCAATTACCATCAAGGGCACATGCCAGGGTTTCAGGCTTGGTTCCCAGTGGGGGTGTGCAGGAGGCAGCCAATCAATGATTCTGTCTCATCATTGATGTTTCTATCTCTCTCTCCCTCTCCCTTCCTCTCTGAAATCAATAACAACAAAAAAAGAATTTTTAAAAAGTCACTGTTGCCCTGGCCAGTGTGGCTCAGAAGTTAGAGTGTTGGCCTATGCACCCATCCAGTGAAGGGCATGTACCTAGGTTGCAGTTCGATCACTGGCCCCCAGTCAGGGCACAAGTGGAGGCAACTAATCAATGTGTCTCTCACATCAATGTCTCTCTCTCTCTCTCTCTCTCTCTCTCTCTCTCTCTCTCTGCCCTTCTCTCCCTCCCTCCTTCCCCTTCTTCCCACTCTCTCTGAAAATCAATGGAAAAAATATTCTCAGTGAGGATTAAAAATAAAAAAGGTAACTGTTATGAGTACCTGGAAGTTTAATCCCACTGGAGATCCTCAGAAGAATGGTGTAGAGCACATCTCAGAGTTGTTATTTTTTAAGCTAAATTACTTGGATAATTTATCTGGCAATACCCACCTTTTTTAGCTAAGGTTGATCCTGGGTTGATAAATCCCAGCACTTCATCTTTGGTCAGAGTGAGTCTCCGTATCTCAAGAGAAAGCTCTCAGGAATAGAAGCAGAGAAATGCAGGCTGTTGAGGAGAGAAGCCTTCAGCAGACACAGAAATGTTCCACTGCAGCAGCAGGTGAGTTAGATGGGTTGGAGGGATTTGCCTAGGGTTGGGAAGTACAGCATATGCTACACAATCAAATGGAGTCCTACTTTTACACTCTAATATTAAAAGTTAATGCAAGTCTTATAAATTATGATAATGTAAAAAATATAACTAGTGAAAATCAAGAGGTGGAAAGAGGAAGGAAAAATGATCCTATATAATAAAAGGGTAATATGCAAATTGACCCTAATGGGGGAACAACCAACCGGTTGCTATGACACTCACTGACCACCAGGGGGAAGACTCTCAATGCAGGAGCTGTCCCCTGGTGGTCAGTGCACTCCCACAGGGTGAGCTCCACTCAGCTACAAGCTGGGCTGACAGCTGTGAGAGCAGTGGTGGTGGCGGAAGCCTCTCCCGTCTCCTCAGCAGTGCTAAAGATGTCCGACTTATGGCTTAGGAGGCCTGCTTCCCCTGGGGAGTGAGCCTCCTAAGCCATAAGTCAGACATCCCCCAAGGGCTCCCAGGCTGCAGAGGGATATCTGACTGGCAGCTTAGGCCTGATCCTTCGGGGAGCAGGCCTAAGCCAGCAGGTGGACATCCCCTGAGGGGTCCCAGACTGCGAGAGGGTGCAGGCCAGGCTGAGGGACCCTCCCACCCCCAGTGCACGAATTTTTGTGCACCAGGCCTCTAGTTTATAATAATAAAAGCAACCATAAGAAAACTAAAATACATAAAAACAAAATCTGGAGTTGGCAGATAAGATAAAAGGTAGGAGGCTTTATAAATGCACCCTCTTCTGTGCTTCTTCAGTCTAGACCATCAGAATTCACTTCCATATTTCATTCATCCACACACAGCTATAAATGACTTAGCATTATTTCACCTTCCATGGGGATATTTCCATCTTGGAAATTTTTATTATGATTTCCTCTAGGGTTTTTGAGTGGGTCTGGGAATTATTAAAACAGAAAATAATTACTTGTCATTTTATATTATTGTTTTCCCAAATCATGCATATGTATTAGTTAATTTTCATTTTATTTTGTTTTGTTTTCCAGAGAAATAAACTGAGGGACATAGTAAGAAAAGTGAAGAGTGTAAAGTTGCATTACATGATTTTGATGCAGATTGCATTTGAACACAGCCTTACGATTTATAACCCCAAACCTTGTGTATGTTGCATAGGGCATGCTCCAAGTTTCAAATAATTTTTGTATAAAAAGGATCTACCATTATTATTAAATTGAGCTTTATTTTACAGAATATAATTGAATATCAAAGGGTCATTCTAATTTGATTTCTGAACTTTAGGTTTTCCTCTACTCTGTAGTAATTGTAGTAATTATTTTAGACTAAAAATATGATTAGCTTTTCAAATATTTAAATAACAACATTTTTGTTTCAAACCCCAGAAGCATCTATGATAGTGTAATTGGAACAGCAAGCCAATTCTCTGTAAGACTGAGAGCTATTCACTTGTGTGACACTGGCTCGGCTAATGAAAAGGAAGGCAACTGATAATGATTCTTAATTATACTTTAGTTTACCAAAGATGAAACTAAAGTCTTTTTTATTGTAGAATTTATACTGAAAGAAAAAAGATAAAGAGGCTAAGCCTAGGGCAGCACTATTTCCAAAATTTTTATTAACTGCCTACTAAGAAATTGTACACAGTAGGATTTAAACATAGATCATTTCCTGCTTCGCTCACTCCTGCAACATTATTGTATTTCACTTGTGCACTCTATTCTTTAAAGTTCTATTGGGAAGCTATTTGTCCTAGAAATCAAATATCAAGTATGGTAGTAGTTGAAGGCACACAGGAGTTTTTTGATATTGGAACTGGTAATGGAAATAGATCAATTGTGAAACAAAGAAGGAACAATCACTAATATATTAATATGGAATGTTATATTTTAAATGCTAAAAATATTATTTGATAATACCCCCCTTTCTTAAAATTAAAACAATGCAAACAATATGGAATGGAAATTATATTTTATCTCTCATGACCCTCCATATTATTAACTCATGGGTCACATAATTTTTAATTTTAAAATTAGGATAAAGTTTACACAAGAATGTAATTTTCAAAATATTCAAAGTGTTTCAGAAGAGTAAAATTATGAAATGTGAAAATAGTCAATTTTACCACCCATGAGCTCACATCTAACTCTCAGTCCTAATTTACAAGTTAAACTCTTTTAACCTTTTCTAGTTTGGGGTTTTCAAGTGGATACTTTACTGGTTTATTAATTTTATATATTATTTATTAACTCTCCTATTTGAAGTTTGAGAATTTACTTCATTGATCTTACATTTATATTTTATTCTCATCCCAATACCTTTTTTTCTATTAATTTTAGAGAGAAAGGAAGGAAGAGAAATAGAGAGAAACATCAATGTGACAGAGAAACTTTGATAGGTAGCCTCCAGTACAAGCCCCGACCAGGGCTTGAACCCACAACCTAGGTATGTGCCCTGACCAAGAATTGAACCTATGACCTTTCAGTGCATGGAACAATGGGTCCAACCAACTGAGCCACACTGGCCATTGCTCTTCCCAACACTTTTAAACCAATCTAGTTCTCAATGTTTTGTCTTTATCATTCTAAAATGTATATTAAATCTCCATTTTCTTATTTCTCATTTTAAGAACATTATCCTAAGCCTTGTTTATGCAGAACAGGATGGACATCACTCTTGCCACTCTATTGCTCAGCTTCCTCTGCTCCCGAATTCCATCTGTGCCCATGATGTCAGGACATTCTCGCAGCTGAGACACTCACGTGCATATACATAATCAGGAAACACGCAGACCACCTATGGTTTAATTGTAATTTAATTGTAACTGGAAACAATGTCATAAATTATTTCTAGATCAGAAACAAATAATGTGTGGAGTATAAAAGAGAAATTCTTGAAATACTATGTTGAGAATGTTCTAAGTGTCAGAGTAAATACATTTCATCTTCACAGTTCAACAGTTCCTCTAAATAATAACATATTTCAGCTTTGTTTTGTGTTTTTGTGGGTCTTTTTTTTATTATTTGGGGCTTTACTGGTTTCCAATTATTTTCCCTTCTTCTCTTTAGGAGGTCATAGATATGCCTTTACTTTATCATTGTAAAAGTCAGAGGTATTACTCATAATTTTCTTGCCTTCATTTTTTTAACTTTTCTTTTTTTCATTTCAGAAATTATATTTTTATTGCTAAAACTATTCTATTATGTGGTATTTAATGATTATAGAAGTATTTTCTTGTACTTTGACTTTTTTCCCCGTATTCTAGTGATATAACTTGAAATTTAAAAAAAAATATATCTTCTCTTCCTTGATTTAATTATTCTGGGATCAATTTTGTGTTTTCATCTTGAATTGACTTTCCTAAAATGTTTAATGATACTTGGCAACCCAATTATATTTGTAAGCTGAAGTCTACACTAGGTAGATAAATACAGGCCTGGGGTTCTTCTGCTATTGTATATGTTTCTTTCCAAATAGGCCCTTCCTTTGGGAATGGAGCTCTGTAAGCGTGGTGAAATCATATCAATTGGCAACACCAAATAGAGAGAAAGCAGAGAAATAAATTGAACACCAAAATATAGTCCCTGAATTAAGCATTCTTAATTGTTATCTATAATCCCATGATCTATAAAATAGAGCTCATATTCCTGTTTTTAAGGGCAAGATGATGAACTATGGTTTTAAAAAATATTATTAGACTATTTAATTTTATTATTTAGAAAACAGCTTTTATTTTACACACACATACATATATAAAAAGTAAATGTGTATGTGTGCACATTTCCACAGAAAGCACATAATTAAAAAAATAGTGTTAAATACAACATTTTTAGAAAGCCACTGTTATTCTCATTCATGTACAGCCTAACGCTTCACTCTGAATTTAGAGCTTTTTTTTTTTCCAATGAAGAATACTAATTTATCACTATTCTAACAATTTTTGTTAGCAATATTGCTTTTATAAAGCTACAAAATATACCACAGGTGTACTTTTATTTTATTTTTCATATAATAGATTATTGATTTTTAAAGAGAGAAGATGGGAGAAAAGAAGAACATCTATGTAAGAGCACAACATTGATTAGCTACCTTCTGCACATCTCCTATTGGGGATAAAGCCTGCAACCAGGCATGTGCCATGACAGGGAAATAAACCAGTAACCTTTTGGAGCACTCCCAACTAACTGACCCCACCGGCCACAGCAATATTCTTTCCTTTGTGTGTTCTTTCTACAGGTTTTTCACACAATTATAGATACTTTCTTTTAAAAAAATATTTTTATTGATTTCAGAGAGGAAGAGCGTAAGAAACATCTATGATGAGAGAAAATCATGGATTGGCTGCCTTCTGCTGGCAACCCGGGCATGTGCCCTGACTGTGAATTGAACAGTGACCTCCTGGTTCATAGGTCAATGCTCAACCACTGAGTCACACTAGCCAGGCTATGGATACTTTTTTTTCTTTTAAACAAGCACTGTTAATTCAGTGGGAATTGGAAAAAAAATAGTTATACATCTATTTACTCAGTCCAGCCCCTGTACCAGAAACCTCCTCAACCTTTCCAATGAAAAGTTACATTTAATATTTGGAGATCTTCAATATTTTAATAAAACATGCAATATAAGACAGAAAGTCTCAGGATTTGACCAATAAGAGGCAGGCCTTAACTGGTTTGGCTCAGTGGATAAAGTGTTGGCCTGTGGACTGAAAGGTCCCAGGTTCGATTCCGGTCAAGGGCATGTACCTTGGTTGCAGGCACATCCCCAGTGGAGGTGTGCAGGAGGCAGCTGATCGATGTCTCTCTCACCGATGTTTCTAACTCTCTATCCCTCTCCCTTCCTGTCTGTAAAATATCAATAAAATATATTTAAAATAAAAAGAAGCAGGAAGGACTGATTCTGAAAAGACTTTGAGTTTAACTTAACATTCCTTTTGTCTAGAGTTCACATTTCTTAAATATCACTTTAGCTTTCCTCTTTAATTCATCAGGCCTTGATTTAAATATCAGATTATTAGAACATCTACACCGTCCATCCTGTACAAGTCAAATTCCTCCATTTTCTACCTTTATTACCTAGCTTTACTTCCTTCATAGTAGTTATTTTCTCCCAATTGCATGAGTGCCATTCAATAGGTGAGGAATTGAATGAATAACAGAAAATAAATGCTATCATCATGATATTGAATGGCGCTAATACAATTGGGAGAAAATAACTACTATGTAATAATATTTATAACTTGATTTATTTTTTCATTTCAATCAAAAGGGTTCAAGACTTCATCTCTCCTAATAATATGGAAATATTTTTAGAGAATGACTTAAGATATCGGTGCTAGGGTTTCCGAAACCAGTTTTGTGCCCTCTTTTTTAATTGATATTTTTCATATGGAATGAGGTTGTTTTCTTCATTGTAACAGGAAAAGTAAGAGCAGAATGGAACTTAGAATGGTATGTGTGCCTTTTAAGAAGAAGACACGGCCTCCTTTCTTTCTCACCAATAATATATAAGGTGATGACAGTTATAATTACATACAAATAAATATTTTAGTTGCTGCGAATGAGTGAATTTAAAGTGAGTAGATTTAAACAAATAAATAATTATTTAAAAGCCCTTGTCCTTTCTTCACTCAAAACTGTTTTTATTTTGTTTGTCGTTTGGTTGCTTTGTTTGTGGTCATTGTTGCTTTTCATCTGGGTCAAAGTAAAAGAAATAATATAACACAACAGGTCAAGTGGTAAGCAGAGCTGAAGTCAGACTGTCTGAGTTCTGGTCTCAGCTTGCAAAGCACAAATTCCTTTAATATGATTTAATTCCATTGCAAGTCCTAGCCAGCATTTGGAAAATAGGATGGGTACACTGTTATTTCAATTTGATTTTAGCTGGCAGTTATGCTGTGCCCATCTTATTAACTGGAGAACTACTTAGCCATATATATCTTAATAATGTCACTGATAGACACACCCATTTCCTTCACTTCATTGCTTGAAGGACAGGGAGCAATAGTTTATTGAGGATCATATGTATGATTCATAAACCAGGAGGAGCTTAAAATAACGACTGCTCTTCACTGCATGGGCTTCCACACATTAGGTAAAGAGGCAAAAGTAACATCCTGATGAGAGACGTCATGTTTTTTAAGACCAGTGGAGATACTGACCAAAAAAATCCAATTATGTATGAATACCCAGAAAACCTGTTCTGTTGGAGATAAAAGGAGGCTTACCAAACTTGTGATTGAGAATAACTAGAGGAAAGAAGAAAAAATCAACAACTCCTCTTGATTCACCTTATTATTTTGATTTTCCTCACTTGTAACTGTGAGATTACAATGGACTAAATGAACTCCAATCCTGTAAACTGGTCCCTATTATTAGTTTAAAGCACAGTGGAGAAGCAGTTCAGAACATAGTTCATATGGCTGGAGCCATAGTCACATGAAACAATAACCATATCATTTCCTTTTATGTTTATGACTATGGACACATGTAATATTATATTTGTGGAAATCCATATGTATGTATGTATATATACGTATTTCTCTTTAGTTCTCTATCTTTAATTCAAGATACATGTATTTTCTTCTCATCAAAGCCATGCATAAATGTGAAACAATAGAATTTAAACTTTAATAAACAATAATAATGAAGAATGAAAGATTAAACTAGGAAAAGGAAACAGTGGTAATGATATAGATTTGACAACCTATCATAAAATTATATTTTAAATTATAGTATTTTACAGAAAATTATCATTTAACTCTAGAATTACAGAATCAAGGATCCTTAAAAAAAGTGTTTTGGAAATAATCGAGCTATTATTCTGAATAGAAAACAATAAAATATGTACTTTTTGGAAAGTGGAATAAAAATAAAGAGTCTTGAGGTTAACCTGAAACAATTTTTAAATCATAAATAATGGCAAGTAATAATTAAGTTTAATAGGTCACAGAATGTGTGGGTTTTCAAATTTATATGAACAATACTCAGATTCAACTTAAAATAAATTGGCTTTTATTTTTCCTAACTGGAATTTGAGAACACAAAGAACTTGTAATTCTAATATAATTTTTTAATCCTCTCCTGAGGATACTTTTCCCACTGATTTTTTTTTTTTTTTTGAGATAGAGATTAGAGGGGAGGGAGCAGGGAGAGAAATAGAAACATCAATGTGAGATAGATACATCAATTGATTGCCTCCCACACATGTCTTGGCCAGGGTGGGGAATGGAACCTGCAACCAAGGTACTTGCCCTTGACTGGGAATCAACTGATCTAATCACTGAGCAAAACGGCCAGGTCTCTAATATAATTTTTTATTTAAAAATAAAAAAATAAATTGCTGTAAGTGGCTTACAAAACTTTAAAATCTGTTTTTTGTACCGTATTTTTGAGCAATACACTATTTAACCAAATTTTCAGAATATGCTTCATTCCAATAGAAGGCATCACAATTGTAGCTATCTATTCACAGAGACACAATCTACACTAATAAAAGAGAAAATGCTAATTGACCATACCTTCACTACACCCACAGCCAATCAGAGCAACTATGCAAATTAACCCAACAAAGGTGGAGGTTAATTTGCATACACTGAGGGAGGGAGGAGTGAAGACTGAAGACAGCATAGAAGGAAGAGAGAGGTAAAGTGGAAAGCAAGGCGGCTGCTAGAGGGAAAGTATGGGCGGCACACACGGCCGCAGAGGTGGCAGCGGTGGAGGTGGCTGTGGGCGCAGCGGGGCGCGTGGGTGGGGCAGGGCGCGCCCCGCCTGCTCCATCCTGCCCGCCACAGTGGGAGAGGTGGGGGAGCAGGAGAGGTGGCAGTGGCGGGAGGGAAGCCCACCGGAAGTCTTGCAGGAATCTCCCTGCAACGGGCCCCTAGTCTATACTAATAAAAGGGTAATATGCTAATTAGACTGGACGTCTTCTGGATGTCCTTATGGACAAAGCCAAGCAGCTGTGAGGGCCAAGGGCCAGTGGCGCAGGAGAGGCAGCAGCGCCCAGGGCCCAGGCTGGCCCCTCCGTCCGCAGAGGCGGGTGCTGGGAGAGGCGGGGCGACCTGTGGTCCTAGAGCTTCTGCAGAGGCAGGATGGGGTGCAACCAAGGTACCTCAACCTCCTACAGCCCCTCCCCCAGCTGGCCTGGCCCCAGATCACCCCCCACACACACAAGTGGGAAGGGGGTGGAGCCAGCCCTAAGAAGCGAGGGCCAAGGGTCGGTAGCCCTGGCGGTGGCCGGCTTTGGCAACAGCAGTGGGATGATGGGGGCAGTGCCTTCCCCAGATCCTCCTGGTCACCTCCTGCAGAGGGAGGCCAGACTGTGGCTTAGGCCCGCTCCCCAGTGGGAGCGGGCCTAAGTCGTCAGTAGGACATCCCCTGAGGGCTCCCAGACTGTGAGAGGTGGCAGGCCGGGCTGAGGGAACTGCCCCCCAGTGCACGAATTTTTGTGCACCAGGCCTCTAGTATTCTAATAAGAACAGTTTACTTAATATTATAATTCAAGTATCTAGTACAGGAATGTGACCTTATAAATTGATGAAGCTGGTTAAGCAGCTTGTTAAGACTATTTTCTATGTGTTTGATATTGAAGCTTGAAGTCTACAAACAGGCAATCAGAAAACAGTTGTATGTCAGGTAGGAGAGAATAAGAACTGGGTACCCAAGTACAACCAGGGTATCATAAGGAGAGGTTGATGTCTATTCTTGTTGCCTTTCACCATAATGGAGTGGGCACTAAACACACACATAGCTTGCCTATGAGCTGTAGAAGTGGAAGCATGATACAGGGAAGTGAAAGCAGTTTCAAATCCAGTTACTGCCTCAGGCCAATAGGTGATCCAGTAGGTCAGTGGCAAGATGTGTGAGCTACTAGTACAAAACAGCTGCTAGTAGAAGTCCACCTTCCACATCTGGTATAATAATCTCTGTTATGACCCTATGAAATCACTGACAGGAAAGAGTATGCCTGGAAATTACTTCAACCTAGTCACGTTCACACATTACAAAGGCACCACAGCTTGTTGAACAGGGATTGCTGGAATGCAACACCAGAGTTTCTGATTCACCAGATCTGGGTCTCTGCAAATCTAACAAGTTCTGAAAGACGTTGCTGCTGCTCCCTGGGAACCACATATTGAGAATCGTGTAACAAGTCTCAGGGCTGTTGGTAATTCAGTATTTTAAATAATATGGTTTAGTAATATGTGTTACTCTTTGTTAGTATTTTGTAAAACTGCCTTAGATATTCATAAACTACATATGTTTACCAGAATTTTAGAATTGTTATGTTGACGTTTGCTAATTATTTTTTAAAATCAGGATGCATTAACACTAAAGATATCTCTCTCAATCCAAGTCCTCTTCAAATTATTATAATGGAATTTATAGTGTTTTACAATGATGATCTTATACATTATTGGGCATGTGATTTCCATATAGCTCTGTTGCTTTTGAGAATATAAAAATTGGGAGACTTTTATTTATTTACTTACTTCTAAATAATATTATTTTTTTTATTTTTCAATTGCAGTTGACATACAATATTATATTAGTTTCAGATGCAAAACCCAGTGGTTAGACATTATATAACTTACTAAGTGATCATTCTGATAAATGTTGTACCCACTGACACCATACAAACTTTTTACAATATTATTGACAATATTCCCTATGCTGTACTTTACATCCCAAGACTACTCTGTAACTACTAATTTGTATTTTTTACTTCCTTCACCTTTTTTTTTTTTTAATATTTTTATTGAGGTATTATATGTGTACATATCTTACTATTACCCCCCCACCCCACACCCACACATGCCCTCCCCCCCCCAGAGTTTTGCGTCCATTGTTTATGCTTATATGCATGCATACAAGTCCTTCGTTTGATTTCATAACTCCCCCACCTTTCCCAAACTTTCCCCCTGTACTTTGAAAGTCTGTTTGATGCTTTACTGTCTCTGTATCTATCTTTTTGTTCACCACTTTATAATGTTCTTTACTATCCCTAAATGAGTGAGATCATGTGGTATTTTTCTTTCATTGACTGGCTTATTTCACTTAGCATAATGTTCTCCATTTCCATCCAGGTTGCTGCAAATGATGAGAATTCCTTCTTTTTTATGGCAGCATAGTATTCCATTGTGTAGATGTACCACAGTTTTCCGATCCAGTCATCTGCTGATGGGCACCTAGGCTGTTTCCAAATCTTAGCTATTGTAAATTGTGCTGCTATGAACATAGTGGTGCATATATCCTTTCTGATTGGTGTTTCTAGTTTCTTCGGATATATTCCCAGGAGTGGGATTACTGGGTCAAATGGGAGTTCCATTTTCAGTTTTTTGAGGAAACTCCATACTGTTCTCCACAGTGGCTGCACCAGTCTGCATTCCCACCAGCAGTGCACGAGGGTTCCTTTTTCTCCGCATCCTCGCCAACACTTGTTGTTTGTTGATTTGTTGATGATAGCCATTCTGACAGGTGTGAGATGGTACCTCATTGTTGTTTTGATTTGCATCTCTCGGATAATAAGTGACTTTGAACATGTTTTCATGTGTCTCTTGGCCTTCCTTCTGTCTTCTTTTGAAAATATTCTGTTTAGGTCTGTTGCCCATTTTTTTATTGGATCATTTATCTTCCTCTTATTGAGTTGCATAAGCTGCCTGTAGATGTTGGAGATTAAACCTTTATCAGTGATAGCATTTGCAAATATGTTCTCCCATGCAGTGGGCTTTCTTGTTGTTTTGTTGATGGTTTCTTTTGCTGTAAAAAAGCTTTTTATTTTGATGTAGTCCCATTTGTTAATTTTCTCTTTAGCTTCCATTGCCCTAGGGGCAGTGTCAGTGAAGAAGTTCTTGTGGCATATGTCTGAGATTTTGTTGCCTGTGGATTCCTCTAGTATTTTTATGGTTTCCCGTCTTATGTTTAAGTCCTGTATCCATTTTGAGTTTATTTTTGTGTATGGTGTAAGTTGGTGATCTAGTTTCATTTTTTTGCATGTATCTGTCCAGTTTTCCCAACACCATTTATTGAAGAGACTGTCTTGACTCCATTGTATGTTCATGCCTCCTTTGTCAAATATTAATTGAGCATAGTGGTTTGGGTCGATATCTGGGTTCTCTATTCTGTTCCATTGATCAATATGTCTGTTCTTGTGCCAGTACCAGGCTGTTTTGAGAACAGTGGCTTTGTAATACAGCTTGAAATCTGGTATTGAGATCCCACCTACTTTATTCTTCTTTCTGAGGATTGCTGAGGCTAGTCGGGGTCTTTTTTTATTCCAGATGAATTTTTGGAGAGTTCTTTCTAGGTCTGTGAAATATGCTGTTGGTATTTTGATGGGGAGTGCATTGAATCTGTAGATTGCTTTGGGTAGTATGGACATTTTAATGATGTTGATTCTACCAATCCAGGAACATGGTATGTTCTTCCATCTGTTTACTTCTTCCTCTATCTCTTTTTTCAGTGTCCTGTAGTTTTCTGCGTATAGGTCTTTTACCTCCTTAGTTAAGTTTATTCCTAGGTATCTTAATTTTTTTGGTGCGATGGTAAATGGGATTGCTTTTTTAGTCTCTCTTTCTGTAAGTTCATTATTGGTGTATAGAAAAGCCATAGATTTCTTGGCGTTAATTTTGTATCCCGCTACATTGCCGAATTCATTTATTAAGTCTATTAGTTTTTTGATGGAATCTTTTGGGTTTTTTATGTACAATATCATGTCATCTGCAAATAAGGACAGCTTCACTTCTTCTTTTCCAATTTGGATGCCTCTTATTTCTTCTTCTTGCCTAATTGCGATAGCTAATACTTCCAGTACTATGTCAAACAGGAGTGGTGAGAGTGGGCATCCCTGTCTTGTTCCTGTTCTTAGGGGAAATGGTTTTAGTTTTTGCCCATTGAGTATGATGTTTGCTGTGGGTTTATCATAAATAGCTTTTATTATGTTGAGGTATGAGCCTTCTATTCCCACCTTGTTGAGAGTTTTTATCAAGAAAGGGTGTTGGATTTTGTCAAATGCTTTTTCTGCATCTATTGATATGACTATGTGATTTTTATCTCTCAATTTGTTTATGTGATGTATCACATTTATTGATTTGCGGATATTGTACCATCCTTGCATTCCTGGAATAAATCCTACTTGGTCATGGTGTATGATCTTTCTGATGTACTGCTGGAGCCGATTTGCTAGAATTTTGTTGAGGATTTTGGCATCAATGTTCATGAGGGATATTGGCCTGTAATTCTCTTTCATTGAGTTGTCTTTATCTGGTTTTGGTATTAGGGTGATGCTGGCTTCATAGAAGGAGCCTGGAAGTGTTCCTTCCTCTTGAATTTTTTGGAATAGTCTGAGGAGGATAGGTTTTAGTTCTTCCTTGAAAGTTTGATAAAACTCTCCTGTGAAGCCATCTGGCCCCGGGCTTTTGTTTGCCGGAAGCTTTTTGATGACTGCTTCAATTTCTTCCATAGTTACTGGCATGTTGAGCTGTTTAGAATCTTCCTGATTGAGTTTTGGAAGGTTGTATTTTTCTAGGAATATGTCGATTTCCTCTAGGTTGTCCAGTTTGTTGGAATAGAGTTGTTCGTAGTATTTTGTAACAATCCTTTGTATTTCGTCGGGGTCTGTTGTTATTTCACCTCTTTCATTTCTGATTTTGTTTATTTGGGTCCTCTCTCTTTGCTTCTTGGTGAGCCTGGCTAGAGGTCCATCAATCTTGTTTATCCTTTCAAAGAACCAGCTCTTGGTTTTGTTGATCTTTTGTATTGTTTCTTTGGTCTCTATGTCGTTTATCTCCGCTCTGATCTTTATTATTTCTTTCCTTCTGCTTACACTGGGCTTATCTTGTTGCTCTCTCTCTAACTCTTTGAGTTGTTGGGTTAGGTAATTTATTACCATTGTTTCTTGTTTTTTGAAGTAGGCTTGTAGAGCTATGAACTTCCCTCTCAGGACTGCTTTCATTGTGTCCCATAGATTTTGGATTGTTGTGTTTTCATTGTCGTTTGTTGCCATAATGTTTTTTATTTCTTCCTTGATGTCTTTGGTAACCCAGTCATGGTTTAATAACATGCTGTTTAGTCTCCAAGTGTTTGATTTCTTTGGGTTGTTTTTATTGTAGTTGATTTCCAGTTTTATGCCACTGTGATCTGAGAAGATACTTGATATGATTTCTATCTTCTTGAATTTGGAGAGACTTTGCCTATGTCCTAACATATGGTCTATCTTTGAAAATGACCCATGTGCACTTGAGAAGAATGTATATTCTGTGGCTTTGGGGTGAAATGTTCTGAAGATGTCGATTAATTCCATCTGTTCTAGTGAGTCATTTAGGATTGATGTTTCTTTGCTGATTTTTTGTTTAGAGGATTTGTCCAATGGTGATAGTGGGGTATTGAAGTCTCCTACTATGATTGTATTACTGTCAATCTCTCCTTTGATATCTTCCAGGAGTTTTTTAATGTATCTTGGTGCTCCTGTATTGGGTGCATATATGTTTACCAGAGTTATTTCTTCTTGTTGGATTTCTCCCTTTAGTATTATGAAGTGGCCTTCATTATCTCTTGTTATGTCCTTCACTTTGAGATCTAATTTGTCAGATATAAGTATTGCAACCCCAGCTTTTTTTTCATTTCCATTTGCCTGGAAAACCTTTTTCCATCCCTTTACTCTCAGTCTGTATGCATCCTTTTTTTTGAGGTGGGTTTCCTGTAGACAGCAGATATCTGGGTTTTGTTTTCTTATCCAGTCTGTTACCCTGTGTCTTTTGATTGGGGCATTCAATCCATTTACATTTAAAGTTATTATTGATAGGTACTTATTTGACGCCATTTTTATTCTATACCCCTGTGTACCTTCTTTGCTTCCTATTTCTTTCTTTCTTTTTTTTTTTTACAGCAGACCCTTTAGCATTTCTTTCATTGCTGGTTTGGTGGTGATAAACTCCCTTAGTCCTTTTTTGTCTGTGAAGCTCCTGATTTCACCTTCAATTTTGATTGATAGCCTTGCTGGGTACAGTATTCTTGGATTTAGACCCTTCCTTTGCATGACTTGGTATATTTCATTCCATTCCCTTCTGGCCTGATGAGTTTCTGTTGAGAAATCAGTTGCTAGTCTGATGGGGGTTCCTTTGTATGTAACTGTCTGTCTCTCTCTGGCCGCTTGTAAGATTCTTACTTTGTCGTTGGTGTTTGCCAACTTAACTATAATGTGCCTTGGCGTCGGTCTTTTGGGGTTCATTTTGCTTGGAACTCTGTGAGCTTCTTGGATTTGTGTGGGTTTTTTCTTCCCTATATCAGGGAAGTTTTCTGTTATTATTTCTTCAAACAGGTTTTCTATTCCTTGCTCAGTTTCCTTTCCTTCTGGCACCCCTATTATCCTGATGTTGTTTTGTTTTGTATTGTCCCGAAGTTCCCTTACGCTCTCCTCCATCTTTCTAATTTTTGTTTCTAGAAGCTGTTGTAATTGGGTATTTTTTTCCATCTTGTCTTCTAGCTCACTTATGCGGTCCTCTGCTTCATCTAGTCTACTCTTGATGCTTTCTATTGAGTTCTTTACAGCAGCGATGTCATTTTTCATTTCTTCTTGGTTCTTCTTCATTTCTTCTTGGTTCTTACTCATATTGTCGAATTTGTCTTCCATCCTTTTCAGCCACTTTATGACCATTTCTCTGAATTCTTTCTCTGATAGGTTGTTTGCCTCTAAATCGTTTACTTCCTTTTCTGGTGATGCCTGCTTCTCTTTCCTGTTTGGGCTGTTTCTTTGTCTCCCCATGGTCTCTCTTCTCCGGATGTCTGGTTATATAGATTTCTCTCTCTGGCATTGATTTAAAGGTATAAAATACAACACAACCAGGCACAACAGACAAGGCACTGAACAGAATTGTATTCACGATATTAATAACCTCCAATAAAGGTAACCACCAGAGAAAGACAAATTAGGGAATAGGAGTGGAAGAGGGAGAGTAAAAAGAAAGAACAACAACGAAGAAAAAAAAAAAAAAACAAAAAAAACAACAAAGAGTGTGAATCTGAACTTGGGAAAAGAGCAGAAAGAAAGAAAAGAAAAAACAGAAAAGAAAAAAAAAGTAAGAGAGACAAGAATGATACTAAGAGAGAAAAGGGGAACAAACTATATATATGGGGAGTAAACTCCACTAGAACAACCACTATTCCCAGCAAATTCCAGCAACACGAGCCTGGAGATTAATACAAACTGCAACAGCAGCTAATATCAAGTGAGGCAAGGGAAAACAAAAGTAAAAAACAAACAAAAACAAAGCAAACAAAAGAACCAACCAAACCAACAAAAAGAATAATCAAAACAATCTCATAAAAAAGCATAAAAATTCAATCTAATCAACATTCAAGCAAACAACAACAAAAGGCCCGAGAGAAAAATAATTTTTTAAAGGTAGCGTAGAGAGAGGTTTGTATGGATTTGGAGCAGGGGGTTGGGAATTAGATATATAAGTAGGGTGAAGTTTTAGCAGGGAGTAAACTGAAAAAGTAGGGAAAATCTAAAGCCAGAAAGGGTTAAGATAAACTGGGGACCAAAAGGGGAAAGGTTAGGAGGAGAGTGATGGCATAATTTTAGCTTTGAGATAGGGTAAAGCGATTGTAAGGGAAAGATGCAAATCGAATGTAGGACACTAATCCAAAAATAAAAGAAAGGGAAAATCTAATGACATTAAAAAAAAAAAAAAAAAAAGTAAAATAATAGTAATAATAGTGCTGATTGAAAATAAAAATGTAATAATTAAAAAGGTGAAAATCAAGTGAGGAAAAAGAAAAAAATATTAGTTTCTTAAGTAAAAGATGCAAAAAATGAAAATAAAAAAATATGAGAATAAAAAAATTGAAAAATTGAAAAAAGAATTGAAAATTAAAAAATAGGAAGACTAAAATGTGCAGTAGCGGCTGTCATTCACTTCCTCTATTGTTCTGTTTGGTACGCCTTTTTCCCAGTCTGGGCGGTATTTCAGTTCAGCTTCATTCCAGGGCTCCTCAGTGTTGGAAGCCAGTCCTGCTTTTTAAGCCAGCCCTGTCTTAATTTCTCGTATTTATTTTTGATTACACCAGAGACAATTAGCGTTTCAGCCCCTGGGTGGCAGTGTTTCTGAATTGACTTCCGGGCCTCTCTAGCTCTTTTTTCTTTTTTCTTTTTCCCCCTTCTATGGCACTCACTACCGGTTTGTGGAGATGTGCGCCTCAGAGCTGCCTCTCTGATGGTCACAAGCAGCTCTGGTCCCCAGGTTCCGAAAAAACACCTTCCCCCTGCAGTCTTTCAGGGTTTCCACCTGGGTTTACCTCTGTATTGGGCTTAGCAATCAGAGTCGGAAAGAGCCCAGGTGTGCGGACCGTGGGTCTGTGCCCCAGACTAGGAGCCTGCACTCCTTTGAAAATTCTTAGTCTGACCCTCCTCGTCAGATTAAAATGAGTTGCTTTCAAGAGGTCACTTCTGTTAGCAGCTCAGAAGACCCCCCTCATTCACGGATCACGGCAGTTCCAACTGCCGCTGATTTTTCTAGGCACAGACCTCCCGGCTCCTGCCGGTCCTGAGGCTGCCGCGCTTCCCTCACCCAGCGCTTCCCTCAACCACCGCGGGGATTAGAAACCGCAGCTTATTTCAGACAAAATCTGACCTTTCCTTGGTGCAGTGAAGAGTTTCTTTGAATCCGAGTGTTTGCGCTGATAGGGGACAGGTGGTCTGGTGCTCCCAGCAGTTCAGTGTTTGCAGTTGTCGCAGAAAGTCAGGTTTCCACTAAAATCCTCCTTTCCTTGCACGATGGCGAGGCGCCCGGCGAGCCCGCAGCTCCAGGAGGGGACCCAGCCCCTATGGGTGCTGCGCGGTCAGAGGAACACTGCCCAGCACTCCCCCGCCTTCTCCTGGAGTTTAGCTGTCCTTTGGCTTGCCCACATACACTCCCTCTGCGAGCCTCTGCTGCTCCGACTCTCCGCCCCAGGAACAGACTCCAAACCCGACTCTATTCCGTCGCCATTTTTTTCCCCCTCCTTCACCTTTTTATTCATTCCCCCATCTCCCCTCCCATTTGGCAATCATCAAAATGTTTTCTGTATCTATGAGTCTGTTCATTTTATTTTTTTTTAGATTGCACATATAAGTGAAATCATATGTCATTTGTCTTCCTCTGTTTGACTTATTTCACTCAGCATAATACCCTCTATATCAATTCATGTGTTGCAGATTTCACTTAGTGTTTGGGGTTTCATCAGATAAATACCTATAAGTGAAATTACTGGGTCCTTCTTTGTTATATATCTTTTGTTTTAAAATCTATTTTGTCTGGTGTTAGTATTGCTATCCTAGTTTTGTTGTTTGTTTCCATTTTCATGAAATCTTTTTCCATCTCTTTACTTTCAATCTGAAATGAATCCCCTGTAGACAACATATGTAAGGGTCTTATTTTGTTATCCATTCAGCTTCCATGTTTCTTTTGATTGGAGAATTTAATCCACTTGCATTTAAACTAATTGTTGATACATATGTATTTGTTGCCAGTTCATTATTCATGTTTTTATCTTTTTTTTACTCTTCTTAAAGAAGATTCCTTAACATTTCTGATAGTACTGTTTTGGTGGTGATGAACTCATTTAGCTTTATTTTTATCTGAGAAACAATGAGAACAATGAATTGAAAATCTATGTAAAAATAATAATAGAAAACTTCCCTAACCTGGTAAAGACATATAAGTCCAGGAAGTACAGAGAGTACCAAACAAAATGAACCCAAAGAGGCCCACACCAAGGCAGTTCATAATTAAAATGGCAAAGGTTAAAGACAAAGGGATAATCTTAAAAGCATCCAGAAAAAAGCAGTTACCTATAAATGAGCTCCCATAAGACTGTTGGGCAATTTCTCAATACAAACTTTGCAGGACAGGAGTAATTGGCAAGAAATATTAAACATGATGAAAAGCAAGGACCTATGCCAAAATTATTTTACCCAGAGAGGCTGTTTTTTTAGACTTGAAGGACAGATACAAAATTGGAAAAATACATTATATGTAGGGCATTGATTAACATCAGTAGAACAAACACATTTTGGATTTGGACACCTTTTGTACTCAAATATGTAGACATATGTTAACCTCTCAATATTTTATTATTGTTTTTCGTTGGCTTTCAATTAGTATTTAATTTCTTCAAGAATTTCAAGACTGCTATCATTTTACATTTATTGGGAAATCTGAACAATGCATTTCCCTTCTTATCCAACATTTTGGAAACCTTTAATCAAGTCAATCAC
Organism: Eptesicus fuscus; assembly: GCF_027574615.1. Classification (NCBI taxonomy): domain Eukaryota; kingdom Metazoa; phylum Chordata; class Mammalia; order Chiroptera; family Vespertilionidae; genus Eptesicus; species Eptesicus fuscus. The sequence continues at coordinate 75,406,068 of NC_072475.1, read as the reverse complement.
TGTTTAACCTCCTGTGCTATTTCAAGTTTTATTAATATATCTATTGCTACAGGCATAAGCTCATTAAAATGGACTGACAAAACTATTTTAAGTCCTCCCTCCATCTGTCTTTCTATCTTTCTATGTACTTTTCAGAGAACATATTGTTAAGTTCGATTCCCATGAATTCAAATGTAATGAAAATCCAAAGTGACATATATTTAAATATTCAGAATTTTATGAATATACTATATCTTACCAACCATGTTAATGATCTTAGTATCATACATAGTTAAAAGCTATGTTCATATTTTTGCAAATATAAACTAAACAAGTAATCTAAATTAAACTTAGAGTTATATCTTACAGAATATAATGTTGAGAAATTGTAACATTGCCAACCTTAAATAAGGAATATTTTATTATAGACTAGCTTTCCCGTTGCAGGAAAAATCCTGCAATAGGATTTCCTGCTGCACTCTACCCCGCCTCCGTTCCTCCCTTGTCACCCGCCTCACCTTCTCCTCCAGCCCGCCCGAGTTTCCCTTCGCCCCCGGCCCCGCCTCCGCCCCGCCCTTGTCCCCCGCCTCACCTTCTCCTTCAGCCCGCCCACATTTCCCTTCGCCCCCGGCCCCGCCTCCGCCCGGCCCTTCTCCCCCCCCCCCCCCCCCCGGCTTGCTTGCTTCTTCGAAGCTCTACTCCCTTCTGCAGCTCTTGGCTTCTTTGGACGCTGTCTTGATATGCAAATTAGTCGCCATCTTTGTTGGGGTGATTTGCATACTCGTCCTGATTGGTTGGTGGGCGTGGCTTGGCTGGTGGGCATGGCTTAGGTGTAGCGAAGGTGCGGTCAATTTGCATATTTGTCTATTATTAGATTAGATACTTATTATAAGAATAAATTCAATATAATACTTAAAAGAATTGATCTGTTTGATTAAATAAACTTCAAATAATTAAAGTATCAACCTATATGGTTGCAAGTCAATTGGAAGTGGGAACAGGATTATCTTCTCAATACAATAAATAATTACACTTTTTTGTAGGTGGTTTTGCAGCTGCATTAGGGCAGTCAATATGACATATGGCTAATATAATACCTGCCAGCATGAATATATTTATAGAAACAGTAAACTAATTAATTTCTTAAAGAGCCCAGTGACTTATGACATATTATACAATCCCATCAAATGAGACTAGTATTACTTATCTAGGGAAGGCATTTCTTCATCAGCATGTAATCAGCATTTAACTTTGGAAAGATGATCATGCTTCTTTGAAAACTACTCTGAGAAGCAACAGATAACCGTAATGAAATAAGTCCCCTCTATCATTCTACTGAACACAGTATTTCCAAAGTGTTGCATAGAAATCTGGAAAATACGTGTTCAAAAGCCTACAACTTGCTGAAACCGGTTTGGCTCAGTGGATAGAGTGTTGGCCTGCAGACTCAAGGGTCCCAGGTTCGATTCTGGTCAAGGGCATGTACCTTGGTTGCGGGCACATCCCCAGTGGGGGGTGTGCAGGAGGCAGCTGATCGATGTTTCTCTCTCATTGATGTTTCTAGCTCTCTATCCCTCTCTCTAGCTCTCTGTAAAAAATCAATAAAATATATTAAAAAAAAAAAGCCTACAACTCTCTGTGCTGTCTTTTATTGTCCATATATCCCTATAGCTCCCTCCAATTCTCAGTGTTAGTGTTTTATACCATAGAAGTATTTGTGATTGACAGGAGATATGTTTAATGTTAATATCATTGACTCAATCCTTCATTTGTCATTTTTCTCCATCTGTTGGATTAACAAAGCCTCCGCTTCTGCTTCCTTCAAATACCCTAAAGCAACACTATTTTTTTTTTTCACAGAATATGTAGCTCTCACAAAGTTGCATGAACCACTACTAGTGGTTAGTGTTTCTAATAAATCAAACACCCAGTTAATCTTCTCACTTCTCTTATAGACTGCTTCATCTTTTTCCCATTTAAAATAATTTATTTCTTTTTTTGGCATATGAGCAAGGACATATTAAAAAAAAGAAACAGATAATGACTGTTTTTTCAAATCTTAAAATTCACTGCTGTTTTTGGATTTGTACATAATTGCATTTGTTTTCATAGCCAGAATCATTTACAAAATTATCAATATTTTATAAAAAGACATTCTACCACTTACTAAATTCAGCAATGTTTAGGGATAATAAGAATATGTTTTCTCCACATTATTTAATACTGTATTGCAGTCTCACATCATCATCACATATGTTCTCAAATAAATTTCAAAAAAAATGGAAAGTATCAAAGCAAGTGTGACATTTTTATCAGTGTATTGAGAATAAAAATTGGAATGACAGTACACATTTAAATTCATTACAGTAATTCTTCAAAATGTGTACAGTAAGATCCACACCCTATCACATCCCAGATAACTGTTCTGAATGGGCTATGTTGGAAGGCATACAGGTAAATTAATCACCATTTTCCTATAAGCCAGCATTCTAAAAAATTAGAATAGTTATTAGAATAATTTAAATTATAGCTAATTCAGGAACAATAATTAATCACTGTTTGTTTGTTTTTTTTTTTTTTCTAGGGGAAAATGGCCCTGTCCTAGAGGCACACAACTCATGCTGTCCCAGATTTTGCTAAGAGCTGGAGCTCAGCTGGGCAAGGCTTCCAAGTTGTGAGGATGAGGTTAGTGTATCTCCTGGGTGCTGGCCAGGCTTTAGTGAGGATGAGAGAAGTGGTTATTGCCCCAGAGCCACACAAATCAATCTGTCTCAAATTCTGTCCAGAGGATGGCAGGGTGAAGCCACCAGGAGTTGGGAGCATAGGCCCACCAGCAGCCTGGAGAGTGGAGTAAGTGGATTTTACGTGATGGGGAGGTGCCAGTCAGGTTTGCAGAAAACTGAGAAAAATTGCCTCTGTCGCAAAGCCATACCACTCAGTCACTGATACCCCCTGAATCTGCCCAGACCTCTACTCCCCAGCCAAGGCAGCTAACTCTCGGAGGGCGCAAGCTCCACAGTGTGGGATGGCAAGGAATCCTGTGAGTGAGTCTACTGATTTCCCCCAGGCTTATGCCATATTGAGGGGAGTACTCCACCCAAGAAAGATGGTGTCTGCATTGTGGGAGAATGACTCAGCACAGGAATCCTGGTGGCTGTCCCATCAGCTCTTTCCCCAGAGCCACAAACCCCAGACTTTCCTCAGGAGACTAGGTAGCTCTGTCTTCCTTCTGCCAGATCCCAGGGTGAGTGTGTTGGCTCTCTAAGAGGGCTCCTCTGTCTGTAGCATGCTTTCCTCTATCCCTAGCAGATAGAATTCCCACTGATTTTCACATCAACATGTTATGTGGTGGTATGTGTGTGCCTCTTCCCTTCTCTGGTGCTCTGTGCTCTGGGCTGGGGAGCTCAGCTTGGGATTGAGATGCCACTCTTCTCAGGGGGAAACCCCTATAGCTGAGATATGCCTCCGGAATCTCAGCTACCACCCTTGGGAGCTGGGCCAGCCCTGTTTGTGTTTCCACCCTTCCTACCAATCTGGATGTGGCTTCTCTAAATTTTTGGTTATTAAACTTCTCTTCAATTTGAGTACATCATTCAGGCTGATTGTTCTATTTTTAGATGTAATTCCAGTTTGTTCTTAGGAGGAGGTGAGTGTAGCTTCCACCTACTCTGCTATCATCTTGTATCTCAAAATTAATCCTAGATAGAATTTAAGGGTTTAATGTCAGTCTGTTAATGGATAATTGGACATATACCAGCAGCAGTAAGTAGACAGGCAACCAGTGAGTGGAAGCCCATTGGGTCCAAGAATAGCTACCATCCTACCACATTGATAATCCACTCATGTGCCTATTGTTCCATTCAGGTGGCTGATGACAGAAGCTAGCTGATATAAATTAGCTGAGTCATTTTGTCTAGTTGATAATTTAGTGCCTATTCTGGGGAGGATGGTATCTGGTGAGCTTTAATATGCTACACAAAATTATTTTGATTTCATGACCATTTCTGAGTTCTTTGATCTCTTCTAATGCTGGCATCTGGAGTTTTTTCCACATTGATAAAAAAAATATATGCCCCAAAGAAATTGTTCCTATATTAATGAGCACTCTCTTGGATAAAAGGCATACCACTTTATTATTTTCTAAGGAAGCAGAGTTGTGCAGATTAGCAGCGAGGTGTGGGATATTTGCTCAAACTAGGATTAAAGGAAAGTGGTTGTTCAAGATTTTCTAGGTTATTAACCTATACCATGATCCAATTCCATTTTTTTCTATATGACTTACAGGTCTGATAATTCAATCAACTGTAGAGATATGCTGCCCTTATGATAAAGTCTTTATATTAGTACTCTACTTTTCTGCCCTCAAGTCATAGGAAATAAGACTCTTTTTATGTTGCCAAGCCTCGAGGCGCTTTGGCTTTACACTTAGCCCTTAACTGATGAAAAATCAACCTCAGTGTTTTATTTTCTTTCACTAAATCACCTTTTGCCCCTGGCAACAACTAACTGATTCTATAGTTTCTATAATAATTTTTCTCATAATTCTGGGTCTTGATACAATTCACCTCCAGATATATTCACTTTCACTTGTATGCCATCCCAACATAATAATTAAAACTTCTACGAATCATGTCATTACTGTAGCTGGCAACCAGGAGGCAATTCAGCTCAAAAAACAAACAAACAAAAAAATTTTACAGTGTGTTTCCTGGGACCACTTTTGTCAACAATGGTTATAGGCCTGGTTCCCGTGGAAATAGACTGTGAGAGAGAGATTTGTTTTCATGAAGTTTAATGGGGAGATCACTTAGAAACAGCATCTGTAATGAAATGAAGGAAACAAAATAAGCAAGTGACAAGTTGCAAAGGCCTCATTTGATCCCACAGGGAGTTCTGAAGCTGGGAAGACCCTTCAGAGTTGATACAGTTGAAGCAAATGGAACGAATCTTTGTCCCTACATGAATTAGTCATTGGATATTTGTTGCCTCCTCAGAGGTGGTGCATCCTTCAGAATAGAATATTCTTTGGACAGGAGGTTGGGTACCAATTTAGCTATGGGCTATCAGGAGACATTCCTAGAAGCTAGGGTGGGGCGAGGGGTGGTAGATTAGTGCCTCCCTTCGGAAGAGAAAATCTGTTAGTGCTCTACCACATCCATTATGAAGCTTTTGATTCCAAAATGTGCTCCAAGATATGATTCATTATTATTTAGTCTATAAATTATTCATTTTAAAATTGTTAATTGCTAATTATTTCAAATTTCTACATTTTACATTTGTGAAAGGTAAGCTCTTTATCTCTGCTTGGAAGTTGTGTTAGGTCCTACTTTTTAGTTAAGAATATATTGTGGGTGTTGTAATCCTTAAATAAGAGTAGATTTATTCAGATCTCCAATTTATTGCTATAGAATGAAGTAGAATTTTCTATTTTTTTTTTTTCTTTCCTGTTTGTCTAGTTATCCTTAGAATCCTTCTCTTAGCTCTTCAAGTAGAGGCTCAATTGTATGCACATCCTCTAGCCAAGGTTTTTGTTTTTGCTTTTTTAAAAATTGATTAGTTCCTGCAAGTATGATGACTTAAGTAGGTACTTTCCATTTGCATATTATAAGGCCTATAATTTTAAGTAGCTTGTGCCTAGTGTTTCAGTATTATCAGAGAATGAATGTAGGGCAAAATGTGCCTCTCTGATAATCCAATTCATTTTATTTTTCCTGACATCCCCACTGTGCATCTTCACTCAGCATCCACTTTCACATTTGCCTAGGTAACCTTTCTAAGACTTACACTTATATATTTGTTAATGAGTAATGGGCAGGGTGAAAATGTTCTAATAACCTTGGGAACTAATTGTGAATATTTGTGAAAAGCCCCACCTCTTTAATAAAATGATGATATATGAAAGGAGGAAGATAACATTTTCTACAGAATGTTGTTTAGGTTCCATCAGTTTCTCCCTGATGGAGCTAACAACTTCAACTTCATTGAATAAAATTTTCTTATGGTTTCTGTCATATAATTGCCCAATATGTCTACATTCCTGGGCAGTTAAATATCTTGAACCTATTTGTGTTTTCATGTGTATTTTAATAAAATGGTATAAGTTATTAGAAAGCATATAATATATTGGTTACTTCCGTATCCTCTTTAAAATCTGTAATAATAAAAGGGCAATATGCTAATTAGACTGGATGTCTTCCAGGCATCATTCCGGATGTCCTTCCTGACAAAGCCAGGTCCCAAGTGCCTGTGGGCCACCCAGGGGAAGCCAGCCGGGGTCCCAGTGCCTGCCCGAGGCCAGAGGAGAGAACCCTGGGTGCTGGGTGCCAGAGGGAAGCCAGTGCCGGCAAGGAAGGCCTATTCTTGCATGAATTTTCGGGGATCGGGCCTCTAGTGTTAAAATACAACAAAAATGAATTAAAATTATATAACATAAAAGCCAAAATGATAATTTAGATTTTAAGAAAAACTCCAGATCTTATTTAAAAACAAACAAACAACCACAACAATAACAAAACAGTCATTCTGGTGAATTGTGGGCCACAAACTGCTCTTGCTAACTTTTAACTCATATATTTATATATATATATAATTTATTTCAGAGAGGAAGGGAGAGGAAAAGAGAGATAGAGACATCAATGATGACAAAGAACCATTGATTGGCTGCCTCCTGCATGCCCCCCATTGGGGGTGGAGTCCACAACTAAGGCATGTGCCCTTGACTGTTCAGTCCACAGGCCATTGCTCTATCCACTGAGCCAAACCAGCTAGGGCTAACTTTTAACTCTTAGGTTTGCTACAATATGTGTTACTCAAGCATTTTTTCACAGTCTAATGAGAGTTAGTTTCCCATAACAATGAAAAAAACATTTTCTGAATACTTGAAATGATAAAATATTTCAAAAGCTACAAATTTTGGAGATGATAGAAATAATCCAAAGTTAACATGGTTGATAAATTTTCCCCATTATAAAGAAAAAATATTGTAAAAAGCTTTAGAATCTCACATTTCAGGGGTAGAGGAAGGCAGCCAGTTGTTTAAATTTAATAAGGAAAGCATAATTTGGGAAATGGGAAAAATATAATGAAGTTAAGAAATTTTACCAGGGTAAAGCTGATTGAAAACTTCCATGAAACTTAAAAATTTAAAACTAGAATCAATTCCCCTATTTTGTAATAATCCCTTCACTAGACCTACCTACTGAACTCTGCCCACCACATCCCTCCTCCCTAATGATATTTGAATGGCAAGGCAAAGTGTGTCCTACAGTGAATGTTTTCTGTTGTTAACATATAAACAAACACTTAGTATTTTTAATTCAGCATAATAATCCGGTTATTCATTGACAAAAATGTTTTCATATTTATGCAACATCTTCACAGTTAACTGTATAAAAAGATATTAAATCTAAAACTGAGAGAAAATAAAATGCTGCTTTATAAAACAAAGATCACAATAATAGTACCTTTTGAATGAGCTCTACTTGACTGAAAATTTTGACAATTATTTACTTCAGTAAAAAAATAAAATTATTGATAATACCCTTACTATTTATCTCTAAACAAAGCCACAACAAGTAACCTTGAGTAAAATGATAGCATTAAAGTCTTCAAAACCAAACACCTGCTCCAGATATAAGACCTTTCCTCTGTGGTATAGTTTATTAAGATGTTTTGACATTGGTTTGGGGTTCTTTTTACTGTTATAGTCATATATTTCCATATTACATGCATGTGTATTTGCTCCCTGTTTAAGAGGACTTATATGGATTACTTTTTCCAATTGTACAAATTATTTTTTCCAAGGTATTTAATTTAACCACATTCACTTGCTTTAAAGGAGAACTTTTGATGTTATCTTATTTGTATTTGACTCTAGAAAAAGAGATCTTCACTTCAGGATATAATACTCATTATTACTAAGTAATAAATAGAATAATTAGTAGAATTATTAACATTTTAGTTGGGCTCATATGTGTCATGTACCATTCTAAATGTTTTACATATATTAACTACATATCATGCATATCTGTTTATCTAAATTTCATAATAATTATTTGACATAAGTACCAATATTTGCATATTAAAAATGATGAAACCGAGGGACAAAAGTTAAATTACTTTCTCAATTTGTGAAAGCTACTAAATATTTGTTGTATAATAAGCAAATTAGGCTGGCCTCTCTTCCTTGTTTCTGGGAGGGAACCACTAAACACTTGGAATTTCCAAAATGATAAGAGTTTATACTATTCACTATTGCCCTCACCACCACCACACTTGATAGTTTATGCTAAAAAGCTGACTTATGGTGGGCCCATAGATAGTTGATAATAATGATATAACTCAGGGTAAGTTAAACTCATTTCAGACTATGTATCTATTGATTTAGATAGTACCATTTGCTTGTATAAGGAATAATGTATAAAGACCAGTGTCTGTTTTTGTGTAAAAAAAATAAAATAAAACAAACAAAAAACTCATAGTTTTTATTTTCTATGAAGAAAAGGGACACTTTTATATTTTAGGTATATACTCCCAAATAGTCACAGTTCTACTTTAAGTTAAATGCTTATTTTTATACCTACTTATCTTTAAAGATTAAAAAAAAACACAAAAAAAACAGAAAGTGAGAATAAGAACGGTATTGACATAGATCTGCTACTTTTCATTGTTGTTCCAGAAATTCAAGTAATACCTATCTTCATCTGGAACTATTTTATATTCTGCCTTCAATAGTCTGCTCCCTTTTATCTTTACCTAGAAAAAAAAATTAACAAAAAGAAAAAAATCAAAACAAATTCTAAACTCAAACTAAAAAAAATAATAATCTTTGAGAGATATCACTAACCTTTGCTCACTCTTTTGTACTTTCATTTCACATGGAAAATACCAGGTCTAAAACAGTTGCTAATTCTGTTATTTAATTAAAGAAATTAACATCTTATGTATTTTTAAATTGTTTATAGTAAGTGAATTTATTTAAATTCAGCCAGGAGAATTATATCCCACTGTTGCTTACTTTTTAAAGGTATTTATTATTTTACCATAAGTTTGCCATTACTTTGGATGTAATATGCTCCTTCATGCCATCTTAAATCTGATAACATTGCAACAGTTAAAAAATACGTATCCCAAAATAATATTTATATAGGGTCCATATCTCCATTGTTCTCTTTACTACATTTTTGCTGGGTTCATTTAAATTATTATAGAAAAATGAAAATAAAGAAGGATGTACAGCAAACAAGAAGAAAAGATGGCAGAAAATGTATACAAAATACTTCTATTAATGTGGGTACTTATATCCATTCAGGGGACTAATAAAGCTATAGTAAATATATGAAAACATTCAATCAACTATAAAGATGTAAAAAGAATTTTCATTTTAATAGCATTATTTCACTCTTACCAAAGTTAATTCAGGGTAAAATCCACATGAATCGATAGTAGGTATCCAACCTGAAATGGAGTGATTACTTTAAATGATTTCCAATACATCATATGTTATTATGTTATGATATGACAGATTTTGCTGTGCTTCATTGGGTTACATAATATCATTTTGAATATAACTCCAAGTCTATCTAATATAAGATGATGAATCAGGAAATAAAATGACAAGGACTCATTTACTTCTAGATTTTAAATTAGATTTTTCTGTCCACACAAAAGAAAGCAAGGAAACCAAAATGGCTTCTGGTAGCACGGTCTCATTCATGTCAGTGAGCAATCACCAACTATAATCCCTAGTTTATTATGGGCATTATGTCTCAGTAAGGATTGGTGTATATGAGTCAGATTCTATGGAAACAGCTATATCAGGCTTTCTACAGTTTAGTGTGGCTATGATACTGTAAGAATCATTCTGTCAAATTTAGGAATCACAAAATTACATTAAAAATTATTATAATCTGCCCTGGCCCATGTTTCTCATTGGTTAGAGCATTGGCCCATGTATCAAAGGGTTGCAGGTTCGATTCTTGGTCAAGGGAACATAACTGGGTTGTAGGTTTGATCCCTAACCCTGGTCTGGACACATGCAGGAGGCAACTAATCTATCATCTATCTATCTATCTATCTATCTATCATCTATCTATCTATTATCTATCTACCTATCTCTTTCTCTCTCTCACTCTCTCCCTCCCTCCCTTCCACTCTTTCTTAAAATCAATGGGGAAAATTATATATATATATATATATATAAATATTATATATATATGTGTGTGTGTGGGTGGGTGGGTGTGTGTATGTGTATGTATATCTTTGAGTGGGGATTAAAAAAAAATTATAAACTGAGAACACCATGGAGACCTGTTGTGATCCCACTGTAATATATATTAAGTGATGAAATAAACTAAATGGGCATTTATAAGTATTTAGTAATCATAAGATAACTGAATAGAATGTGATTGGGTATATATTCTGCAATATGAACATAGGAAATACAAAAAGCTATAATTAAAAAAAGCTAAAATATAAATCTATTTTAATTAAGAAGTGAATAACATGTTTTATCTAGTTTAAAACTCACTCTGGTTTCATAGATAATGAATATAAAAGTGTATACCAACATGTAGAAGTAAAAGTCTCATCACTATAAAAATATTAATTTTTATTGTTGTATGTAGAGAGGAAAGTAATCTTAAAGGGCATGTGTTCAAAGGTGTTATAGATAACTTAGTGTGAAAGGTGTCTCAGTGGATTACTGGTATTAAAATATTAAAAGCCCTAATATAAGAGAAAGGAATGTAATATTTAATAAATGCAGATAAAAAAAAGTTGGAGTCAACATATTAAATCCTCTGTATTTCTCAGATATGCCTTCCCATGTTGTACACTTATTAAGGTTCTGAAAATATACAAATGTAAGGAAAATAAGACTTCAACAAAAACTTACTTAGAGAAATAGTAGACCATGATGACAAAAATACTATCATTGGAATATTCTCTAGTTAGCTCATCGATAAGCTAGAAATAAGTCTGAATTCTAGATAACCAACTATTCATTTGTTAGCACAAGTTGTTAAAAAAGACAAAAACAAAACAAAAACCCTCAATTATCTACCATAGTCATTATGTTACAAATTTGAATATACAGGATACCCCAAAAAATGTATACACACTTTAACAGCTGGTAGTTCAATTGATGGAAAATGACAAAATCTCCATAGATATTATCATTAGTACAGAAATGCTATTCCTGCCCAATTCACATGATAAATTAGGAGCACAAGCTCACTACATAAGATCATTAGTACATAAAGCCACTAGCTATTACGACAAAGAAAATACACCAATTTTAAAATGCAGATTTAAAAAAAAATTTCATATAAATGCAAGATTTTAGAGGTAGCTGCCCTCTCTAATTTAGGTGCCCCCATTGTATAATATCCTACATTATAATAGAGAAATATGCAAATTGACCGCACCTCCGCTATGCCCATGATTGGGCCTGCCAGAGGCTGGGGGCGGGACTCCTGGTGGCCTATCCGGCCGTTGAGAAGAGCAAGATGGCGGCGCCCAATCCTCTTAGTTCCGGGGGTCTGGGGCTGCGATCGCCACCCTGGGGGGCGTGTCCGGTCCGAGCCAGGCGCTGCCGAGGGTCCGAGCCAGGCGATCGCCACCCTGGGGGGCGTGTCCGGTCCAAGCCAGGCGCTGCCGGGGGTCTGGGGCAGCAATCGCCACTCGGGGTGGCGTGTCCGGTCCAAGCCAGGCGATGCCCGGGGTCCCTGGCGGCGATCGCCACCCTGGGGGGCGTGTACGGTCCGAGCCAGGCGCTGCCAGGGGCCTGGGGCGGCGATCGCCACCCTGGGGTGTGTGTCCGGTCCGAGCCAGGCGCTGCCGGGGGTCCGAGCCAGGCGATCGCCACCCGGGGGACGTGTCCGGTCCGAGCCAGGCTCTGCCGGGGGTCCCCGGCAGCGATCGCCACCCTGGGGGGCATGTCCGATCTGAGCGCTGCCGGGGGTGTGTGCAGTCCGAGCCAGGCACATACGGGGGTCCGTAGCCAGGCGATGGCCACCCTGCGGGGCGTGTGCGTTCCGAGCCAGGCAATCGCCACCCTGGGGGGGCGAGTCCGGCTGAGCCAGGCGCTCCGGGGGATCCGGGGGCCATCGCCACCCTGGGTGGGGCGTGGCAGGACTCGCCCAGCCCCTCCCAGGGTCCCTGGGAACATTGCAGGCATGTGGTTGCTGAGACCCAGACCAGGCCTCTGGCCACAGATTCATAGCTTTGCGGAGACCTAGGGCAGTGATCTGCTTCATCTGCAGAGAGACAGAGGTTCTGCAGTGCCCCCAAGATGTGGGTGGGCCCAGCCAGGGGTCAAGGGGCATGGAAAGACTCCTGGCAGAGGGGCAAGGACCCTCACCCCTGAGGCGGGGGTTGAGGGATGGAGCCACCTCAGTGAAGGGGTACTGCACTGCAGGGTACTGGACTGACTGACGTGATTCAGAGAAGCTCCCAGTGCTAATGGGCCTCGCTCAGGCGGCCTTCACACTTCAGAGGCAGTGACTACTGCTCCTGCCTTCACCCAAAAGCAAGCTCGCTACACCCTGCCCCATAGCAGAGCATGCCTAGGCAGTGAGTGGGAAGCCTTCCACCTGCTTTGGAGAAGGGGGGGCAGTAAAGAATGGGGAGAGAGGAAAGAATGTGGAGCATCTGCAATGAAGAGATGCTTGAGAAAGAGGCTCGGAAGCCTGACTGGAAGGTTTGTTCTGTTTGCTGGGCCACTACCCCTTAGGAAGCGCAAAGAGCATGGCTCTGAGGGCTTCCTGAGTCAAGTTCCACAGCCAACTGGAATTGGCCTCAGTTTTCTAGTCTGTAAAATGGATGAAGCATGTCCCAGTGCCTTCACTGATCTTTGATGGCCAATTGAGATACTATATAAAGAAAATGAGGGAAGAAGTGAGAAAGAAAAGTAAGGACAAAAAAACACAAAAGAAAGACTGAAAGGAACCTGTAAACCCATTGTCACTTAAATAGGGAATATAGTTAGTAGTGTTGTAATGATGGTATGATGCCAGGTGGGTACTAGAAATATCGGGGAACACTTTGTAAAGTATATGATTGTCTAACCACTATTCTGTAACTAATATAAAACCTGAAACCAATACAAAATAATATTGAATATAAAGAAATGAAAATTGGAGTGAAATTTTTATAAATTTCAAAGTTTAAATAAAAGCTGTAAAGGAAGGAAGGGGAGAATAAAAAGTGTTTTTCATTTTGCCACTTCATTAAAAAGACAGTTGTCTTTATATGATGCTTTTATACTTTTCTAAGTCATTATCTCATTTTAATTTCCGGGCAACTTAAAGACAAGATAAGTATTCCCTCCACTATTCAAAGAAAGGAAATCTTGGTGTCTGATCCTAATGATTCAATCGTCAAGCCCTTATTGTAAAGCAGGGTTAGTAAAATTTTCTGTGCAGGGTCATATCTATACTAATAAAAGCCTTGGGGGTGATCAGGCCAGCAGGGGAGGGTATTTGGGGGCAATCAGGCCCGCAGAGGAGCAGTTAGGGGTCAATCAGGCCAGCAAGGAAGCAGTTAGGGGGCAATCAGGCAGGTAGGTGAGCGGTTAGGAGCCAGCAGTCCCGGATTGTGAGAAGAATGTCCAACTGCAGGATTAGGCCCGATTCCACAGGAATCGGGCCTAATCCTGCAGTTGGACATCCCCCGAGGGGTCCCATATTAGAAAGGGTGCAAGCTGGGCTGAGGGACACCCTCCCCAGTGCACGAATTTCGTGCACCGGGCCTCTAGTATGAATATAATTGACAATCAAATGATCAATGAAATCAATAATTTTTATTATCACTTTTACTCTATGCTGAATAAATGCAAAGTAGTCCTGAAATTAGAGCAGATTTCTCCTTTAAAATCAGAAATACCATGGTCTAGACTTATCCTCTGTTACTAGTTAAGTTTTATAATAGAGACTAGAGGCCCGATGAATGAAATTCATGCAAGAGGCTCGGCCCTCACAGCCATGGTGGCTTGCCTCAGCCCTCTTAGCCCCAGCTTTGTCCAGAAGGTCATCCGGAAGGATGTCTGGAAGGTTGTTCAGCTTTCTGGTCTAATTAGCATATTATGCTTTTATTATTATAGATGATCAACCAATTATACATTTATAAAGCATCTACCTATACAAAATGATATGCTGTAGAATTTCAGGTATCATACCAATGTGAGTGATATAGATAGGTAAACAATCATGTATAAACAACCACAAATGCTATGACATATCTTTATATCAGGAAACTGTTGTGTGGAAAAGAAAGTGGGGGAAACAGGACTGCATTGTCTCTCTTTAACTGTGGGTATGCTGCAGAGAAGGAAAAAGAAAGCTGAACTGGTCCAATCCCTTTGCAAGCATGCTAATTACAGCCCAAATGCTGTAATTTGGTAGTGGGAGAATCCTTACATTCAAAATGCTTTTGCAAGATCTACCCGCCTGTTCAGGATCTCCTATGGAAAATAAACATAGTGCTTTAGGGTCTATTATGAAGCTCCTTGAAAAATCTATATATATAAAAGCCTAAGCAACCATTATGACCAAATGACCAGAATGACTGGTTGACCAGTCACTATGACACACACTGACCAACAGGGGAAAAATGCTCAATGCAGGACCTGCCCCTTGGTGGTCAATGTGCTCCCACAGCCAACCTCCCCCAAGCTGGCCAACCTCCTGTGGCTCCTCTACCACCCCCGCCCCCGCCGGTCAACCTCCCACACTCCCCCTTTCCCCAGCTGGCTGGTCAACTCCCAGGGTCCCTCCCTCTGGTCAGCTGGCCCTTGATAGGCCTCAATTACTGGCCAGGACGAGGGACCCCACCCGTGCATGAATTTGGGAACTGGGCCTCTAGTCCTATCTAATAAAAGCCTAATATGCTTTTATGTCTGACTGTTCGACCAGTCACTATGATGCACACTGACCACCAGGGGGCAGATGCTCCGACTGGTAGGTTAGCTTATTGCTGGGGTCTGGCAGATTGGGACTGGGTAAGATGGGCCGGACTTGCCCTGGTGCCCTCCCATGGTCCCTCCCTGGCCATCCAATCTCCTGCGGTCCTTCCCCAGCCTCTAAAATATTTCCTCTAATTAATTTCCTTTAAATGTGCACGAATCCATGCACTGGGCCTCTAGTGTATTATAAACTGTAATTATGAGGGAATAACTTGTAGACATTACAAAACGAGCACCCTTTTGTGTGAATGGTGATCTAGAAGCATCACTTTGGGACCACAGATGTTAAAACCACACTAGAGTACATTCTAACACAGCAAGAGACAAACCTGGGAACTCTGTGGGGAGTTTGCACTTCTCCATATTTCTTCATCTGTTGCACATTTACTGTTATTTTTGAAATTCTGACATTATTAGTAAACATTGGTACTGGCTATGAGCTCCAATTTTGTGGAATTTAACAATCCCATGTTGTGAGTTATCTCAGGTTGTCAGTCTGATTTGAAGTAGGGGATTATAAGATTTGTTTTGTAGTTACTTAAGCAAAGCAATTACTCTTATTTACATAGCTTGTATATTTTGGGGGATTGTAATTGAAGGATTAATGGAGATTATAGGCCTTAATACTCCAAGCCTACCCACTTCTTGGCACTATCACTGCAGTGTAAATAGTGTAAATGTTAAGAGATAAGTAAATCTTTCATGTAAATACTTGGGAAGAAAAGATGAGACTAGGTTAATTATCATTTTTTATTTCCTGTGCCTTATTTTTTATTAGTTTACTAGGTTACTAGATGGGTCTAGGAAGGATAATCAGCAAATTAATGACACACATAGATTTATAATTTAGGGAAATATACCCTGCCCTTCATATAGAGAACAAAGTACAGAAAGGCGTAAGAAGCAAGGAGAAGAGCTGGCAGGGTTGGGGTGGGCAACTGTACTTATTGAGGGAAAAATTGATTTGGGGGTTATATATTGATAGGAGTGAGAGGTGTGGAGATATCACAGGGGTACTGACAATCTATTGTATGTCAGATTATGAGTAGGGCAAAGTTCAGGATGAATATAATTTTTTTTTTTTTGCTGTAAATAACAGTTGTAGTCAAGAGGGAAAATATTTATTGGAAGAGTTCTAGAATACTATAGTTTGTTGTTGTTGTTTTTTTGTTTGTGTTGTGTTTATTTTTAGTTTTTTAATATAACCCAGTGGTATAGAGAATATTAGGAATATTGGGGGTGTGTTAGGAGACCTGTCCCCAGCACTATGGAGCTAGTCTATGTGGATGGCTCCCAAATATTATAAATATGTATATGACCTGTTCACATCCAGCTTCTATTTAGCTGCAAAGTAGATATTATCAGCAGCCAATCAGAATCTGAGCTCTTCTGAAGCTACATCAGTCAATCTGTTGGCAAGTGCCTAAAAAGGTAAGCATGCGTGAGAAACTGAAGCATAAGGAAAGGGCACTTCTGAAGAGTCAAAGGAAATTTGTAGCAAGAATACAATTTCAAAAAGCATGGAACTTTACTGTATGTAAGAGGTTGTGGAGAACAGGGAGGGTCCAGAAAGACTTTCCACAATTCTCTGCTCTTTGAAAGCAGACAGTAGTAACAAGTGTAGAACACTCCAGCTCTGGCCACTGAACTGAGAGGGGCACATGGCAGAGAGCTGGGGCTTTGGGGGATCTTCGCCCCTCAGAAGTGACCAGTCATATGCTGGGGCCAAGAAAGGACGTAGCACTGATGCAGGGGGAGTAAAGGGTCATTGTTCTTGGCAGTAGAAGGGGACAAGCTGGGGCCACATTTCCGGTGCATAGTCCTAATGTCTGTCAGGGCCCGTCTGGGGAATCCTCTGCCTGCTCCCCGGAGTGGGGTCCCTAGGAGTTCATGGGTCATGGTTAGTCTTGTTCATAAATTGAGCAGTGTGGTCAGCAGGGAGCATTAGGGCTAGGAGGCTGAGGCATGGGGTGGGGAATCCCGATATTCATTTCACACCTGTGCCACGCGGGGAGTTGCCTGGTTGTGAGGAGATACCCTGTACCACCAACTGGCAGGGTGCCTTCTGCCTGGGCCTTGTCTCCTCATCTGTGAAGGCCTTGCCCCATCAGGCCCAGCTGCGGATGAGGCCCTCCCACAGGTGGTGGCAATGCAATCCTCTAGGATGAGGAGAACATGGCTGCCCCTGGGCCAACTTGGTGCACTTTAGGGGCTCTAGCAGCAGCACCTAGGCTGGAGACAGTGGGCTGCGGAGGCTCAGGCCTCTGGGTTAGTCCTGGCTGACCTTGCCACCACTGCTGCCTAGACTGGTATTACCCAGGCCAACCAATAATGAATGGGGACAGCCACAGGTTACCACCTGCCCTTCGGGGAAGAAGCACAAAATGACCACGTCGTCCTTACCACCTGCCGTTACACAGTGGCCAGCAGGGCTCCAGAGCACACAAAACAGCTTCCCCAAAGTAGCACTTTAGGTGTCCAAGCAGGAGTAGGCTAGGTGCACGCCATAGGCGAGAAGGCAAATGTGTTCAGTGGCCCCCAACCCACTGACCTCTGAGCAGTTGGTTCCAGGACCCTTGCTCCTGGCAAAGTAGGCAGGGAAGCTGTGGCCCTGCTTTAGCAGGCTGTGTTCTGAGGGTTTCCCAGGTGAATAGGTGGCTGTCATTGTACAAGTGCACGTGGCCACTGGCATGTGATGACCAAAACTGGCTCTTTGACTCAGAATGCAAGGTTAAAAATTATGCTCATATTTGGGAGAAAAAATAAATAAAAAATTACAAAAGAGATAATAAATACAAAAATGTCCCCCCTGTAGTAGTAAATACTCAAAGTCACAAGACTGTTGTCAGTTTGAAAGTTACTAACTCAAAATTTAAAAATAACTAAAGTATATTTTTTCAGAAAACTTTACAAAAATTAATTTTTTTGCATAACAAAACAAACTTATTTGAAATAGTGCTTCACCTGACTCTTAGACTAAATTACAATTTCAAGAATAAAATAGTATGGTCAAAAAATAATAACGCTTTTACAAAACAGTGAAATGGCATGTCAAAAAAATCTAAAAATTTATTTCACATAAAGGGACAAACTTTAATTGCCAAAATTAAATACACAGTAAAAAATACTTGGATCCAAATAGCTTCTATTAACAAAAACTAATTGAAAGCTGTAGTTATTAAAGTAACTAAAGTCAAATTCTTCTAAATTACTTTTTATGAAGAGAAGAATTAGAATAGTTTAATTATAGAAATACTCTAGGTAAGGGCAGGGTTTTCAAATACAAAGAGATTGAACTAATAACATACCTCTCAATGACCAGGCAGAAAAATGTAGATCATAAGGCAATAGGAAAAACATATAAATATATTTCATCAACAAATGTATTAGCCTATTAATTATTAGCATACATTAAATATGTAAAATTTAATTATAATAATTAATTCTCAGATTTTATATTTATACTTGCACAGTACTTAAAAATTCTAGAGCAATGTAAATGCTCAATAAATAAAGATGGTGATGATAATGGTGATAATCATAATTCTTCTATGCCACTTCTAAAAACACACCTAGCTTGGCTGGAATGGCTCAGTAGTTGAACATCAACCTATTAACCTGGAGGTCACGGTTCAATTCCAGGTCAGGGCACATGCCCAAGTTGTGGGATTTTTCCCCAGTGTAGGGTGTGCAGGAGGCAGCCGATCAATGATCCCCTGTCTTCAATTATGTTTCTATCTCTCTCTCTCCCTCTATCTTCCTCTCTGAAATCAATATATATATATATATATATATATATATATATATATATATATATATATAGTTTAAAAGAATATATAGTTGTTTCTTCTGAGGAGGAGGGGAATATTTTAGGTCTCTGAGAAACAGAACATGTTAGTGGTAGAAGAGTCAAAATTATAAGATAATTTTTTGGAATCTCAGAGGCAAGGATAATTTTGCATTATTTCTGGGCTGCACTGATGATTATATCAACATTTTATGAAATAAATAGTTTCTAATATAAAGGAACCTTAAGTTCACTGAATTTTCTGACCCCAGTATTGGTTAAGAACTGATTATTTCAATATGAGTAGCACTGAAAAAGAGTAGCATTGAAAAATCAGAATGTTTTCTGGATCTACAGAAATTGCTGGTGGGAACCAGATTAACTCAGCAGAATATGCATTGTACTGTAAAACAAACACAGGCAGAGGTTTCACTTTCTAAGTGATGTCAATATATAAAAACATCTAGCAAGGTTGTAAACTCCAGTGTTCCTCAACCTACATCTTAATAAAATTTTGATATTATTTAAGTCCTCTTGGGATAGTGTAGAGAACACTAACATTGATGGGGCCCAACATTGCTTTGATTTCAGTTTTGATATCTTGGAGAAATGGAAGCTCATAATAGAAGTGAAGATGAGGTTCAAAAAACTTAAAATAATAAAGGTATTATTTTTATAATTATACATAATAAAGTTATATTTATAATTATAAACATATAATTGCTACATAATAGAAGTGAAGATGAGGTTCAAAATACTTAAAATAATAAAGTTATTATTTTTTATATATTTGAATACCTGGTATGAATAATTGTATGCTTAATTATCCTATCTAATAAAGAGGGATTACGCTAATTGACCCTCACACTGTCACAAAAGATGGCGGCACCCACAGCCAATAAGGAGGGAATATTACCCAGTCCCCTCAGTCCCCCAGCTGCCCAAGGCAGGCCGAAGGTGCAGGCAAGCCTCGATGGTGGCTGCCCAGGGCTGCCTGAGGCTTGGGTAACTAGGGCCAGCCGAGGCTTGCACTACTGGCAGTAGCAGAGGTGTGATGGGGCCTTGCCTTCCCCTGATTACCAGGTCACCTCCTGCCCCTGAAGGCTCCTGGACTGTGAGAGGAGGCAGGCCGGTCTGAGGGACTCCCCCAACCCCACTCCAGTGCATGAATTTTCATACACCGGGCCTCTAATGTTACATAAAAATAAATAAATGTAAACTATATTTCAAATCAAATAAATAATTATATACCTATAAAACCCAAGACAATCAGCAAAAGCTGAATAAAATTGATGGGTTTATAAATAAACAAATTTTAAACATTTTTTATTCTTCAATAATAACCACTTAGAAAACCTATGAGTAAAATATTTATTCATAGCCCCAGGAAAATAATTGTGAAGTACATAGAAATAATTTTAATGAGAATATTATATTATTTAAATAATATGGTTAGAATAAACATATCAGATAAAATAAGTCTTACTTATAAATATATAATTGCTACATACATTCATGTATAAATATTAATGCAAAATTAAAAGGCACAAAGGAATAAATTGAGAAATTTACAAATTTAATAAAGTGCTTTAGAAGCTTGCCAAATATAAAGTAAAAAGTGTAATTATTAGCATTCATACATAGAAAAGTAATTATAGTTGGAAAATCCAGGTTTAGTACTAATAATGTAAGAGTGTGTCTGAAAAGTAAGAGTGATAATTTTGCTTTCAGATGAAAATAATTATAAAAAGGGTGTTGGTTGATTAAATTGCAAAAATAAAAGACTGCATTTTCTTCCATTGAGCATATAAATGAAGATAAAATCATGCACTCAAATTTCCAGTTACAAGTAAGATGAGAAAGCTTGGGGTGGAAAGATCAAAATTACATCTGAGAACAACTAGGAAGTCTTAATAACCTACAAAACTTTTCTAAGCAAGGCACCACTTTGGAATTACGTACCCAGCAAAATATTCCCTTCAAAACAAAATAAAACACTTCTAGAAAGCAAAAACAGAATTTTTCCTCTAGTCTAATTTTACTGAAGAAATGCTAGTGGAATTCTTCAAGTAAGAAAAGAGAAAAAGAAAATAAAAGAAAGAAAAGATTATCTTAACGTGAAAAAGGTAAAGAGTGAGTAAATATAAATGAATATTGAATATCTAAAACAATTATTTTAATATCTTGTATCCTTTAAAATATATATGATCATAATAAGAAAAGAGAAAGGAAGTAAATATTTTTAAAGCCTCTAATGTTCTAGCATTGTCAGGGAGTGGTAAAAGTGAAAAATATAATATATATATTAATAGGTTGTATGAGTTATATAGCAATACTTCAAGTCATAATTTTAAGATAACACTAATAACAAAGTAATATATAATTAAAAATATCTTGTGGAAAAGCACAAACACATATGATTAATCCAAGCTAAACCAAGAAGAAGGTGAAAGAATCTGTAATCTGATAAATCAACTATAGTAGCTGTGTAATACTAGAGAAAGTAGACTATTAGTTCAAGTAAAATATTGGACAAAGTAAAATATAATGAAAGAAATGTTACTACAGATAAAGAAAGATGTAATGATTACTTTTATATGTCAATTTGACTGCATCATTGTGTGTTTAATTTATGGCCACACATAATCTCTAGGTGTATCATTGAGGTTGTCCTGGATGAAATAAGGATTTGAATTGGTGAACTCAGTACAGTAGTTTGACTTCCCCATTGAACCCATTGAAGGCCTGAATAAAACAAAAGGGCAGAGAAAGGAAGAATTCCCTCTTTTTGCTTCCTACCTGTTTGATTGAGTAGAGCCACCTCATCACATCTTCTCAGGTCCTTGGACTAGGATTTACACCATCAAATCCCCTGAGACTGAATTACTCCACCAGCTTTCTTGGATCAACAGTATGAATGTGGCAGATCATGGAACTTCTCAATGACCATATTCTATGAGACCATTTCTCAATATAAATCATATATGCATATATACATATGTTTTATATGTTGTTTCTTAATAGAATCCTCACTAATACAATGGCAATTTTTACAATGATAGTGAACTTTCTCAAAAGGGACACACTTAAGGGGCCAACTCAGTGAATACCAGAGACCAGCTAAAGTAAGTCCTACTTTATGTGGTCACACACTGCACAACTGATTCTGCACAGTAGTCAGTGGTTGCAGCCAGTTCTTGCAACCTGGAGATTAATCCCTCCCACTGAGGTACGAACAGCAATCAAATCTTAACTATGACAGGAGCATGTACATAGTCCACACAGACCTGAAACCTGGGATGCCCGGCTCTGGTGAATGAGAAGGCTGTCCAACTGGACCCTGCAGAACACCTATTACATAAGGCCATGCGACCAAGCCAGGAACAGATAGCAGATATACCTAATGCATACAAACAAACACACGCAGGAAGCCAAAATGATGATACAAAGAAACATGTCCCAATGAAAGAACAGAAAAAAACTCGAGAAAAAGAACTAAACAATAACCAGTCAGAAATGACAAATACATTAGTTGAAATGAAGAATACATTACAGGTAATCAACTGTAGAGAAGATGAAGCAGAGGATCAAACCTGAGATTTGGAAGATAAGGAAGCAGAAAACACCCAATCAAAACAATAAAAAAAAAGGGAGGGGGGTAGTATAAGGAGCCTCTGGGACAACTTAAAGCCTACCCACTTTTGTATCATGTGTGTGCCAGAAATAAAAGAGAGAGAACAAAGAATTGAAAACCTATGTGAAAAAATGATGATGGAAAATTTCCCTAACTTGTTGAAGGAAATAGAGGTACAAATTCAGGAAGCACAGAAAGTCCCAAACAAGATGAACCCAAAGAGGCCCTCACCAGGATACATCATAATTAAAATAGCAAAAGTTAAAGACAAAGAGTATAACTTAAAAGTATTATCTATAATGGATTTCCCAGAAGACTATCAGCTGGTATCTCAACAGAAACATTATAGACCAGAAGGTATTGGCAAGAAATATTCAAAGTGATGGAAAGCAAGGACCTACAACAAAAATTATTCTACCCAAGAAATCTATCATCTAGAGTCAAAGGACAGATAAAGAGCTTCCCAGACAAGAAAAGGATCAAGGAGTCCATTAGCACCAAACTAGGATTACATGAAATGTTAAAGGGTCATCTTTAAGAAGAAAAGGTGAAAAAAGGATAAAAAATATGAATAACCAAATTGCAATAAATACATATCTCTCAATAATTACTTTAAATGCAAACTGATTAAATGCTTCAATCAAAAGACATACAAAAGCTGAATGGATAACAAAACATATGCTGTCTATAGGAGACTCACTTCAGGTAGGAAAAACACATGGAACTGAAAGTAAAGAGATGGAAAAAGATCTAGGTGGCAATACTTTTACCAGAGAAAATAGACTTCAAAACAAAGACAATATAACAAGAAAAAAAGAAGGACCCAGTAATTCTACTTCTAGGTATTTATCCAAAGAAATCCAAATCATTAAATTGAAAAGACATGTGCATCCATATGTTCATTGTCATATTATTTACAATAGCCATGATATAGTGTCCATCAATAGATGAATGGATAAAGAAGAAATTATGCATACATACAACAGAATATGACTCAGCCATAAAAACTACGAAATCTTGCCATTTGCAACAAGATGGATGGATGTAGAGGGCATTGTGCAGAGTGAAATAAGTCAGACAGAGGAATACAAATGCCATATTGTTTCACTTATATGTGAAATCTGAAAAACAAAATAAATGAACAAGCAGAGCAGTAGTAGACTCATAGATACAGAGAAGATTTTGGTGGTTGCCTGATGGGAAGGGTTTGACTTGATGAGTTAAAAAAGTGAAGGGGTTAAGAAATATAAATTGGTCATTACAGAATAATCATAGGGTTGTAAAATACAGAATAGGAAATGTCCTATCTAATAAAGAGGGAATATGCAAATTGACCATCACAAAGATGGCAAGGGCCCACAGTGGAGGCGGTGTTTCCGTGACACTAGATGGCTGCACCCATAGTGGAGGCCAAGTTCTCGTAATGAGCCTTAACAAGCAATCAACAGGGACCTGAGGCTATGTGGCGCTGGGCCAGGACAGGAGACCTGAACCTATGCCCCCCACCCAGTGGGGCTTGACAGGGGACCTCAGGTCGTGCCCCCTGCCCCGGCACCAGGGGACCTGAGGCTATGCCCCCCATGTGGGAACAGGTCAGGGGACCTGAGGCTGCACCATCCACCCAGCGGGATTTGATGGGGGCCCCAAGGCTGTGCCCCCACCCAGTGGGGCTTGACAGGGGACCTCAGGCCATGTCCCCCACCTGGCAGGGCTTGATGGGGGACCTCAAGACACACACCCTCACCCCGGCCCAGGCCGGATGACCTCAGGCCATACTCCACAACCCTGGCACCAGCTGGGGGACCTCAGGCTATGGCCCCATCTGGCAGGGCTTGAAAGGGGACCTCAAGCCATGCCCTCCACTTGATGGGGCTTGACGGTGGACCTCAGGCCACGCAGCCCACCCAGGCGCCAGGCCGAGGGACCTCAGCCCACGCCCCCCACCCAGCTTGCACCGGGGGACCTGAGGCTGCAACCCCCACCCAGCGCCAGGCCAGGGGACTAGAGGCTGTGCCCCCAACCCGGCAATGCTTGACAAGTGTGGGGCCAGCCAGGGGTGGGGCCGGCTGGGTCTGGGTTTCAGGCGATTTTGAGATGCTGCAGGTGGGCAGGGACTTGACTCTGGGTCCCGTGGTGCACCCCTGACTCTGACAGGAGGAAGATTTTCATATACATTTTATTAATTTTCTTTCATCTCTGACACTTCTATTATAGAGAAAGGGCAAATAGCAATATTAAAACATTTCCTCTAATTAATCCCCTTTTAATGTGCACAAATTTCGTGCACAGGGCCACTAGTAGTCAATAATATTATAAGAACAACTGGAGTCCTGGTGCATGAAATTCGTACATGGGGGGGTGGGTGTCCCTCAGCCCAGCCTGCACCCTGTCCAATCTGGGACCCCTCAAGGGATGTCTGACTGCCCATTTAGGCCCGATCCCACCGGCATCCCTCTCACAATCCAGAACTTCTGGCTCCCAACCACTGGCCTGCCTGCCTACCTGATTGTCCCTAACCGCTTCTGCCTGCCAGCTTGATCATCCCCTAACCACTCCCCTGCCAGCCTGATCCATGCCTAACTGCTCCCCTGCTGGCCTGATTGCCCCTAACTGTCCTCCCCTGCCGGCCTAGTCACCCCTAATTGTCCTCCCCTACAGGCCTGATCTCCTCCAACTGCCCTCCCTGCAGGCCTGGTCCCTCCCAACTGCCCTCTCCTGCTGGCCATCTTGTGTCCACTTGGGGGCGGCTATCTTTGAACACATGGGGGCAGCCATCTTGTGTGTTGGAGTGATGGTCAATTTGCATATTACCTCTTTATTTTATAGTATGTACAGTGCCAAATGCATACTAGATTTACCAGATGATCATTTAGTAAGTTATGTAATGTCTAATAACTGGGTTTTATATAAATGAAACTAATATGATGTTATATGTTAACTGTAATTAAAAATATTTAAAATTAAAGTATTATTATAACACATTGAAATGATTGATAATAAATATGCAATATATCAATGTTTTCCTTCTGGCAAAATGGGTCTTGGTTTACTCTGCTGCTTGAAACTTAGAAATTGAACAAACTATGTGCTACAGTAGTTTTTAAGACACTGAACATCAAGTGTTGTATAAGCATTGATAATAGGGTTTTCTTACAAGTGCCTGACTTAAGCTTTAATCCAGATATCATCAGGTGATTAAATGAAGAGCCAGGCTACCTCCCTTGAAGTTTCTTAATTTAAAGATTTTTGCTTGATTTAGACAACTAACCTTTTGGTTGCTTTCCCCTCCCCCCCCCCTTTCTTTCTTGTGCTTTAATTCCCACTCTTACGGTTTAAATTCACAAAGAACGAGTTGACCTGTGAATACCTGGACACCCCACCCTCACCCCAATTAGCGCAGAACCCAAGGTCTAATATCTTTCTCTTTTCTCTACCAGCTACCTTGCTGTGTGGCCCCAGCCATGCTGTATACCATCTAAGACTTGTCAGTAATACAACTTGTCTCTTTCTAAGTTTCCTGACAGTTAATGCTGAAGTTGTCTTGCAGTCATAATAAAAACGAAAAGGACTGGGTCAGTCACAGCAGTGGTCCTGAAAGGATAACCCAGGCCCAGGAGAGTGCTCCTAAGCATTTCTATATATAAACTGAGACCAGCACAAAACTTCAGGCAACAATCTAGAATTCAGCATTCTGCTAAGTTATTCTTCAAATATGAAAAAAAAATTTGCTCAGACAAAATATAATATTCAAGTTATTTGTTGACAGTATATCTATATTGCAGAAAAGGTGAAAAGTTCTTCAGAGAGAAGTAAAATAATATAGGTTAGAAAGCCAGAGCATTGGAAAATCAGGTAAAATTAAAAATTATATTTGTATTAATCCTACTTAATGTAAAAGACAGACTTTTTTTGTTCAAAATAGTAAAAGCAAGTAACAATAATTCTATTTTATATATAAGTTATTGCATATATATATGCATATGCTTATATGTAAGTTAAGTGAATGATAGCAATGATATAAGAAATAGAAGGGAAGAAATAGGAATATATTGTTATTATAATGTATGTGCACTACCCATAAAGCAGTATAGAGTTATTTAAAAGCACACTTGTATTAGTTGGAAATGTATATTGAAAACCCTAGGGAAACCACTAAAATTTTTTTGAAGAAAAGTGTGTACTTGTGTAGTGGATATGCTGAAATAAGAGAGATGATTGGACCATGTAAAATGTATAATTAAAACCTAAAAAGCAAGGAAGCAAAGTGAGACTAAATAGGAGCTAAGAACAAAGGAAATAAATGAGGGAAAAACATTAACAAATATGGTAGGTATATCATTTTAAATGTCAATGGTCTAAATATATTAATTCAGAGACAGATTGTCAGAGCAGGTAAAAGATTAATCCTCAACTGCATGTTGTGAACAAGGAACCTACTTTAAACAAGTTAGACACATAGATGAAAAGCAATCCGATAGAAAAAGATTCACCACCCTAAAACGAATCAAAAGAAGGCAAAAGCTGCTATGTTAATTTTAGAACAAATTTCACAACAAATGGATGTTATCAGGGATAAAGAGAGAGGGGTATTCCATAATAATAAATAGAACAATTCTCCAAGAAGATAACAATCCTTAATGTGAGACACCTAGACACAGAATGTCAAAATATGTTATGCAAAAGCTGAAAAAAACTGCAAGGAAAAATAGATGAGTCCAGTATTATATTGGAAACTAAATAGAGATGAAAGAGTGGGTGTCCAGGATATCAAACCAGGTAGGTGGCTAGACTTCACAGGACAGAGCACCTGAGAAGAGGGAGCTGCTGACAGAGAAATATGGAGACCTGTACATCATCTTGGAGGATTCAGCAGCACACTCTGCATACATATGAGGGAATGTCCTGAATTGAGGTAAAGAACCACCCCCAAAGAATAGAAGGAACAGTATTTGAAGCTTTCAAGATCCCAGAGATAGTGCCTGTTCTTATCACAGCAATCTCATTGGGTAGAGTATTCAAAAGTGTCTTGTCTTTGTAATGGGGAAGAATCACCGTTGATGAAATGGTGCTCTGAATTGGTGATGATATGAAACAATTGAATATCTCATACATTGCTGATTTTAGTAAATTACAGCCAAATCAGAAAATTCTTTGGAAGTAACAACTAAAACTGAATATGAACTTATCCCATGGCTTAGCAATTCCACATTCAGATTAATATTCAGAAGAAATGTGCACAGATATTTACACACAACATGTACAATTTTTATACCACTATTCATGATATTTTAAAACTGGAATATTACCCCAAAGTGCACAAACAAATCAATGGATTGTTTTATTCATACATTGTTTAATATTGAAATGAATAAATTACAATCACGTATAACCACATGGATACATTTCACAAATATATTCTTGAGTGAAAGAAACCAGAAATAATAGAATAAAAAATGTATGTTGTCATTTGCATAAAGTTTAAACAGGCACAATTATTTTATGATGTTTGAAGTCAAGAAATCACTTTCAGCTTTCCTCTCAGTAAGTATTCTGCTACCTCTTTTAGTGCTATCAATTTATATACAACAAAGTCCCAGAATAATTCTTTAGAATTCTAGCTAATAATCCCAATATGGATGAGCTGAAAATGGCTCATAGAAATCATGCCTAATTCCCTAGCCTGCATAGGATCCTTATGTATGTGTATTTACTTTTTTGTGTGTTTTGTGGATGTGTGTGTGGATGTGTGTGTGTGTGTGTGTGTGTGTGTGTGTGTGTGTGTGTTTGCTAAAACTCACATCTCTTATAATCACTGTAGCAGAGTTTATTACGTATTCAACTACCTTCTGGACAGCAACATCTATACGTCTAAAATCACACAGAAATGAAGAAATTCCAAAAATTAACTCATATTTTTCTCTACAAGCAAGTTATCCTACTCATGTTTTATTATAACTCTGTATTCTATCTCTAAATTATTTCCCTTATAGATAACCACTGCAGGTAACTTGGAAAGTAAATCCTGATTTTCTCTTTCCCTTAATATTTTTCTTCAAAATAATCATCTGATCCTAGTGGTTTTCTTCCAGTGATCTTCCAAATGCAGCTGTTCATTTCTATTCCTAATAGTCTTACCTTAGTTCGGGTCATTATTGTCCCATAAGTAGATTGACACAATAGTCTTTTGATTTATCAGCCTCTAATATTAGCTTTTCTAACAATTTACACAATTACTGCCAGTCTAGTCTCGATTTAAGACTTGTACTTTTAGTTCAAGATGGCCAACCATGAATTTAATCATCTCTTCACCTACCCAAACACTAACAATCATATGAAAACATAAAAGGCCTGAGGAAATAAAAGCCAGCCATCATAAAATCCGAGGAACTCCTTAACCATAGAAAAAAACTGTATCAGATTTATGTTGAAGAAACAGATGAAGCTACATCCTAAGAAACTGGTGTTGATTGCAGCAGTCCTAGATCAGCCATAAAAAGTTTTAAAATCAGTCACAACTCTCCCTTTCTCTTTCTAAGGAGAGTACACATCAGCAATGATTTGTGTTCTCAGGCTAATTGAAATAGGCAATCCACTAAGGAAAGCAAATACCTGTCCTTCTGGGTCATGAGGGGGTAGCAGAGCAAAATAAAAAACAATTCTCAAAGAGGTTAAAGAAAAGCTAAAAAGATAGTCTTTCCAAGTAGAAAAATATTTTAAACTGCTTCATCTTCAAAGTAAATCTCTCTTTACTTCTGCAAATATTGTTCCTCTAACCTACCTGTCTATCAGAAATTCTGCTAGTTGATAACTGCAGATACTTTTTCACTGCCTGCCTATTCTATTAAGAGTATTTCATTCCTATACATGATGAAAGCAGGAGAATCAAGATAAAGAAACCAAACAAGAGACTTTAGACAAAATTGAACTAATTCTAAAAGCAGAAGCAATATTAAAGACAATTTTTTATTGGTAGAGATTTCAGTGATATATAGTGTTTCCAAACCAATAATAGCTTGCAAACAAAAAAAGATCTATCTGAAAACACAAAAAAACTAGGTATAAAAATAAATTGCAATTCAATTTTTTGTTATAGAAATGTATGCATGAATAAATTAACAAAGGATTGAATAATCTTAGCATTAATATTCATTTATCTCAGAAAATGGACATGACCTTGAGTTTCACTTATTTTCGTGTTTAGTTTTTCATCTTCTATTTTAAGCTCTACTCCTTGGAAGTGACCAGCAATACTCATTTCAAGTAATTCCTTTTCGAAGAACCTCTGATTTCGTTTTTCCTGGTGGTGGCCTTTCTGGTTACTATATAACTGTGCTTTCACTACCTTTCTTGCATGATACATACTGCCTAACTATGAGGAAAATGTTCTTAAATTCTCTTAGATTTTTGTGAGAAAAACTGATGGCAATTATGCTTAATTCCTTTATCTCCACTTTTAGGCCTACCTCTGAGAAACTTCTTCATAGACTCTTTAAGCATAGTCTAACACTTCTCACTGTATCAGTTCTGCATGGACAAAACTTATAATTCACTTCTTCTGGTTTGTATGCCAATGTTTTTGTTTGTTTGTTTGTTTGTTGTTTTTATCCCCCATCCTGGGTAGTTTATATTCTCCATAATCAGATGGGAAACAACTCATGGAAGATTAATTGATTTACTAAAATATATGCAACTAGTTAATGTTAATTAAGGGGGTAGTATCTGAATTAACACCCAAGATCATAAATGGTCTATCTATCCAATAAAATTAATAAACATCCACTTGATCATTTCTCCTTTTTTCCCTTTATTACTCAAGTTTTATAAAAGTAAAAATAATTTAGCTTGTAAGAGTAATTTTCAGCAAAATGTTTACCTTATATGGTAAAAAAAACAAACCCAGAAGTTATAATAGGATTGTTTTGCCAATTTCTTGCTATGCCAAATGGGTGAATTAATTATTTGGATTTTTAAAAATACTGTTTATGTTATACAATAAAGCACTAGGGAAATATTATTTTTGAATATGTATGCTACATTTGATTATTGTTTTATCTTTTAAACACTTAATACATGACAGACTGTTTTAAGAATTATAAATATGTTAATTTATTTAATCCTTATAACCATCTTGTAATGTAGGTTTTAATATTATCCTCAATATACAGAAGAAGAAACTGATGCCCAGATATGGTAAGTAATTCCCGGGCCTAGATAGCCTCTAAGTAAAGAAACAAGATTTGGAGCCAGGCTGTTTAGCTTCAAAACCTTTACTCTTAAATACTTAATGCTATGTTGCCTTTCAACTATGAATAGCAAATATTTAAATGTTAAAAAAGGTATTTCAAGCCTTTTTGCTTGCTTCACATATCTCTTGACATGATAGATGAAATGCAAGTAAGGAATGTAATCTTATTTCATATCACCATCCACACAATGTTATAAAGAAGATATGACTTGAAATTTTTTAAAAAGCCCAATGCAATACAGACTATTGGGAATAAAATGGGAATTATTTATTTCTATTATCAATGCCCTGTCTTATCTCTATTAATACAAATTAAAAAAAAAACACTATCTTCTGAGTTAAAACCTTGAGTTGATATCTTCTGTGTAAACATTAATTTATGCTTAATATCTTCCTCAGAGAGAGATGATGGATTTAATATTTTCTTGAGATATATTTAGTATTTTGGGGTATATCTAGACTAGAAAGAGGATGTTTTAGTCCTTATGTAGCAAAGAGAGAATTTTAAACATTCATAAAATAAGCTTATATGCTGATTGCAAAGGCCGGGTTTTAAAAGGCAGTAAGTGAATACTCACAAATAAGTGTTCAAGAAATTCTTGTTGTTTACTTAGCTGAAGGCAAAGTCTTAGCCCGTGATGACCTTACAATTTATTTGGGGAATCAAGACTATTATATCTGAAATAGTGAACATAATACTAAAGTGCTATTTTAGAGTACCAGCAACTAGAGAAATAGAATCAAATATATGCAGTTTATACTTTATTCATTAATGAAGATGAAGAATGGAGATTGGTCTTAAAGGAAGACTGAGATTAGAACTTGTCAGATGCTGGAGAGAATCACAGTTTCTTAGAAAGGAGAATCAAAAACATATAAAGATATGCATGTCAGGCAAAGAGCCAGGAAATAAATATTTAAGTCTATACCCTGCCACATATAGCTTCTGTCAATATATTTTCCTTTTTTGTATTCCCCCCAAGCATATAAAATGTTCTCATTGCTGGAGGACTGTAAGCAGATAATACCTGGGCCAGATTGGGCCAGTGGACTACAGTGTGCCAGTTCTTAGTTTAGAATGTCTATGTGGAATTCTGCTCGACTGGATTCAGAGTTTAATACTGTACAGCAATGGCAGAGAAGGTGGGAAAGAAAAATAAAGCTGTATTACTAGAATCATCAAAAGCCAAAATAAAGCATTGCACTTAGATTTGATTTTATTCACTAATTATAAGGTGAAAGTATTTATTTCTTAATTAATTTTAAATATTTTTAGCATTAAGCTAAGTAGTAATCATTTGATCTTAGGAAATCAAATGAAGAGTGTTTAAATAAATGGGAACATTGAGTCAGTTCTTGCTTTATTTCTTTTTGAGTGAAGCCAAAACATTATTTTTTAATTTCTAATGCTTCTGAAAGTACACCTTTCAATGACATCTGATGATTGCTGGTGTTTATATGTTGACCTTGGATGTCTTAGTGCACAAATTAAATGAAGACCATATGTGGTGGTTTTCTTTGGAGATGGTGTGTATTTTTGTACTGTGAAATCAAGGAGACTGTTATTGAAACCCAAATCCTAAGTTTTCTATTTGCTCACAGCAGGAGTGTTGTACCTAGGTCCTAGTAGGTCCTAGTAAGCACACAACACGTGCTTAGTTGTCAGAGTTCCCTGGTGAAATTCAGAGGTTTTGAAAAGTTCCTGAATACTCACAGCATCTTTATTATCCTCGCTTGTCAAATCCTTACACAGTAGCTTTCCTGGTACGATCTATGAGCATGAATATATGCGATACATAGTTTATATATTACACACGTGAAATGCTTTGTTATCATCTGGATTTTCCATTCTGATTAGTCAATTTCTTATTACGTATATTGAAATGTTATGCAAACATTTAAAATGTAGAAAAGAGAGTGATAATCTCAGGAGAAAAAACTGACAGTAAAACTTTTATGGAGATGAGTGCATGGTTTTCATAATGATTACATGAGAAAAACATAGCAGTGCATGCAGGAACGCTTAGAAAATTCAGTGAAATGGATATGGGATCATGACTGGCAGAAGGGAGGCAAATATAATGTTAATTGATGATATCAAGGTGCAATTTTTAAGTAAAATGTTTCAGTAAACTAATAAAAATAATATCCAAAGAATTCTCACTTCAAAAGATCAGCCACTAAGTATGAGTATGAAAATTTATAAAGTAAGAATTAAAGAGAACACAGAAAGCAGAGAACTTATTAAAACAATAAATTATGAAAAGGATTAAGTTGCTTAGATATACATGTTTTAAATCTACAAAGTTTAAGACTCAACTAAAGCAAATTTGCTTACATAAGAATATAAATACTAAACTAGAGACAAAATCTTCCATTAGATCCTAAATTAATGGTAATTTTAAATCACCCCTGGAGGGTATATTTACTGATATTGAAAGAGAGAGAGAAAGAAAGACATTGACATGAGAGAAGAATCGATAAACTGCCCTCTATGCACAAACCAACAGGAGGAATTGAACACACAACCAGGCATGTGCCCTGTGCACACGCCAACATGAGGAATTGAAGACACAACCCATTCATGTGCCCTGACTGGGAATGAGCCCACAACCTTTTTTTAGTGCACAGAATGACACTCCAACTAAATGAGCCATCTGTCAAGGGCTTTAGTAAGTTTTTGAGTCTATGAAAGAAATGGAATCTGAGAAGCTTTTCTATGAGTTTATCAAAACTGTAATATTGTATTCCTAAAGTTGATTGGTGGACAAACTTGCAATATGTTCTGTAAGTCATTGCTATAACATATATATGTTACTATTATTATTATTTATTATTTAATTCTCACTGGTAGAATGAGAATTTTTTTCCATTAATTTTTAGAGAGTAAAACGGAGGAGAAAAGGGAGAGAGAGAGAGAGAGAGAGAGAGAGAGAGAGAGAGAGAGAGAAGAAAGGGAGGAGAAAGAAGCATTGATGTGAGAGAGACATATCAATTGATTGCCTCCCACACTCCCACTAACTGGGAGCTGGGATCGAACTTGTAACCCAGGTATTTGCCCTTGTCCAGGAATCTAACCCAAGACCATATGATTCGCAGGTCGATGCTCTAACCACGAGTACACTGGCCAGGACTATATATTATTTTGTCCAAATAAATATTTTCTATTTTTCAAAAGTTAATGATAGGTAAAAGGAATTTGAAAGTGCTAAGATTACAGAAATGAGAGTTCCAAGATAGTAAATAATAAACATGATTGAAAAGTGAGACACTAGAACATGTTAAAATATGTAAGAAAAGAAGAAACAAGTTAGCCAAAAAATGTGAAAATTAAGTTCTAATTATATTAATACAGATAAAATTTCTTATTTATAAAATTTTACCAGTGTAAAATAATGATTTCTAAAGCCACATAATTTCTTGAAGACTTGCCCCATCAAAGTGAATTGTTATTCTTCATTCATTTGAATTACCCTGATGCAAAGGGAAACTTCACTAGGCTAGGTTTTAGGAAACTTGGAGGCTGAGCACAACTTTCTCATCAGCAATATTATCCTATATAATAAAAGGCCAGCCACCATAAGCATAATGACCGGAATGGCCAGAGACCAGAACCACCACAGCCCCTTGTTGGGCTGGCCCCGCCCCCAAGCAAGCAGTTAGGGGCAATCAGGCAGGCAGGCAAAGTGGTTAGGGGTGATTAGGTAGGCAGGCCAGAGGTTAGGGGTGATCAGGTAGGCAAATGGCCCCCCAACAAAGAAAGAGGGAGTCCCAGGCCACCGGAGGCGACTCTGTGGCAGGTGTGCAGCCGGCCAGCGATCACCCCGCAGGTAGAGGCCTAGGCCAGCCAAGCCATTGCACCCCAGCCTGTCACCTGCAGAGGGAGGCCACTGGTGGCAGGGGAGGGGGGGGGAGTGCTGCACAGATGGCAAGCAGTGGCAGTGGTGGAGGGTGGGGCCAGCTGCCTGCAGCCGGAGGAAGGAAAGCCCTGATAGGCCCTGATCTCAGGCAAGACCTAGGGACCCTACCTGAGGGTTCCCAGATTGTAGGAGGGTTCAGGCCAGGCTGAGGGACCCCCCTCACAAATGCACGAATTTTTGTGCACCAAACCTCTAGTTTGTTATATAGTCATACTTTATTTTCTCAGTCACTAAATAGCTAATATTTATTTTCAGCTTCTACATAAAAGGCATATAACTGGAATATCATTATTGTCTGAGGACTGAGCAATCCATGATGCTTTCAAAGGTATATACACTCAAATAAATAATTATAATATACATGCAGAATATATAAAGGAAAAACTGATAATTTATGAGAGTGGAGATAGGAAGGAATCATCAAAATTTTATCAATTAACAATATTTGAATGGTCTTAAAAGTTTTAGGATTTTTCAAGACAGAAAAAGATAAATGATCTATAATTCTAAACTTTTTATTTGCAGGCAATTGAGCTTCTAATACTCAGATTTAATGTAGATTTTTAGAAGCATACATATATATACAAATACATATGCATATATAAATAAAATATAATATATGTATATATAAATTTCTATTGTTATTCTGATTTGCTATGGCTTCTATCATCAATCAAAATTTCAGGCATTTTATTATTTAGCATACATGTTTATTATGTTCAAGTCTATCTGATGGAAAATTGACAGTATATGACAAGTTACCTACAGTCCTAATCATTTTCAAGCTTTTGTTGTTTGTTGTGAAATTGCTTTTATCATTATGGTATACAATGAAAGCATTAGTGGAAGAGTTTAGACAACATAGGAAAACAATTTTATCCCTATCATGCACACATCTAAACCCATAAGTATTAAAAACAAAACAGAAACCAACTAAAGCTAAATTTTGAAAAGGTTGATAAGTGTAACACAACTTTTCTAATATCTATATACTAGGGGCCCAGTGCACAAATTCGTGAACCTTGAAAGGAACTGTAGGCCGCAAGGCTGTGGTGGGCACAAGGGCAGATCTCAGCCCATCCTCCGCACCCCTGCCCAGCCCCTCCTGCCACGGCCTTTGGTCCTCTGTCTGCCAGTAGCCCCGCTTGCACACGCTGACAGTGTTAAGTGATTGGGGCCAGTGACAGCAACAGGTACAAGTGGAACCAGTGCTGTCAGCAGGTTCGAGCAGCAGCTGCCAGCCCTGATCACCCCTCAGGAGCAGGGGAAGGTTAGAGGAGCCCTTAGGGGCGATCAGGGCTGGCAGCCACCACTTGCACTTGCTGTTGGTGCCAAGCACCAGGTGGGATCACGGCACATGGGAGCAAAGAATTTTCAGTAACCACCAGAGGCTCAGCCTGATGACAGAGACCGATGCCCCTCCTTGGTCTGACAACCCTGCTCACCTGCTCCACCATCCCCCCACAGCCACCGCCCACCATGTTCCACACTCTGCCACCTGCTGCTGATGCCCGCCATGTTCTGAGCATGCCCCCTGGTGGTCAGCACACATCATAGCAACCGATTGTTCAGTTGTTCTGCCATTCAGTCTATTTGGATATTAGCCTTTTATTATATAGGATATAAAAGCCCAGTGACCAAACAGCAGAACAACCAGAACAACTGATTGACCAGTTGCTATGATGTGCACTGACCACCAGGGGGCAGACGCTCAATGCAGGAGCTGCCCCCTGGTGGTCAGTGCACTCCCACAGTGGGAGCACCAATCGACTGACCAGGATAAACGGTGCTCCCATAGTGGGCCAATCCCTGCAGGCCACGCCCCCCACCAGTGCACGAATTTGTGCACTGGGCCTCTAGTCTAATACATTTGTGTATATTATTCATTAAACATGCTTTTTAGTTAAACAAACACCATTTGTAAATTTATTATCTGTACAGTTCTTCCTAGTTTTTTATTTTCTATAAAGATCGCTGTATTTTGACCAATGATTTGAGTTTGGTATTACTTTTGATGAAATTTTGTTTCAAATTTAGAAAATAAACCAATTACCTTCCTGGAATGATTCAGCTAGAGTTATTTTATGATCTCTTCCAAAATCCTTGAAGTTATTATAGGAGAGTGGTAGACATTGTGAGATTTCATTGTACCCCAGATTGGTGTATGTAATGACCTTTAGAAGTGAATGGGCATGTTTAGCCATAAGGACATGAAAATACAGTTAGCATAGACTGACCAAGATATATGAAGCCAAGGCTATATTTGGAAGATTTATTTGTTATTATTTTTACTACTTTGAAGGCCTACTTACAGTTATCTTTTGGTTTTCTTCTTGTTTCTAATTGTTAAAATGTAAAAAGAGCAAGAAATATTCAAAAATTTGTTACTATGGTGATTAATATCTAAGGCTTATAAAACAAACAAACAAACATAAGAGACCTAAAAGAGAAGGGAGGAAGGAGAAAATAAAATAAATTCTAAAAATACAAAAGAAAATAAACATTATAATAGTAAGAAGAAATATAGGTGAAGATTTGTCTGTATGTTGTCTGGCATTTTGCAAATGAGGGAAACTCCCTTTTACAACCTGCCATAGGAAGTAAATTTGTCTTCTTCAGTAAGATGATTGCTTTATGAACTGTTATACTTTTGATGAATATATTTTCCAATCGAAATCAAAATGCAGTTATGAACTTTTTAGAGGAAGACCTACATATCACAGCAGGGGTGAGAGAAGCTGAAGGTCAAAGGGCGAATTCCTCCATGCTAGAATTTGTTTTTGCAAGTTATGCCAATATCCACAAAGTCACCAGTACTCACTCTCAATGGAAAGGACACAATGAAAGAAAAAATTCAGAAGGAAGCTTGATAGCTATTCATAATCTCACATTCGAAATACTGTAAAAACAGCAACACACACACACAATAGCATTAATTAATATTCATTAAATTAGGCATACTAATATTTCTTAAAGTAGTAAGTACAAACCAGAATATGTTTTCTTTATTAAATATTCAATGCCACTTAAATTTTGTTTACTATTATTACACTTTGAAATAATTATCAGCAAAGCCACATATTAGAGCACTTATTTTAAATAGGAAATAATAATCTATTAAAGGTCAAGTGTATTGCATGGATGAATCAATTGGTATGTTTTACAAAGAGAGCACCAGAAGAGATCAAGTACAGATATATTTCATTGCATTTGAATAGAGACAATGTTCAAATTCTTATATTATTCTATTTAAAGTAATATTCTCACAATACAAATTATAAATGTCTTTTAAGAGGGAGAAAACTTAGCGAGTTTGTTGCAGATATCTATAAATATGCCTTCCTAAGCCTTCAGATTCTCAGGTCTTAAAAGAAAGAGTGCTATGTGTAATGGAAAAATCAACCACTAAGAGTCAAAAAGTTTAAACTGTGATACAAGTACAGTGAGAAATTTACCACATGAACTTGAAAGCTTATTTAAAATCTTCGTGTGTTTTTTCAATGCTACAACTTGAAAAGCTATGGACTCAACTAGTCTCCTCATCACAAAGCATGTCCTTTTAGAAACTGATATTGTAGTGAAGAGAATCTCAAGCTATTTTTAATATTTTAAAATCTTCTAATGAAAGAGAATATCAAGTCTCATTACTTATAATTTTATCAATTAAATGTGATTCCTGATCACATGATATTTGATATCTTTGATCAATTGTAGAAAAAACATATGTGTACATATGCTATTTTTTCCTAGGTAAATATTTGAAAAATATGGAGTCTCTATGGAAGAGAGTAATACAAATATTATATTTTTATATTTAGCTACTTTGCACAAAACCTGCCATAGCTCAAATATAGTCTTTTGTTTTAGTTTGAAGTGTAATTTTGTGTTTTTGTTAATCCTATATCAAATTTAATCATTTGTGCATTTTCCAACAGTTACACATAAAATCAATACTGAAGTTAGTTTAGTTTATTTGAATGTTCTCACTTAAGATTGTATTATATTTACTTTATCAATGTAATTATCTATACTAATAAAAGCCTAGGTGGCCCTTGCACCTCACATCATCACAAGATGGCTGCCACAAGATGGCCACCCCCACATTGTCACAAGATGTCTGCCCCCATTTCTTCACAAGATAGCCATTACAAGATGGCCACCACAAGATGACCGGCAGGGGAGGGCAGTTGGGGGCTAACAGGCCAGCAGGGGAGCAGTTAGGTGTCAATCAGGCTGGCAGTGGAGTGGTTAGGGGGCGATCATGCTGGCAGGCAGGCAAGTGGTTAGGAGCCAGCAGTCCTGGATTGTGAGAGGGATGTCCAACTGCTGGTTTGGGATTGGGCCTAAACCAGCAGTCGGGCATCCCCCGATGTGTCCAAGATTGGAGAGGGTGCAGGCTGGGCTGAGGGACACCACCCCAGTGCACGAATTTTGTGCACCAGGCCTCTAGTTTTTATATAATCTTGAGTTTGTATATCTAACACAACCTTAGTCCATTGATTACTTAGGGGTTAAGCTTTGACAATCCATCCTAAACTATCATAAAATTCTATACCATACAAGTTATCTTTTATAGTTAGCAATTATTTACTAAACATAATGGATCACTGGTATTTCTCACCAAGTAATGTTTCTTTTACTATTTCTATGGTCATGATCAGTGAAGTTTTCCATTCCCTATGGGAAAAATGGAAATTTTCATTCTAATTATCCCCTTTATGGGCTTTAAAAAGTGACTATTGATGTTGTCTCTACTTTCTAAATGATTTCTTGCTTATTTCCTTATGTTTTTACTGACATTGCTTATTAAATATTAAAAGCATAAAGTGGAGAAACATTTGTATTGACTGCAATATATCTTACAGTTTGGGTGGTACAAACAATTTTTCATTAATCGTCAGCAATTACTTATAGTGGCTTCTTAATATAAAACATTTAAACAATTATAAATATTTAACAGTGCAGTTCCAGACATTTACTTATTTAATATTTTGAACTGAATTGAGAAGCATTTTCATATATTTTTAGACAAGTGATGTGAATATTCTTTATTTTTATTTAATTTATACATGGTTAATCCTTTTCACTTATTGTAAGTTAAACTATAAAGGATTTTGCTTTGACATGTATTTGTAATTTCATCTTTAATAAAAAATAATCTGTGAAACTCAATA
The DNA here is from genome assembly GCF_027574615.1 of Eptesicus fuscus. Taxonomy (NCBI): domain Eukaryota; kingdom Metazoa; phylum Chordata; class Mammalia; order Chiroptera; family Vespertilionidae; genus Eptesicus; species Eptesicus fuscus. The sequence continues at coordinate 75,366,367 of NC_072475.1, read as the reverse complement.
AGGTAGTTCTTTTTTTTTTTTTTATCCCAAGAGCCAAATTTGCATATGGATCAAAGGTTTGATGTCAGACAAATTTGGATTTTTTTCTTTACTTTAGCTCAAGAAAACCTGAGATCCAGGAGCCTGTTACTTAGTATTTCTAATCCCCAAACCCTCATCTATAGAATAGCAATGATGGCACTTAAAACGTAGACTGTTTTGAATTTTAAATGAGATTACTTGTAAAGCAGTTATGGGAGCACTGTCATTTAGTGAACACTAAATAGTCTATCAGTTATCAATATTTATGTTAATAAGTGGGGCGTGTTTCTTAGATAGAAGATAGGGATTGTGTGGCTCAGGAGATAGTTTGCCTGGCACAGTAGGATTAAAGGAACTCTGTTCTCACTATATACTAACTTATTCAGACTCACTATGGCTTTGCTTTACTATAATAACTCTTCATCCACCTGTCTACTTTATAGCATTTACTATATTATAATTAAATATTGTGGTTTTATCTTGATATACAGTACCTTTTTATTCTTACATGCATTTGTGATTCTGGTTAGTGTTTGGAACAAAGCATTTACTAAGGGAATAACTATGTGAGTGAGTGTGAGTTTGACTGTGAATAATGGACTATGAACTAAGCAGGAACTGGGACAGGTAGCACCTGGGGTAGAATGGTCACTCATCTGGAAATGAGGAATTTGCTTTGGATTGCTATGTTTATGAGATAGGTAAGAGAATAGCACATAAAATAACGCAAACAAATAAAATTCTTGATTGAAGTGCCACTAAGTGGTTGGGGAAAAGAATAAAGTTGAATGCCATTATCAAAACACCTATAATCAAAGAAATGGAACTAAATTTGATTTTGGTAGGAATGTGTTCTTTAAGGGAAGCAAAGAGAGATAGAGGAATAGCTTTATGGAATCATACACTTAAGGCAGGTGAAGAGAAAGGGAGTGAAAGAGGACATTAGAAAAAGGCTAGGTTGAGTGAAAAGGGAAAATAGAAGCAAATGCAGTGTCACTCATCCAAGGCAAGGGAACTTACCAAGGAGAGACAGGTCAGCTCCCTCATACCAGATAAGATGTATTGAAATCTATCACATGTGATATGAAGGGAGGTACAAAGATTAATAATATGAACACAGCACTAAAACAACAAAAAAAAATTACATTCTAATGTGGTGAGGAACATGAAAATAAGCATACCATGAGCCCAACGGGACTAGTGAAAGAAAGAGAAATGTGCTGTGATAATTCAGAAAGAGCTACTTATTGTAACTTAGAGAAAGTTTCACACAGGAGTGGGGACCATAGTGCCTTTTAATTGTATTTTATAAAATCCTGGTAATAATTTTCATCATTTATGATTTTTGTCTTTTCTTTGCCCTCTTTTGGAATTTTTTCTCCATTTTTATGTTTCCATTTGGAGGGTAATCCTGAAAAGCTCCCTTTTTATTCCTGGAAAGCATGCTTTCCTTGACATAGGAAGAGTTTACTAGCCTCTCCTATTTTCATCAGACTTCAGTCATGATTATGAGCAGGAAAAACTAGAAGGCAATTCTATTACACATTCCTGTTGACTCTCTCGAGTGTACTGGGTGTATTTCAATGATCAAGAACATTTCTGACCCTGTCCATTGTGGCTTAGTGGTCACGGGTTCGATCCCCAGTCAATGCTAGGTGTCTGGGTTGTGGTTCGCTCCCTGCCCTAGGTTGGGGCATATGCAGGCAGCAACTAATCAATATGTCTCTCTCACATTGATGTTTATCTTTCTCTCTTCCTCCCTCCTTTCATCTCTCTGAAAAGCAATCTGAAAAAAATGTCCTCAGGTAAGGATTAACAAAAAACAAACAAACAAACAAACAAAGAACATTTCTAAGATTGGAGAAAACTAAGGTATAAAGAATGTAATAGGAATTTTTAGAAAATTTATTAAAGGAAAAGTGAGAATTTTAGTCATTGTCCTTTAACTTAAAACCTTAAATTGAGTCTTGCATGTGTTCAGTGTGGATAAAAAAGGGGCACTGTAGTAAATCTAATCCAGAGTAACCTCATAGGGTAATCTCGTCATAAATTCCTAACCGGGCAGATCATGGTGGGTGGTCAGGCCCCAGGCATATAACTTCTTTAATAAAAGGTTTATCTTTGCCTTAACAAGCCCTATTTATTGCTCTTGTACATCCAGGTTAACACACCTTTTACATGCCAGGATAATACTCTTTTTTAAACCTCTCAGAAGAAACCACCCTCAAGAGAGCACATATCTTGTTAAAGACCTTGTTATCCAATCTCTTGCTTTCTCCCACCTTCATGTAATCTTCCTTACATTCCCTCCTGAATTCCGGATGCACAAAGGAAACTGCAAAACTGTTATTGGCTGAACGTTTAAGATCTTGCTTCCTGGTAATTGTCATCAGCATTGCACAAGCAAACTCATAAACATTTTCTACAGGTTTGGACACTTCTTACATTGACATAACAAAGAGCCAATCATTCATGAAAAGATAGCAGAAATGTTTCAAAGGAATATTTTAGCCAATCATAAAATCAGGACTCAGAGCTGGACCAGAGTGGCATCCCCATTACGGTCTTTCTCAACCCAGAGCCACAGTACGTTACTGGTTATTACAAGTCTATTATAACAGTTACATACACATTATAAACAACTTCCTTCTTGAGCAGCATTGCCATAGAATGTGATCCAAGATATTTCTAAATCAAGTCTTGACAAAAAAAAAAAAAAAAAAAATAGTGAATCACCTAAATACTTTATCAAATAGTCACGAGTTAAGTGCAAGTTTAAACATAGAAGGAAACCTTTTTTTCAAAGAAATTTCACCATGCATACATTGGCTTGTGTCTGTGCAGCTGTAATGCCTTATAATTCTTATAAGTAAATAACACATGACAAATAAATAATTTCTGAATTGAAAAGCTGAAGGATAATGAGAAAGAAAGGAATGGACCTATTGAGAAGTAGAATATCTTCCCTTTATTTATACTAAGCATAGGCAGAAATAGAGCTTACCCATTAAAGTATTTAGTACGGTGTGATCCATAATAGTCTCAATTTCCTCTTTTTCTTAGTAATATTAATGGAATATGATAGTTAAAGCACTTAGGAATGAAATTATTTTGTTTTTGTTCTGTTTGAATGGTGGTAGAATATGCCACCCCAAAATATATGCATTGGCATAAGGACTATTTTGAACTGATCATTTAAGAAGTAGCAGACTCAGGAGAAGTTCTAAAAATAGGGTAGAGGTAAGGAGCCAAGATGGTGGCGGAGGTGAATGGCTGATCTGTTGCCTCGCATGGCAGTTTCAGAAATACAACTAAAAGATGGACTGGTGAGCGCGGCGACTCCTGCTCACGTCTCCCCAGGCCGGTGGCTGCTCCTCTCATTCAGCACCTCAGCCGGGTCCATGACCTAGTGGGCGGCTGCGGAAGCTGCTGTGGAGGTGGCCGCGGACTCGGCGCAGTGGCTCTCAGTGAAGGAAGAGACCATCTTTCTGCAGGAGGGGCTCATCCGCGTCACCCACCTGGCCGAGCTGCCCAGTGAGATCCTCGGGGCCCCAGAGGCCGCCGACACTGACTTGGAGGATTTTTAGGAATTCCCGTCTTACATTCAAGTCCTTTAGCCATTTTGAGAGAGGAAAACCAAGAAGGCAGCAAAGTTAAACAAATGAACTGCGCCGCGCACAGCAATTTCAAAAATACAACTGGAGGACAGAGCGTCTGCCACCCAGAACCACAGGAGAGCTGGCTGAATGGTGGATTTACAGCTAAGAGGGAAGAGGAAAGAGCGAACTCAGAGGGGACAAGGTGCGGAGGCGCGTGGGTCGGGCTGGTGGCAGGGGAAGGGTCGTGCGGCTTTTTTTCCAACCCTAGGGGAGATTAGCTCCCCATCACCCTGAAATCCAGCTTCTGGGGACGCGAGGGAGACCCAGACGCCTGCGGGGAGAGGCTGGACTCTTGGCCTTCGTGTCAGAGAGTGGGAGTAACTTCCTTGCGGAGGTGCGCCCAGCAATCAGTGTTTGCTGCGCTGGAGTGCAGAACGAGGGGGCTTAGAAACGTGGAAAGCAGAAAAAGCAGACTTGCAGCCATATCGGTTCGCCACGCCATGGCCTGGTGGCGCCCTGAGATCCCGCCCCGCCCTGGGACCCGCCCCGCACGTTTTACAGACCCGCCCCGCACGTCTTGCAGGCCCACCTGGGCTCCAAGCAGCGGCTTTTGCATGTGGGTGGCCTGCCCTTTGGCAGCTTGACCAGATAAACTGTGGTTCTAGTCGGACTGCTCCAGGGCCGCTCAGACAGGAGGAGGAAACTGCAGTTTTTGCTGTAATCCCTGCTGAGTGGCCTCAGGCAGTAGCTGACCTACACTCCATTGGAGACCCAGAAATGAGGGCATCTAGTGGTCGGTGTGAGATGACACCAGATTTCAACCACTTGCATAAGGGACACATTCAAGAGGCAGACTCAGTGAGCGCCAAAGCCTTGCTGCACCAAGACCCGGCCCATAAACGTGTCTCCTGCACAGCAACTCTTCCTTTATAGACATCCTCACGGCCAATTGGCCTGGAGGACAATTCCTCCCAGTGACACCAACAACAATCAAGACTTAACTATACAAAGGAGGACCAAGATGGAGACATAGGGCGGAAGCCTGATTGTTGCCTACCACAACAATTTTGAGACTATGACGGGAAAGCAGAGCAGACACCATCCAGAAACACCAGAGGGCTGGCTGAGCAGATGCTCTACAACTAGAATAAAAGAGAGGGGTACGCGGGATGATGCTGATGCCAGTGACCCAAAGACCACACTTTAAGAACTACGGCTCAGGCGACACAATGGTGGCCTGGAACGTGCTCGGCGCAGTTCCCCCGGCGGTCTCCAGCTGAGGGGACGGCTCCACTCGCTGCCGAGCACGGACAGACGAGCCCCTGGGAGACATGGGGTGGGAGACTCCGCGCTTGCTGACCTCCGAGTCCTTCAAGAATCTCAACGCCCCGGAAGCGGCCAGGTGCGCACGCTCAGCGACCGGCCACCGCTGCAGACCCAAGGGCCGACGCAGCGACACCGGACCAGCCCGCCGCTGCGCACCGGGCACACCGGAGCTTCGCCGAGCCCGCCGCCCAATGAGTTCTGTGGCAGCCGCCCTGGAGCTCTGAGAAAATGGCCGAAGGAATTGCTGAGAGGTAATTGACCAACAGGAATTGGGATCAAGAAGACGAAACCCTGCTGGGACCCGGGTCCGGGTGAGGCCGCGCGCTCCTGGGTCCTGGTGAGGCTGGGAACTGGGTCAGGGTGAGGCTGGGTCCCGGGTCTGGGCGAGGCCACATGCCCCTGGATCCGGGTAAGGCCGCACGCTCCTGGGTCCGGGTGAGGCTGGGTCCAGGGTCCGGGCAGGGCCACCACCCTGGGTCTGGATGAGGCTATGCGCCCCTAGGTCCGGGTGAGGCTGGATCCTGGGTCTGGGTGGGGCCGTGCGCCCCTGGACCCGGGTGAGGCCACGCGACCCTGGGTCTGGGAGAGGCCACGTGCCCCTGGGTCTGGGAGAGGCCACGCGCTCCTGGGTCCAGGTGAGGCCACACGCCCCTGGATCCGGGTGCGGCCACATGCCCCTGGGTCCAGGTGAAGCTGGGTCCCGGGTCTGGGTGAGGCCATACGCCCCTGGGTCTGGGAGAGGCTGGGTCCTGGGTCCGGGCGAGGCTGCGTGCCCCTGGGCTCGGGTGTGGTCACACGCCCCTGGGTCTAGGTGAGGCCTCACACCCCTGGGTCTGGGTAAGGCTGGGTCCTGGGTCCGGGTGAGGCCGCACCCCTGGGTCCGGGTGAGGCTGGGTCCCGGGCCTGGGTGAGGTCGCGCCCCTGGGTCCAGGTGAGGCCACGCCCCTGGGTCCGGGTGAGGCCATGCGCCCCTGGGTCCGGGTGAAGCCGGATCCCAGGTCCGAGTGAGGCCACGCGCCCCTGGGTCCAGGTGAAGCTAAATCCTGGGTCCGGGCGAGGCAGTGTGCCCCTGGATCTGGGTAAGGCTGGGTCCCGGGTCCGGGTGAGGCCGTGCGCCCCTGGATATGGGTGAGGCCACGTGACCCTGGGTCTGGGATAGGCCACGCGCCCCTGGGTCTGGGAGAGGCCATGTGCCCCTGGGTCTGGGTTAAGCTAGATCCCGGGTCCGGGTGAGGCCATGTGCCCCTGGGTCTGGGAGAGGCCACGTGCCCCTGGGTCTGGGTGAGGCCACGCGCCCCTGGGTCCGGGTGAAGACACGCATCCCTGGGTCCAGGTGAGGCCTCGCGGCCCTGGGTCCGGGTGAAGCTGGATCCCGGGTCCGGGTGAGGCCGTGTGCTCCTGGATCTGGGTGAGGCTGGGTCCCGGGTCCGGGTGAGGCCGCGTGCACCTGGGTCCAGGTGAGGCCACGCGCCACTGGGTCCGGGTGAGGCCACGTGCCCCTGGGTCCGGGTGAAGCTGGATCCCGGTTCCGGGTGAGGCCGTGTGCCCCTGGATCCAGGTGAGGCTGGGTCCCGGGTCTGGGTGAGGCCGCGCGCACCTGGGTCCAGGTGAGGCCATGTGCCCCCTGGGTCTGGGTGAGGCCACATGCCCCTGAGTCTGGGTGAAGCCGTGCCCCTGGGTCCAGCCGAGACCAAACCAAAGGGAGTCGGACCTGCATTACCACCATTTGTCCACCATCCAGAGCTGAGGGGTCAGTGCCGACATGTACACATAAGGAACTGGTGGACATTGATATTGGGTCTCAAAAGAACTGTTGGTCCAGAAAGAAACTCACTACAGACTGATTCATTTGCCTGTCAGCATAACTATTATTGCTCGTCTCACATTCAGTTCTTATAAGTATATCTCTAGTGACACATGATCTCGCTCATCTAGGGGAAATGATGAACAACATAGACTGATGAACAAGAACAGAACCAGAAACAAGGAGGAATCGATTGGACTATCGGGCCTCAGAGGGAGGATAGGGGAGGGTGGGGGGAGGGGATAGAGATCAACCAAAGGACTTGTGTGCATGCATATGAGCCTAACCAATGGTTAAGTTCAACAGGGGGTTGGGGCATCTGTGGGGAGGGTTGTGGGATGGGAATGGGGGGATGAGGACAAATATGTGACACCTTAATCAATAAAGAAATTAAAATAAAAAAATAAAATAAAGTAAGAGCTGTAAAGTCCAACTTGATTAGTGCATTAATGCTACAGAATCTTTTAAGCAGCACATTAAACTAAGTGATTTACCCAGTGTTTATGGTAAAATGTGAGCAAAGAGTTTTGTTTGCTATTTGAAGCTGTTCCAGTAAGGAAGAACATTGTTATTCATTGTTGTTTTTTTAAGTCCTTTGAATAAACCTAATCTTAGAGTTTTACCAAATGCATTTGAAGTACCTGTAAGAAGTAATGTATATTTGCTTTTTTGATAAAGGTGAATTTATATCTTTTCTTCTTAATGGGAAACGTCACTTAAAATAAATAAATAAATAAATAAATAAATAAATAAATAAATAAATATAAAAATAGGGTAGAAGTTACCCTTTTATAAGGTACATTTATATTATAAAGAAAATCTCCATTTTTAATGGTGTCTCCCTCTCTGTACCAGGAAGGATGATTCTAAATCACCAGAAATTCTTATCAATGGGAAGGCATAGACTTAAATCTATGTAATAAACCTTACCTTGTTGGCCTTGCTTTCCCCACCCCTCACACCCACCTCTTTGTCTTTAGCTGAGGATGGTATTTAAAGTTGTGGCTTGAGAGCTGCTCATTTTGTCTGGGTGTCTTCCATGTATACATGAGGTACACATTTTAATAAACTTTTGTTTTTCTGTTGTCAATCTGTGTTTTCTTTTTTTTTTTTTAGGGAGATGAAGAGGGAGAGGGAGAGATGGAGAGAGAGAGGGAGAGGGTGAGGGAGACAGTGAGAGAGAAGAGGAGAAGGAGGGAGAGGGGGAGGAGGAGGGAGAGGGAAGGGAGAGAGGACGTCAATCTGTGTTTTATTTCAAAGGATCTTAGTCTAGAACTCAGAAGGTTTGAGGGAAAATTATTTTTTCTCCCCTACATATTCAACCAGGGTTTTCTAAATATGTAGAAGATGGTATATTTCTTTGTAACAAGGCACATTTCCAAATAATTCAACAATTGCAGGGTTACACAGTTAGTAGATTCAGCTTATGTATTCTTAGTTTAACCTTAATATAATGCTTTATATTATTAATAGTGAAAATCTTATTTATATCCCTGCTTGTGCAGAGATTTAAAAATAAATAACCAGGAATATTACTGACATTTTTGTCCTGCCTATTTATATTTTGGTTGGGAGTTGGCATGGACTCACCAAGATTTAAGGAAATTAGACGATAAATATTAATCCCGTTTCAAGTTTGAGTTTTTATGATCTTCTCTACATGGTTTAAAATATTGAAATGATCTCACCTAGAAGGTTATTGCATAGCAATCCATTCATCTCAGCAATAGCTTTTTAAATTGGTCTTGGCACCAATAACTTAACCATAACAAGAGATTTCTCTGATACAATGAAGGGACTATATGAACATGAAGGTGTCTGCATTAATATAAACTTCAACAATCCTCTTTGGAAATACCCTTTTTTTTTCCCCTTAAATAGAGGGGTTTCAAAAAAATCAATCAATGAAAAATGAACTCTTTTAACAGAGATTGATTTCTTGAGAAATAATATCAGTAAAACCTTGAAACAAATATTGCTAGAAAGAGTTTTCAAATTGACCTGTTTTGTTGTTTATTGGTCCTTTGGAAGTGATATTTTGCTCTGGATAAAAAGACTTGCTGTAATTTTGACGTAGTTGTAGATGCTTCATAACAAAATAGAATTTTAGCTATATTGCATTATGCTTTAAATCATATTTTATTTTAGACAATTTTAATAATAAATATTAGAAATAAGTTTTGCATCAATGAGTTAGTATACTTTTTCTTCTAACCATGATATGGTAAGTATGAAAAATGTCACTTTCACAGAAAATTCTAATACCAGATAAAATATGAGGCACCAGTTTTCAGACATTGTGCAACTGTCAGTACAAGGCTGTGATTCCATATACAGGGAAAACATGCCAGATGGGATTTAGAGTTACCTTGGCTTCTGCCTGTGAGCCCATCAGACTGAGGTGAAGAAATTGAAGTTAAAAGCATAGGATTCTCAGGAGCAAGCGAGACAGAAACTGGAGTGTGTGCCTGCTGTGGCAGTAGCAATTTGAAAGAAAGAGTATCAAAGACAAGGAAGCTACTTAAAGAAAGTATTCCAGAAATTTGTAAGGACAAATACTGAGCCAAGCCTACGCTGGCCTAGACTCTACAGGGCTGGCAGAAAATTGCTGCAGGTGATCTCTGAGTTGAATGGAGACTCTAAAGGTCATAAAAGTCTGAGAGACATAGGAGTTCTAAATAACTTGAGTAAAAAAAAAAAAAAAATGTATTGCACATCCGGCCCAATCTGCTACATGCTTTATGAGATGGGCTAGTCTAGCTTTGTATACTTTATATCTCACTTAGGATAACTTAAAAACAAATATTTTTGTAATAATAAATTGGATGCATTAGTACACTAACTTCCTCTGAGCAAAAGCACAATACTCTTTAAGGAGACTCAATTATCCAAAATATCTAGCATACTGTTACAGAATTTACCAGGTGACCAAAAAATACGCAGGAGTACCCAAAGAAAAAAACACACATTTATTTTCAGATGTTTCACATGTACTGGTACAGTGACTCAGGGGGTCAGTTCTCCAAATCCTGAGCAAGCCAATATGGAGGAAGCTTTCTCTTTATACCCTTTGGTTTCTTTGTTCCCCAAATAAGGATCAGACTTCCAGACCTTTTGCGGGCTTTGCAAAAAGCCCGGTGTGTTGGGATGAGGGCCACAAGACCACACCTAAAGGCCAGGCCTGGCACCAGCACTGATAACACCCTCTGGGGGTTGTGTATTGTTCATGGTTTATAGCCTCTGTAAAATGGGAATATTTAGATAAACAGGTCTTGCAAGACCAGATAATTAAGGAAGAGGTAGTGACTAGACCAGTGACGGGCAACCTTTTGAGCTTGGTGTGTCAAACTTCACCAAAAAACTGAGCATAACTCTGGTAGTGTGTCACTTTGAGGAAAAAACTAACTCCAAGACTCTAGTCGCAATGTTTCATCCTCAGGAGCAGCAAATGTTTCATCCTCGGCATGCGGCCGCCTCAGCAGCCGCGTGTCATCAGAAATGGCTACGCGTGTCAGTGCTGACACGCGTGTCATAGGTTCGCCATCACTGGACTAGACTATAGGCTAACAAGAATGTGCATAACAGAGTCAGGCTGCTAGCACCCCCCCCCCCCCCCCACACACACACACACAGACACACACACAAATGTTGTATTTTCCTCATCAATACAACTAAAAATTAATTTTATAAAAGGCAGTTTCTGCATATAAAGGCAGTGTGGAAATTGTGACTTCCTCCTAAAGCCATGTTTTTGTTTGTTTCTTCACTTTGTTTGTATATTTGAGTTTTTTGCTTGTTTATTTTGTCTGTGTGCTGCTTTTGTTGTGGCAATAGTTAATACAGCACTCTTTTTCGTGAGTATTCTCATGTGCTTCTTCTGCTGCCCTTTTTCCCAAGTGCGTAGCTGAAATTTAATAATAGAATAAGTTACTAAATGTGCCACATAAATTTGCAACAGAGTAAAGAAATCACTAGCAAAAATTTGAAACAAACTAAAATTCAACAATTCTTCTCCCATCCATAATAATGGGGAAGACACAGGACAAACTGTGGGCAGCAAGATTGGAGAGACCAACAGGAGAATACTGGAATCCAGAAATTCCTGGGGCAGAGACACAGAAGTAGAAGCATTTGTAGGAACAGAAAAACCTGAATTTTAATTGGCAAATTGCTGGAAGCTAAGCATTACAAGTCTGAGCGTTAATAATTCTGCTGGGGTATTGTCAGTGCCAAACTTACCTGTGGGAAGGAAAATACCCAACTGCAGCCTACTCTAGCCATTCTGCCCTAAGAGGGGTGGAAATATCTGAGAAGAACTTGTGAAACTTACAATCTATAAGTTAGGCTCAGTAAAAGACTGAGACTTAATCATAGAGCTATAGAACTATTTATCTCTCCTAACATCGTACCACTGAGTTACTAAAGACCTACTGACTGCAAAATTTAATACTCAATACATCATATTTAACTATCAAGAAAAAAATTACAAGGCATACTGAGGCAGGAGAGAAAAAAGTTAGGGAACCTCCCTCCCCCTGACAAGTGGAGTGAGGTAGTAGGAGCTGACATCCTCTCACCAGAGCCCCCACTTCTGAGCATGATCAAAGGCAGGAAAACCCTGTGGTGTTCACAGAGGTCAACAACAACAAAGACTGGCTAGAACCAGATCATTCTAAGATGCAGAAAAAAGTGACCAGAGGCCCACCCTAAAGCTCATTCTACCATCATAATGAGAATTGATTAACACCATACATAGAAGGGGGCAGAGGCGAGGGGGACAAACACCATGGCCCTTCTGGAATGCAGGTCATATTAGGAACAAGTTCTCCTCCATACCAAGAGGTGGGCACAGAATTTGGTGCCACAAAATTCAAAAACTAACCCATACAATCCCAAGAACTAACTGACCATGTGTGCAACTCACTTGGGAGTTAGCCTGCGACCACTTAGACTTGTACTTTTAGCTTCTTTCACAGAAGCATTCTTTTTATCTACCTGAATAAAAATGCTTTGTTCTCTCTCTCACTTGTCCTTGAAATTTTTCCTGGCTTTTGCCTGACATGAGAAAGGCCCCATGCTGGGGGAGAGAGGGCCTGCCCTCAGCAGGAAACAGTCTGGTAACAATACCCAAAGGCGAAGAACACAATTTGGAAAAAAACAGAACAAATATGATACAACAAACCACACATGGAAGGGGTATTGGGATGATCAAACTGGGAATTTAAAACAACTTATAATCTGGCACAAGAACAGACATATAGACCATGGAACAGAACAGAGAACCCCAAAATCGACCAAAGCCATTATGCTCAATTAATATTTGACAAAGGAGGCAAGAGCATATAATGGAGTCAAGACAGTCTCTTCAATAAATGGTGTTGGGCCCTGACTGGTTTGGCTCAGTGGATAGAGCGTCAGCCTGCAGACTGAAGGGTCCCAGGTTCGATTCCAGTCAAGGGCATGTACCTTGGTTGCAGGCACATCCCCAGTAGGGGGTATACAGGAGGCAGCTGATCGATGTTTCTCTTCATCGATGTTTCTAGCTCTCTATCCTTCTCGCTTCCTCTCTGTAAAAAAATAAATAAAATATATATTTTTAAAAAAATAAATGGTGTTGGGAAAATTGGACAGATAAATGCAAAAAAAAAAAAAAAAAATGAAATTAGACCAGCAACTTACACCATAAATAAAAATAAACTCAAAATGGATAAAATACTTAAATGTAAGATGGGAAAACATAAAAACCTTAGAAGAATCCATGAGCAGCAAAATATCAGACATATCTCGTAGCAATATCTTTACTGATACAGCTCCTAGGACAATGGAAACTAATATATTTAAATTTATATTTTTCTGCATATGTATATTTGTTTCCCTTCTTTACCCCAAGCTAACCACTATTCCTAAAATGTGTTTATGGTAGTTACTTTCTCCATCACTTCCAAAATTTTATTAAAATAACCTGCAATCCTATCTAATAAAGAGGGAATATGCTATTTGAACTTCATGCCTTTGCAAAGAAGTTCCTTATCTCACAGCCAATAAGGAGGGAATATGCTAATTGACTGCCATGCCCACAGCCACAAGATGGTGGCACCCAGTCCCCTCAGCCCCGCCAGTGCGACAGGCACACGGTGGGCCCAGGCTTGCCATGCGCCTGCCTCTGGAGTCCCCCAGTCCCCTCAGCCTCCCAGCCACCCAGGGCCAGCCAAGGCACAGGCAAGCCTCAGATGGCAGCTGCTCAGCTGCCCAGGGCCAGCCCAAGGAACAGGCAAGCCTCGAATGGTGGCTGCCCAGCCACCCAGAGCCGCCCAAGGCTCAGGTAACCAGGGCCAGCCGAGGCTTGCCCTGCCGGCAGTGGCAGCAGCAGAGGTGTGATGGGGTGTTGCCTTCCCCTAATCACTGGGTTGCCTCCCACCCCTGAGGGCTCCCAGACTGTGAGAGGGGACAGGCCAGGCTGAGGGACCCCCCAGCCAGTGCATGAACTTTCATACATCAGGCCTCTAGTTTTAAATGGTTGATAAAACTGTTTTACTTGATTCCTCACTATTTTAGGAAATACTTTTTACCATTTACTTGAAATTTTACAGATATATTTTCAATTCCCTTTAAACTTAAAGTTATCAGTTGTAATTAATAGCTTCTTACTAAAAATATTTTTTCTAATCATCTTTATAGTCTGAATCACATTCTTTTGTTCATTTGTTTTCTTGATTATGTTTTTTGCTTATTTTTCTTCAAGAAATTATTTCTTAGTAGTTTTATGACTAATGAATCATTATAAGTCTAATAATATATTTGGTAGAGGTTGTTTCATTAAAAATAATTTAGATTAAAAATAATCTTGCCTTTATGTTTTATTCTGGTTGACTTTGGTTATAAAACACTATACTCAGATCTAACAGGCTTAAAACAATGTTCTCTACCTAAGCAGTTAGCCCCTCCTTTGCTCAGATAGAGTAGTTTAAATTGAAAAGATCTGGGCTCACAAATAGGATCATTTAAGGCTTAAATTATAGAACTGCATTCAATGGCAGAATAAAATTATTATGGTGAAATAAAGACAATGATACAATGATGGTGAGCATCCCCTGAGAGATTGTGCAGATATTTAAACTACTGTTATGACTTAGGAAAATATCTCCCCTCAAATAATAATAGTTTTGTTGCCACATGATTCTTCTAGATATTTTACCAGATATGGGACTTGAACAACAGAAGGCAAATTGTAAATGAAATCCAGGACAAAGTTCATGTCATTATATTGATTATGACCTTGCATTTCTTGCAACCACACTATTTTACATGTTCCCTTTCAGGTCAACACATCTATAGAACACTGCGTGAAGAGACAGTGATAAGTTGAGTGGTATTGTTGTTAGTGTGAAACGGACTGACTATAATGTAATAAATGAACATTTTAGAAACATTAACCAGTTCACTATTGATAGATATGAAGATAAAGATGTGGAATTAAAGCAAATCTCCTCACATATAAGCAATTAATGGTATGTAACAGAAAACTATCTACTTGGAACCAAATAGTGTATAATATTTTAACCTCAGTAGAAAGTCCGAAAGGATAAAAAGTCAACTTGTGTGTGTGTGTGTGTGTGTGTGTGTGTGTGTGTGTGTGTTTCTTGAAAGGATCTTAGAGTTAAAATAAAAACCAGGTTCAACTCTTGATCATCATTATCTGCTAATATGGATGATATATTCATATTTTCTTTTGTTTTTCATAATAGTACCATAGATTATTCCAGAAGATATTTCCCCAATTTATAGTACATGTTTTCTAATGACATACAATGTAAATATGATATTGAGTGGTCCACTACTGAAATTTTGGTAGAAGGAGATGGAGTTGCAATAAATCAGTTGAGCCTGAACCAGTTTGCTCAATGGATAGAGCGTCAGCCTGCGGACTGAAGGGTCCCAGGTTCGATTCCGGTCAAGGACATGTACCTTGGTGGCGGATACATCTGCAGTAGGGGGTGTGCAGGAGACAGCTGATCGATGTTTCTCTCTCATCAATGTTTCTAACTATCCCTCTCCCTTCCTCTCTGTAAAAATTCAATAAAAATATTAAAAAAAAACACTTTAAAAATAAATAAATCAGTTGAGCTAGCATAAAGTATCTGGACAGCATATAATTGTGTGGAAAGACTAGCCTGATAATATCAATATGTTTTATCTGTTGAGTCAGACTTAATCTCATACACTTTCTGTACATATAACCTAAATACATAGCATGGAATTTGGATATTCCTAGAAACAGGGGTTACTAGAGAAAACCCTGTGAGACTTTGCTGTGGATGGGATGGCATAAAAAACTGATATTATTAATATTTTGCTTTTCTTCTAATAGTTAGGCCAGGACAAATTTGACACAATTAAAAGGGAAAAATAGCCCTTCAATCATTTTACCAATATTAATTGTACCTCTATCCTACTGCTTCTCTTGTCTCTTTCCTCCTCTCCTTTGAAGTCTTTCCTCTTGTTTCTTCTATCCATGTTATCATCACTGTGGCTCTAGCAAAGAGCAACATAGTTATATTGAAAGAGTGAAGAAAAACCATTCAAATGCTTCAGTTTCTCAACTTGGTGAAGTTGGATTTTTGTTACCAGATTTAATGACAGAATATGGACTCATGAGTACACAGTTGTGTAACATAAAACAAGCATAAAGACAGGCAAACAATGCCACATTGCCAGATTCTATGCCTATCCACTGAAGGAAAGAGATAAATATTTTCTGTGGAGGTCTTTCTTGCTTGTCTCTGCTTAGTTGATCTATAATTTGATTAGAAACATTAACTTTATTTAATAACTAGAGGCCCAGTGCACGAAATCGTGTACCAGTTGGGTCCCTCAGCCTAGCCTGTGATATTGTGCGAAACCAGCTCTCCAACATCCCCCAAGGGGTCCCAGATTGCAAGAAGGTGCAGGCCAGGCTGAGGGACCCCACAGGTGCATGATCAGGGTAAGGAAGGGATGTGGGAGGTTGGCCAGCTGGGAAGGGACTGCAGGAAGGATCCAGAGTGTGTCTGGCCCATCTCGCTTGGTCCTGATCAGCCAGACCCCAGCAGCAAGCTAACCTACCAGTCGGAGCTTCTGCCCCCTGGTGGTCAGTGTATATCATAGTGAGCAGTTGAGTGGCCTTATCATATCATTAGCATATTACGCTTTGATTGGTTGAACAGATGACTGGACACAGCATATTAGGCTTTTATTATATAGGAAGTGATTGTTAACAACTTATGTTGTTAGCAACAAATGATGAGTTCTCAGGTAATAGGTTTTTGTAAACTTAAGAAAAAGAGTGGCTGACTAGTGTCATGTTAGCAAGAGGATATACTTACCAATTGATAAATGAGAGTTCTTTATCCTACATTGATACCATAAGTTGTTTTCATAAGGGAAAAAAAAGTATAAAACTTTATTTTCAAACATAGAATATGTTCACCTTAGTTTGGACTTGTTTCCCTCTTTAATAACACATTCTTAAAATCCACAGCCTTTTTCAATACAAGTGTTGAACCTAGGTATGAAAAGTAATTTATAAATAGAAAAAGAATAACAACTTCTCTGAAGGTTTTTTATTACTCCAGTGCATATCAGACACAGATTGAAGAGCCTATGAGATAACATTCATTTCTTAGTGGTTATGTGAAAGGGAATGTGAAGATAGAGGGAGAAGCATTGATCTGCAACACTGGAAATTCTGTACATTGAAGCTAACAGTGATATGACTAAATGCCAAATTCAGTGCTGTTGGTGATATAAACGCTGTGCCTCAATAGCAGTGAATTCACTGTTTTGAGTTCCACACGAGTCATGAATGAAAAAACAGCAGGAGCTAAACTTGATATGCTCTGTGCCTTGTCATTAGCTCTCCTTTGAAAGAGCAGTTTTTTAAGCAGAAGAAGGGCAACATCATTTGTGAATTATTGAAATATTTGAATTCATATTAGGGCTTTTGATTAAGTCTACTAATCACCAAAAGCAAAATATACTACATGTTTGGAGTACATTTTTTAAAAGGCCAACAAATTGTTAGCAATATTTTTAAATCATTGAGAAACATCTTGATTCATTTTCTGGAAATGGGTATTATTTTACCTGTCACTAATTATCACTTTCTGATTCAGGTAGATTAAATTTTGGCTTTATGCTTGGCATGGTCTTAGCATGGGGGTAATAGCCTTCTTAGCCTCTTGACTTGGGTAGGCCATATGTGGCTTGCTTTGACTAATTGCATGTCCTGATCTCTGACAGTGTGCCACTTCTGAATCTACATCTTAAGAAGCCTCTATGTGTTGTGTTGTGCTTTTGCCACTGCTATGAGAAGAGCATGTACTGGCTGGTTGGCTGATCCAAGGAGGGTAAGATACATGGTAACAGACCAGAACTTGCACACAGACAGTGAGAAGCAGAGCTGCCTGTCTGAACCCGGCCTGGAGTAGATGACCCCCGGCTTACTCTCAGGTTCATAAGGGAACATAGTCAAAATCAGGTGGCCTGCCAATCTGAGCCCTGCCTTGGTCTGCCATCCACATCTAGCCTTTAAGTGCATGACCGAGCCTCTTATTCTTCAGATAGTTTGCTATGAAGGCATGCTTTTATGTTTATTTGTTTGATATGAAGCCATGATTTTTGTTCATTTCTTTTCTTTATTTGTGTGTTGTTTTTGTTGTGGTAATAGTTAATTAATACAGCAATTTTTCTTTTTTATGGATATTCTATGTGTTTCTTCTGCTGCCCTTTTTCCCAGATGGGTAACTGCAATTGAAGAACCTAATGTTACCAGTTGTGCCACATGATCTTGTTACAGAGTGAAGAAATCACAGTGTATACCTGGTGAAAGTAGACTAACTAACAGGATACAGATACTTAGGTGAATTTAAGTCTCTGTTTCTTAGTGTGTGTGTGTGTGTGTGTGTGTGTGTGTGTGTGTGTGTGTGTGTATGTGTATATTGATTTCAGAGAGAAAGGAAGAGGGAGAGAGAGATAGAAACATCAATTATAAGAGAGTATCATTGATTGGCTGCCTCTTGCATGCCCCACACTGGGGATCAAGCCCCCATCTCTGGCTTGTGCGTTGACTGGGAATCAAACTGTGACCTCCTGGTTCATAGGTTGGTGTGCAACCACTGAGCCACACTGGTCTGGCTAGGTTTGTTTTTGTTTGTTTGTTTGTTTGTTTTATTAGTCTAGTCATTGAATACACTATTTCTTTTTCATTTTTCTTTGATGCAGGTATATATACTTGGTGATAACTCAAAAGCATGGTCTCCAAAATAATATAAATCTAAACTTTGAAGTTATACCCCCCTTAAAATCTATTTAAAACATTTTAGTAACATTTTAGTAACATTTACCCCTACTCTGAACATGCTCTATCTAGAAAAAAAAATACACACACACACACATGTTATATATATATATATATATATATATATATATATATATATATAATCCTCACCCACAGATATTTTTCCATTGTATTTTAGAGAGAGTGGAAGAGAGAAGAGAGAAGGAAAGGCTGAGAGAAATATCAGTGTGAGAGAAACACATCAATGGTTGCCTCCTGCACACACCCTAACCAGGGCCTGGGTCAAGGGCACAACCAAAGTACATGCCCTTGGTCACAAGCCGAAGCACTATCCACTGAGCCAAACTGGTTAGGCTGGAGAAAATATCTTAAAGGCTGCTCATTTATAACTAGTCAACATCGTACCTTTTTTTTTTTTTTTCCTACTCATCTTAAAGGTTTTATCCTCTTAAAGTTAGGATGCTACTGAGTCAACTTTGCACGGAACTAAAGTGAAAGTTCAGCGACATTTTCTTACATTTTTCTTGGTAATCATTATGCCCTGGCAAACATTTTTGAGATTGTTGACTGGAGTTACTAGTTCAATGGGTATCCAAAGTCTAAACAACTCACAATGAATCAGATCTCTATTATCTCACCAGTGCAGCAAGCTATGCCTGGGAACCCAAAGTCAACCTACTGAGATACCATTGTGTCTCTTTAGCATAAGAAACCAAATCACTTAATTCAACAAAAAAATCATGTCATAATAAAAAATGAGATAATGTTACATACATATTTTTTAATATCTAGGGAAGCAAGATACCAAAGACAAACTTAGATATCAAACCCGTGCAAATCTGGTATCACCAACCCACACAAGAATGTATTTAATCATGCTGCCAAAAAGAAATGTAGCTTATAGTTTACTAGAGGCCAGATGCACGAAATTCATGCATGGGGGTGTGTGTCCCTCAGCCCAGCCTGCACCCTCTTCAATCTGGGACCCCTCGAGGGATGTCGTACTGCCCGTTTAGGCCTGATCCTACCGGGATCAGGCATAAATGGGCAGTTGGACATCTGTCTCACAATCCAGGACTGCTGGCTCCCAACTGCTCGCCTGCCTGCCTTCTTGATTGCCCCTAACTGCTTCTGCCTGCCAGCCTGATCACCCCCTAACCACTCCCCTGCCAGCCTGA